>NC_071388.1:142032017-142335663 GCF_022682495.2 Desmodus rotundus
AAGTCTGGCCTACACTCCTCCAGAAGCGACTGTGACCACTGAGACCTCGGTCCCCCAGAGCTCCAACCCCCCTCCCAGTGAAGGCAAGCGCGGCCTCCGGTCCTTCGTGTCGGCAAAAGGCATTCACCTGCGGCGAACCTGGGCCCGGGTGAGCAGGACAAGGCCCCATGGCAGGAGCCTGGGGAGGCCACTGGAGCCACGGGGGCCGGGGCTGGGGATTTTGCCGGGGGATCTCTCGGGGCCCAGGCCCCCTCTCTCGCCCGGGGAGTGCCCATGCCGTCCCTTGACCCCCGCAGGACACCTGCATCCCGCGATAAGCGGCCCTCTGCCTCCACGGGGCTGGGACACAAGGGGCCGTGGGGCGAGCAACGGGCCTACGTGGCGGCAAACCCGCAGACCCCTCCGTCACGTCCCCACCACTGCGAAGATCCCCCTGTTCTTCCATCCGTAAAGGGGTCCCCCTTTACGGATGGAAGAACAGGGGGGAGCCCCCCAGGAGATGGCTTTTGTCCGAGCCGCGGCGGGTTAGTTTCGGGCCCAGACGCGGGGCCGCGCACGCGCAGGCAGGCCCCCCCACCACATGCCTCCCTCCGGGCAACGGGCCCCACCCTTGAGACATCAGGCCAGGTTCACAGGATCCCTGGGGTCGTGTCCGGGGAAACGGGAGCCTTCCCTGCCACCCAGAGGACCCCGCGTTTTCCCGTGGACCACACTATCCAGCAGCTCTGCCACCCCCGCACAGGCAGAGTGCCCAGGGAAGACCGGCGGACGTAGGGCCTGGGCGGGGGGCCTGCCAAGGTTCCTCGCCAGGTGGAGCGGGTCTGGGCAGGCAGGACCATCGCCCTCGGACCCGTTCTTCTCTGGTGTCTCAGGTCTGGGCCCAGCCCTGGCGGCTAAGAGTCTTGCTTTGGCTCAAACAGCCCGCCCTGCCCCGAGGTGGCAATCTTGGCCCGGGAGGCTTCCACTCTAACGTCTGTGCTACCTACGCGAGACGGGACTGTGACCCCTGCAACCTCGGTCTCCCAGAGCTCCAACCCCCCTATCTGTGAATGCCGGGGCGGCCTCTTGCCCTTGGTGTCCGCAAAAGGCATTCACCTGCGGCAAACCTGGGCCCGGGTTGGCAGGACCAGGCCCCATGGCAGGAGCCTGGGGAGGCCACTGGAGCCACGGGGGCCGGGGCTGGGGATTTTGCCGGGGGATCTCTCGGGGCCCAGGTCCCCTCTCTCGCCCGGGGGTTGCCCACGCCGTCCCTTGACCCCCGCAGGACACCTGCATCCCGCGATAAGCGGCCCTCTGCCTCCACGGGGTTGGGACACAAGGGGCCGTGGGGCGAGCAACGGGCCTACGTGGCGGCAAACCCGCAGACCCCTCCGTCACGTCCCCACCACGGCGAAGATCCCCCTGTTCTTCCATCCGTAAAGGGGTCCCCCTTTACGGATGGAAGAACAGGGGGGAGCCCCCCAGGAGATGGCTTTTGTCCGAGCCGCGCCTGGTTAGTTTCGGGCTCAGACGCGGGGGCCGCGCATGCGCAGGCAGGCCCCCCCACCACAAGCGTCCCTCCGGCAAGGGGCCCCACCCTTGAGACTTCAGGCCAGGTTCACAGGATCCCTGGGGTCGTGTCCGGGGAAACGGAAGCCTTCCCTGCCACCCAGAGGACCGCGCGTTTTCCCGTGGACCACACTTCCCAGCATCTCTGCCACCCCCGCAGAGGCAGAGTGCCCAGGGAACACCTGGGGACCTAGGGCCGGGCGGGGGGCATTCCCCTGTTCAGCGCCAGTGGATCCGGCCCGGGTGGGCGGAACACACGCCCACTGACGGGTTCTGCCGGGGGGACTCAGGCCTGAGCCCTGCCTGGGCTGTTAAGACTCTTGCTTTGGCTCAAACTGCCCCACCCTGCCCCCAGGCGGCGAACATGGACCTGGCCACTTCCACTCTCTAAAGTCTGGCCTAAACTCCGCCAGAAGCGACTGTGACCGCTGAGACCTCGGTCCCCCAGAGCTCCAACCCCCCTCGCAGTGAAGGCAAGCGCGGCCTCCGGTCCTTCGTGTCGGCAAAAGGCATTCACCTGCGGCGAACCTGGGCCCGGGTGAGCAGGACCAGGCCCCATGGCAGGAGCCTGGGGAGGCCACTGGAGCCACGGGGGCCGGGGATGGGGATTTTGCCGGGGGATCTCTCGGGGCCCAGGCCCCCTCTCTCGCCCGGGGAGTGCCCATGCCGTCCCTTGACCCCCGCAGGACACCTGCATCCCGCGATAAGCGGCCCTCTGCCTCCACGGGGCTGGGACACAAGGGGCCGTGGGGCGAGCAACGGGCCTACGTGGCGGCAAACCCGCAGACCCCTCCGTCACGTCCCCACCACTGCGAAGATCCCCCTGTTCTTCGATCCGTAAAGGGGTCCCCCTTTACGGATGGAAGAACAGGGGGGAGCCCCCCAGGAGATGGCTTTTGTCCGAGCCGCGGCTGGTTAGTTTCGGGCCCAGACGCGGGGCCGCGCACGCGCAGGCAGGCCCCCCCACCACATGCCTCCCTCCGGGCAACGGGCCCCACCCTTGAGACACCAGGCCAGGTTCACAGGATCCCTGGGGTCGTGTCCGGGGAAACAGGAGCCTTCCCTGCCACCCAGAGGACCCCGCGTTTTCCCGTGGACCACACTATCCAGCAGCTCTGCCACCCCCGCACAGGCAGAGTGCCCAGGGAAGACCGGCGGACGTAGGGCCTGGGCGGGGGGCCTGCCAAGGTTCCTCGCCAGGTGGAGCGGGTCTGGGCAGGCAGGACCATCGCCCTCGGACCCGTTCTTCTCTGGTGTCTCAGGTCTGGGCCCAGCCCTGGCGGCTAAGAGTCTTGCTTTGGCTCAAACAGCCCGCCCTGCCCCGAGGTGGCAATCTTGGCCCGGGAGGCTTCCACTCTAACGTCTGTGCTACCTACGCGAGACGGGACTGTGACCCCTGCAACCTCGGTCTCCCAGAGCTCCAACCCCCCTATCTGTGAATGCCGGGGCGGCCTCTTGCCCTTGGTGTCCGCAAAAGGCATTCACCTGCGGCAAACCTGGGCCCGGGTTGGCAGGACCAGGCCCCATGGCAGGAGCCTGGGGAGGCCATTGGAGCCACGGGGGCCGGGGCTGGGGATTTTGCCGGGGGATCTCTCGGGGCCCAGGTCCCCTCTCTCGCCCGGGGGTTGCCCACGCCGTCCCTTGACCCCCGCAGGACACCTGCATCCCGCGATAAGCGGCCCTCTGCCTCCACGGGGCTGGGACACAAGGGGCCGTGGGGCGAGCAACGGGCCTACGTGGCGGCAAACCCGCAGACCCCTCCGTCACGTCCCCACCACTGCGAAGATCCCCCTGTTCTTCCATCCGTAAAGGGGTCCCCCTTTACGGATGGAAGAACAGGGGGGAGCCCCCCAGGAGATGGCTTTTGTCCGAGCCGCGCCTGGTTAGTTTCGGGCTCAGACGTGGGGCCGCGCATGCGCAGGCAGGCCCCCCCACCACAAGCCCCCTCCGGGCAACGGGCCCCACCCTTGAGACTTCAGGCCAGGTTCACAGGATCCCTGGGGTCGTGTCCGGGGAAACGGAAGCCTTCCCTGCCACCCAGAGGACCGCGCGTTTTCCCGTGGACCACACTTCCCAGCATCTCTGCCACCCCCGCAGAGGCAGAGTGCCCAGGGAACACCTGGGGACCTAGGGCCGGGCGGGGGGCATTCCCCTGTTCAGCGCCAGTGGATCCGGCCCGGGTGGGCCGAACACACGCCCACTGACGGGTTCTGCCGGGGGGACTCAGGCCTGAGCCCTGCCTGGGCTGTTAAGACTCTTGCTTTGGCTCAAACTGCCCCACCCTGCCCCCAGGCGGCAAACATGGACCTGGCCACTTCCACTCTCTAAAGTCTGGCCTACACTCCTCCAGAAGCGACTGTGACCGCTGAGACCTCGGTCCCCCAGAGCTCCAACCCCCCTCCCAGTGAAGGCAAGCGCGGCCTCCGGTCCTTCGTGTCGGTAAAAGGCATTCACCTGCGGCGAACCTGGGCCCGGGTGAGCAGGACAAGGCCCCATGGCAGGAGCCTGGGGAGGCCACTGGAGCCACGGGGGCCGGGGCTGGGGATTTTGCCGGGGGATCTCTCGGGGCCCAGGCCCCCTCTCTCGCCCGGGGAGTGCCCATGCCGTCCCTTGACCCCCGCAGGACACCTGCATCCCGCGATAAGCGGCCCTCTGCCTCCACGGGGCTGGGACACAAGGGGCCGTGGGGCGAGCAACGGGCCTACGTGGCGGCAAACCCGCAGACCCCTCCGTCACGTCCCCACCACTGCGAAGATCCCCCTGTTCTTCCATCCGTAAAGGGGTCCCCCTTTACGGATGGAAGAACAGGGGGGAGCCCCCCAGGAGATGGCTTTTGTCCGAGCCGCGGCGGGTTAGTTTCGGGCCCAGACGCGGGGCCGCGCACGCGCAGGCAGGCCCCCCCACCACATGCCTCCCTCCGGGCAACGGGCCCCACCCTTGAGACATCAGGCCAGGTTCACAGGATCCCTGGGGTCGTGTCCGGGGAAACGGGAGCCTTCCCTGCCACCCAGAGGACCCCGCGTTTTCCCGTGGACCACACTATCCAGCAGCTCTGCCACCCCCGCACAGGCAGAGTGCCCAGGGAAGACCGGCGGACGTAGGGCCTGGGCGGGGGGCCTGCCAAGGTTCCTCGCCAGGTGGAGCGGGTCTGGGCAGGCAGGACCATCGCCCTCGGACCCGTTCTTCTCTGGTGTCTCAGGTCTGGGCCCAGCCCTGGCGGCTAAGAGTCTTGCTTTGGCTCAAACAGCCCGCCCTGCCCCGAGGTGGCAATCTTGGCCCGGGAGGCTTCCACTCTAACGTCTGTGCTACCTACGCGAGACGGGACTGTGACCCCTGCAACCTCGGTCTCCCAGAGCTCCAACCCCCCTATCTGTGAATGCCGGGGCGGCCTCTTGCCCTTGGTGTCCGCAAAAGGCATTCACCTGCGGCAAACCTGGGCCCGGGTTGGCAGGACCAGGCCCCATGGCAGGAGCCTGGGGAGGCCATTGGAGCCACGGGGGCCGGGGCGGGGGATTTTGCCGGGGGATCTCTCGGGGCCCAGGTCCCCTCTCTCGCCCGGGGGTTGCCCACGCCGTCCCTTGACCCCCGCAGGACACCTGCATCCCGCGATAAGCGGCCCTCTGCCTCCACGGGGCTGGGACACAAGGGGCCGTGGGGCGAGCAACGGGCCTACGTGGCGGCAAACCCGCAGACCCCTCCGTCACGTCCCCACCACTGCGAAGATCCCCCTGTTCTTCCATCCGTAAAGGGGTCCCCCTTTACGGATGGAAGAACAGGGGGGAGCCCCCCAGGAGATGGCTTTTGTCCGAGCCGCGCCTGGTTAGTTTCGGGCTCAGACGCGGGGCCGCGCATGCGCAGGCAGGCCCCCCCACCACAAGCGTCCCTCCGGCAAGGGGCCCCACCCTTGAGACTTCAGGCCAGGTTCACAGGATCCCTGGGGTCGTGTCCGGGGAAACGGAAGCCTTCCCTGCCACCCAGAGGACCGCGCGTTTTCCCGTGGACCACACTTCCCAGCATCTCTGCCACCCCCGCAGAGGCAGAGTGCCCAGGGAACACCTGGGGACCTAGGGCCGGGCGGGGGGCATTCCCCTGTTCAGCGCCAGTGGATCCGGCCCGGGTGGGCCGAACACACGCCCACTGACGGGTTCTGCCGGGGGGACTCAGGCCTGAGCCCTGCCTGGGCTGTTAAGACTCTTGCTTTGGCTCAAACTGCCCCACCCTGCCCCCAGGCGGCAAACATGGACCTGGCCACTTCCACTCTCTAAAGTCTGGCCTAAACTCCGCCAGAAGCGACTGTGACCGCTGAGACCTCGGTCCCCCAGAGCTCCAACCCCCCTCGCAGTGAAGGCAAGCGCGGCCTCCGGTCCTTCGTGTGGGCAAAAGGCATTCACCTGCGGCGAACCTGGGCCCGGGTGAGCAGGACCAGGCCCCATGGCAGGAGCCTGGGGAGGCCACTGGAGCCACGGGGGCCGGGGATGGGGATTTTGCCGGGGGATCTCTCGGGGCCCAGGCCCCCTCTCTCGCCCGGGGAGTGCCCACGCCGTCCCTTGACCCCCGCAGGACACCTGCATCCCGCGATAAGCGGCCCTCTGCCTCCACGGGGCTGGGACACAAGGGGCCGTGGGGCGAGCAACGGGCCTACGTGGCGGCAAACCCGCAGACCCCTCCGTCACGTCCCCACCACTGCGAAGATCCCCCTGTTCTTCCATCCGTAAAGGGGTCCCCCTTTACGGATGGAAGAACAGGCGGGAGCCCCCCAGGAGATGGCTTTTGTCCGAGCCGCGGCTGGTTAGTATCGGGTCCAGACGCGGGGCCGCGCATGCGCACGCAGGCCCCCCCACCACAAGCCCCCTCCGGGCAACGGGCCCCACCCTTGAGACTTCAGGCCAGGTTCACAGGATCCCTGGGGTCGTGTCCGGGGAAACGGAAGCCTTCCCTGCCACCCAGAGGACCGCGCGTTTTCCCGTGGACCACACTTCCCAGCATCTCTGCCACCCCCGCAGAGGCAGAGTGCCCAGGGAACACCTGGGGACCTAGGGCCGGGCGGGGGGCATTCCCCTGTTCAGCGCCAGTGGATCCGGCCCGGGTGGGCGGAACACACGCCCACTGACGGGTTCTGCCGGGGGGACTCAGGCCTGAGCCCTACCTGGGCTGTTAAGACTCTTGCTTTGGCTCAAACTGCCCCACCCTGCCCCCAGGCGGCAAACATGGACCTGGCCACTTCCACTCTCTAAAGTCTGGCCTACACTCCTCCAGAAGCGACTGTGACCGCTGAGACCTCGGTCCCCCAGAGCTCCAACCCCCCTCCCAGTGAAGGCAAGCGCGGCCTCCGGTCCTTCGTGTCGGCAAAAGGCATTCACCTGCGGCGAACCTGGGCCCGGGTGAGCAGGACAAGGCCCCATGGCAGGAGCCTGGGGAGGCCACTGGAGCCACGGGGGCCGGGGCTGGGGATTTTGCCGGGGGATCTCTCGGGGCCCAGGCCCCCTCTCTCGCCCGGGGAGTGCCCATGCCGTCCCTTGACCCCCGCAGGACACCTGCATCCCGCGATAAGCGGCCCTCTGCCTCCACGGGGCTGGGACACAAGGGGCCGTGGGGCGAGCAACGGGCCTACGTGGCGGCAAACCCGCAGACCCCTCCGTCACGTCCCCACCACTGCGAAGATCCCCCTGTTCTTCCATCCGTAAAGGGGTCCCCCTTTACGGATGGAAGAACAGGGGGGAGCCCCCCAGGAGATGGCTTTTGTCCGAGCCGCGGCGGGTTAGTTTCGGGCCCAGACGCGGGGCCGCGCACGCGCAGGCAGGCCCCCCCACCACATGCCTCCCTCCGGGCAACGGGCCCCACCCTTGAGACATCAGGCCAGGTTCACAGGATCCCTGGGGTCGTGTCCGGGGAAACGGGAGCCTTCCCTGCCACCCAGAGGACCCCGCGTTTTCCCGTGGACCACACTATCCAGCAGCTCTGCCACCCCCGCACAGGCAGAGTGCCCAGGGAAGACCGGCGGACGTAGGGCCTGGGCGGGGGGCCTGCCAAGGTTCCTCGCCAGGTGGAGCGGGTCTGGGCAGGCAGGACCATCGCCCTCGGACCCGTTCTTCTCTGGTGTCTCAGGTCTGGGCCCAGCCCTGGCGGCTAAGAGTCTTGCTTTGGCTCAAACAGCCCGCCCTGCCCCGAGGTGGCAATCTTGGCCCGGGAGGCTTCCACTCTAACGTCTGTGCTACCTACGCGAGACGGGACTGTGACCCCTGCAACCTCGGTCTTCCAGAGCTCCAACCCCCCTATCTGTGAATGCCGGGGCGGCCTCTTGCCCTTGGTGTCCGCAAAAAGCATTCACCTGCGGCAAACCTGGGCCCGGGTTGGCAGGACCAGGCCCCATGGCAGGAGCCTGGGGAGGCCATTGGAGCCACGGGGGCCGGGGCTGGGGATTTTGCCGGGGGATCTCTCGGGGCCCAGGTCCCCTCTCTCGCCCGGGGGTTGCCCACGCCGTCCCTTGACCCCCGCAGGACACCTGCATCCCGCGATAAGCGGCCCTCTGCCTCCACGGGGCTGGGACACAAGGGGCCGTGGGGCGAGCAACGGGCCTACGTGGCGGCAAATCCGCAGACGCCTCCGTCACGTCCCAACCACTGCGAAGATCCCCCCAGGAGATGGCTTTTGTCCGAGCCGCGGCTGGTTAGTATCGGGTCCAGACGCGGGGCCGCGCATGCGCACGCAGGCCCCCCCACCACAAGCCCCCTCCGGGCAACGGGCCCCACCCTTGAGACTTCAGGCCAGGTTCACAGGATCCCTGGGGTCGTGTCCGGGGAAACGGAAGCCTTCCCTGCCACCCAGAGGACCGCGCGTTTTCCCGTGGACCACACTTCCCAGCATCTCTGCCACCCCCGCAGAGGCAGAGTGCCCAGGGAACACCTGGGGACCTAGGGCCGGGCGGGGGGCATTCCCCTGTTCAGCGCCAGTGGATCCGGCCCGGGTGGGCGGAACACACGCCCACTGACGGGTTCTGCCGGGGGGACTCAGGCCTGAGCCCTACCTGGGCTGTTAAGACTCTTGCTTTGGCTCAAACTGCCCCACCCTGCCCCCAGGCGGCAAACATGGACCTGGCCACTTCCACTCTCTAAAGTCTGGCCTACACTCCTCCAGAAGCGACTGTGACCGCTGAGACCTCGGTCCCCCAGAGCTCCAACCCCCCTCCCAGTGAAGGCAAGCGCGGCCTCCGGTCCTTCGTGTCAGCAAAAGGCATTCACCTGCGGCGAACCTGGGCCCGGGTGAGCAGGACAAGGCCCCATGGCAGGAGCCTGGGGAGGCCACTGGAGCCACGGGGGCCGGGGCTGGGGATTTTGCCGGGGGATCTCTCGGGGCCCAGGCCCCCTCTCTCGCCCGGGGAGTGCCCATGCCGTCCCTTGACCCCCGCAGGACACCTGCATCCCGCGATAAGCGGCCCTCTGCCTCCACGGGGCTGGGACACAAGGGGCCGTGGGGCGAGCAACGGGCCTACGTGGCGGCAAACCCGCAGACCCCTCCGTCACGTCCCCACCACTGCGAAGATCCCCCTGTTCTTCCATCCGTAAAGGGGTCCCCCTTTACGGATGGAAGAACAGGGGGAGCCCCCCAGGAGATGGCTTTTGTCCGAGCCGCGGCGGGTTAGTTTCGGGCCCAGACGCGGGGCCGCGCACGCGCAGGCAGGCCCCCCCACCACATGCCTCCCTCCGGGCAACGGGCCCCACCCTTGAGACATCAGGCCAGGTTCACAGGATCCCTGGGGTCGTGTCCGGGGAAACGGGAGCCTTCCCTGCCACCCAGAGGACCCCGCGTTTTCCCGTGGACCACACTATCCAGCAGCTCTGCCACCCCCGCACAGGCAGAGTGCCCAGGGAAGACCGGCGGACGTAGGGCCTGGGCGGGGGGCCTGCCAAGGTTCCTCGCCAGGTGGAGCGGGTCTGGGCAGGCAGGACCATCGCCCTCGGACCCGTTCTTCTCTGGTGTCTCAGGTCTGGGCCCAGCCCTGGCGGCTAAGAGTCTTGCTTTGGCTCAAACAGCCCGCCCTGCCCCGAGGTGGCAATCTTGGCCCGGGAGGCTTCCACTCTAACGTCTGTGCTACCTACGCGAGACGGGACTGTGACCCCTGCAACCTCGGTCTCCCAGAGCTCCAACCCCCCTATCTGTGAATGCCGGGGCGGCCTCTTGCCCTTGGTGTCCGCAAAAGGCATTCACCTGCGGCAAACCTGGGCCCGGGTTGGCAGGACCAGGCCCCATGGCAGGAGCCTGGGGAGGCCATTGGAGCCACGGGGGCCGGGGCTGGGGATTTTGCCGGGGGATCTCTCGGGGCCCAGGTCCCCTCTCTCGCCCGGGGGTTGCCCACGCCGTCCCTTGACCCCCGCAGGACACCTGCATCCCGCGATAAGCGGCCCTCTGCCTCCACGGGGCTGGGACACAAGGGGCCGTGGGGCGAGCAACGGGCCTACGTGGCGGCAAACCCGCAGACCCCTCCGTCACGTCCCCACCACTGCGAAGATCCCCCTGTTCTTCCATCCGTAAAGGGGTCCCCCTTTACGGATGGAAGAACAGGGGGGAGCCCCCCAGGAGATGGCTTTTGTCCGAGCCGCGCCTGGTTAGTTTCGGGCTCAGACGCGGGGCCGCGCATGCGCAGGCAGGCCCCCCCACCACAAGCGTCCCTCCGGCAAGGGGCCCCACCCTTGAGACTTCAGGCCAGGTTCACAGGATCCCTGGGGTCGTGTCCGGGGAAACGGAAGCCTTCCCTGCCACCCAGAGGACCACGCGTTTTCCCGTGGACCACACTTCCCAGCATCTCTGCCACCCCCGCAGAGGCAGAGTGCCCAGGGAACACCTGGGGACCTAGGGCCGGGCGGGGGGCATTCCCCTGTTCAGCGCCAGTGGATCCGGCCCGGGTGGGCGGAACACACGCCCACTGACGGGTTCTGCCGGGGGGACTCAGGCCTGAGCCCTGCCTGGGCTGTTAAGACTCTTGCTTTGGCTCAAACTGCCCCACCCTGCCCCCAGGCGGCAAACATGGACCTGGCCACTTCCACTCTCTAAAGTCTGGCCTAAACTCCGCCAGAAGCGACTGTGACCGCTGAGACCTCGGTCCCCCAGAGCTCCAACCCCCCTCGCAGTGAAGGCAAGCGCGGCCTCCGGTCCTTCGTGTGGGCAAAAGGCATTCACCTGCGGCGAACCTGGGCCCGGGTGAGCAGGACCAGGCCCCATGGCAGGAGCCTGGGGAGGCCACTGGAGCCACGGGGGCCGGGGATGGGGATTTTGCCGGGGGATCTCTCGGGGCCCAGGCCCCCTCTCTCGCCCGGGGAGTGCCCACGCCGTCCCTTGACCCCCGCAGGACACCTGCATCCCGCGATAAGCGGCCCTCTGCCTCCACGGGGCTGGGACACAAGGGGCCGTGGGGCGAGCAACGGGCCTACGTGGCGGCAAACCCGCAGACCCCTCCGTCACGTCCCCACCACTGCGAAGATCCCCCTGTTCTTCCATCCGTAAAGGGGTCCCCCTTTACGGATGGAAGAACAGGCGGGAGCCCCCCAGGAGATGGCTTTTGTCCGAGCCGCGGCTGGTTAGTATCGGGTCCAGACGCGGGGCCGCGCATGCGCACGCAGGCCCCCCCACCACAAGCCCCCTCCGGGCAACGGGCCCCACCCTTGAGACTTCAGGCCAGGTTCACAGGATCCCTGGGGTCGTGTCCGGGGAAACGGAAGCCTTCCCTGCCACCCAGAGGACCGCGCGTTTTCCCGTGGACCACACTTCCCAGCATCTCTGCCACCCCCGCAGAGGCAGAGTGCCCAGGGAACACCTGGGGACCTAGGGCCGGGCGGGGGGCATTCCCCTGTTCAGCGCCAGTGGATCCGGCCCGGGTGGGCGGAACACACGCCCACTGACGGGTTCTGCCGGGGGGACTCAGGCCTGAGCCCTACCTGGGCTGTTAAGACTCTTGCTTTGGCTCAAACTGCCCCACCCTGCCCCCAGGCGGCAAACATGGACCTGGCCACTTCCACTCTCTAAAGTCTGGCCTACACTCCTCCAGAAGCGACTGTGACCGCTGAGACCTCGGTCCCCCAGAGCTCCAACCCCCCTCCCAGTGAAGGCAAGCGCGGCCTCCGGTCCTTCGTGTCGGCAAAAGGCATTCACCTGCGGCGAACCTGGGCCCGGGTGAGCAGGACAAGGCCCCATGGCAGGAGCCTGGGGAGGCCACTGGAGCCACGGGGGCCGGGGCTGGGGATTTTGCCGGGGGATCTCTCGGGGCCCAGGCCCCCTCTCTCGCCCGGGGAGTGCCCATGCCGTCCCTTGACCCCCGCAGGACACCTGCATCCCGCGATAAGCGGCCCTCTGCCTCCACGGGGCTGGGACACAAGGGGCCGTGGGGCGAGCAACGGGCCTACGTGGCGGCAAACCCGCAGACCCCTCCGTCACGTCCCCACCACTGCGAAGATCCCCCTGTTCTTCCATCCGTAAAGGGGTCCCCCTTTACGGATGGAAGAACAGGGGGGAGCCCCCCAGGAGATGGCTTTTGTCCGAGCCGCGGCGGGTTAGTTTCGGGCCCAGACGCGGGGCCGCGCACGCGCAGGCAGGCCCCCCCACCACATGCCTCCCTCCGGGCAACGGGCCCCACCCTTGAGACATCAGGCCAGGTTCACAGGATCCCTGGGGTCGTGTCCGGGGAAACGGGAGCCTTCCCTGCCACCCAGAGGACCCCGCGTTTTCCCGTGGACCACACTATCCAGCAGCTCTGCCACCCCCGCACAGGCAGAGTGCCCAGGGAAGACCGGCGGACGTAGGGCCTGGGCGGGGGGCCTGCCAAGGTTCCTCGCCAGGTGGAGCGGGTCTGGGCAGGCAGGACCATCGCCCTCGGACCCGTTCTTCTCTGGTGTCTCAGGTCTGGGCCCAGCCCTGGCGGCTAAGAGTCTTGCTTTGGCTCAAACAGCCCGCCCTGCCCCGAGGTGGCAATCTTGGCCCGGGAGGCTTCCACTCTAACGTCTGTGCTACCTACGCGAGACGGGACTGTGACCCCTGCAACCTCGGTCTCCCAGAGCTCCAACCCCCCTATCTGTGAATGCCGGGGCGGCCTCTTGCCCTTGGTGTCCGCAAAAGGCATTCACCTGCGGCAAACCTGGGCCCGGGTTGGCAGGACCAGGCCCCATGGCAGGAGCCTGGGGAGGCCACTGGAGCCACGGGGGCCGGGGCTGGGGATTTTGCCGGGGGATCTCTCGGGGCCCAGGTCCCCTCTCTCGCCCGGGGGTTGCCCACGCCGTCCCTTGACCCCCGCAGGACACCTGCATCCCGCGATAAGCGGCCCTCTGCCTCCACGGGGTTGGGACACAAGGGGCCGTGGGGCGAGCAACGGGCCTACGTGGCGGCAAACCCGCAGACCCCTCCGTCACGTCCCCACCACGGCGAAGATCCCCCTGTTCTTCCATCCGTAAAGGGGTCCCCCTTTACGGATGGAAGAACAGGGGGGAGCCCCCCAGGAGATGGCTTTTGTCCGAGCCGCGCCTGGTTAGTTTCGGGCTCAGACGCGGGGCCGCGCATGCGCAGGCAGGCCCCCCCACCACAAGCGTCCCTCCGGCAAGGGGCCCCACCCTTGAGACTTCAGGCCAGGTTCACAGGATCCCTGGGGTCGTGTCCGGGGAAACGGAAGCCTTCCCTGCCACCCAGAGGACCGCGCGTTTTCCCGTGGACCACACTTCCCAGCATCTCTGCCACCCCCGCAGAGGCAGAGTGCCCAGGGAACACCTGGGGACCTAGGGCCGGGCGGGGGGCATTCCCCTGTTCAGCGCCAGTGGATCCGGCCCGGGTGGGCGGAACACACGCCCACTGACGGGTTCTGCCGGGGGGACTCAGGCCTGAGCCCTGCCTGGGCTGTTAAGACTCTTGCTTTGGCTCAAACTGCCCCACCCTGCCCCCAGGCGGCGAACATGGACCTGGCCACTTCCACTCTCTAAAGTCTGGCCTAAACTCCGCCAGAAGCGACTGTGACCGCTGAGACCTCGGTCCCCCAGAGCTCCAACCCCCCTCGCAGTGAAGGCAAGCGCGGCCTCCGGTCCTTCGTGTCGGCAAAAGGCATTCACCTGCGGCGAACCTGGGCCCGGGTGAGCAGGACCAGGCCCCATGGCAGGAGCCTGGGGAGGCCACTGGAGCCACGGGGGCCGGGGATGGGGATTTTGCCGGGGGATCTCTCGGGGCCCAGGCCCCCTCTCTCGCCCGGGGAGTGCCCATGCCGTCCCTTGACCCCCGCAGGACACCTGCATCCCGCGATAAGCGGCCCTCTGCCTCCACGGGGCTGGGACACAAGGGGCCGTGGGGCGAGCAACGGGCCTACGTGGCGGCAAACCCGCAGACCCCTCCGTCACGTCCCCACCACTGCGAAGATCCCCCTGTTCTTCGATCCGTAAAGGGGTCCCCCTTTACGGATGGAAGAACAGGGGGGAGCCCCCCAGGAGATGGCTTTTGTCCGAGCCGCGGCTGGTTAGTTTCGGGCCCAGACGCGGGGCCGCGCACGCGCAGGCAGGCCCCCCCACCACATGCCTCCCTCCGGGCAACGGGCCCCACCCTTGAGACACCAGGCCAGGTTCACAGGATCCCTGGGGTCGTGTCCGGGGAAACAGGAGCCTTCCCTGCCACCCAGAGGACCCCGCGTTTTCCCGTGGACCACACTATCCAGCAGCTCTGCCACCCCCGCACAGGCAGAGTGCCCAGGGAAGACCGGCGGACGTAGGGCCTGGGCGGGGGGCCTGCCAAGGTTCCTCGCCAGGTGGAGCGGGTCTGGGCAGGCAGGACCATCGCCCTCGGACCCGTTCTTCTCTGGTGTCTCAGGTCTGGGCCCAGCCCTGGCGGCTAAGAGTCTTGCTTTGGCTCAAACAGCCCGCCCTGCCCCGAGGTGGCAATCTTGGCCCGGGAGGCTTCCACTCTAACGTCTGTGCTACCTACGCGAGACGGGACTGTGACCCCTGCAACCTCGGTCTCCCAGAGCTCCAACCCCCCTATCTGTGAATGCCGGGGCGGCCTCTTGCCCTTGGTGTCCGCAAAAGGCATTCACCTGCGGCAAACCTGGGCCCGGGTTGGCAGGACCAGGCCCCATGGCAGGAGCCTGGGGAGGCCATTGGAGCCACGGGGGCCGGGGCTGGGGATTTTGCCGGGGGATCTCTCGGGGCCCAGGTCCCCTCTCTCGCCCGGGGGTTGCCCACGCCGTCCCTTGACCCCGCAGGACACCTGCATCCCGCGATAAGCGGCCCTCTGCCTCCACGGGGCTGGGACACAAGGGGCCGTGGGGCGAGCAACGGGCCTACGTGGCGGCAAACCCGCAGACCCCTCCGTCACGTCCCCACCACTGCGAAGATCCCCCTGTTCTTCCATCCGTAAAGGGGTCCCCCTTTACGGATGGAAGAACAGGGGGGAGCCCCCCAGGAGATGGCTTTTGTCCGAGCCGCGCCTGGTTAGTTTCGGGCTCAGACGCGGGGCCGCGCATGCGCAGGCAGGCCCCCCCACCACAAGCCCCCTCCGGGCAACGGGCCCCACCCTTGAGACTTCAGGCCAGGTTCACAGGATCCCTGGGGTCGTGTCCGGGGAAACGGAAGCCTTCCCTGCCACCCAGAGGACCGCGCGTTTTCCCGTGGACCACACTTCCCAGCATCTCTGCCACCCCCGCAGAGGCAGAGTGCCCAGGGAACACCTGGGGACCTAGGGCCGGGCGGGGGGCATTCCCCTGTTCAGCGCCAGTGGATCCGGCCCGGGTGGGCCGAACACACGCCCACTGACGGGTTCTGCCGGGGGGACTCAGGCCTGAGCCCTGCCTGGGCTGTTAAGACTCTTGCTTTGGCTCAAACTGCCCCACCCTGCCCCCAGGCGGCAAACATGGACCTGGCCACTTCCACTCTCTAAAGTCTGGCCTACACTCCTCCAGAAGCGACTGTGACCGCTGAGACCTCGGTCCCCCAGAGCTCCAATCCCCCTCCCAGTGAAGGCAAGCGCGGCCTCCGGTCCTTCGTGTCGGTAAAAGGCATTCACCTGCGGCGAACCTGGGCCCGGGTGAGCAGGACAAGGCCCCATGGCAGGAGCCTGGGGAGGCCACTGGAGCCACGGGGGCCGGGGCTGGGGATTTTGCCGGGGGATCTCTCGGGGCCCAGGCCCCCTCTCTCGCCCGGGGAGTGCCCATGCCGTCCCTTGACCCCCGCAGGACACCTGCATCCCGCGATAAGCGGCCCTCTGCCTCCACGGGGCTGGGACACAAGGGGCCGTGGGGCGAGCAACGGGCCTACGTGGCGGCAAACCCGCAGACCCCTCCGTCACGTCCCCACCACTGCGAAGATCCCCCTGTTCTTCCATCCGTAAAGGGGTCCCCCTTTACGGATGGAAGAACAGGGGGGAGCCCCCCAGGAGATGGCTTTTGTCCGAGCCGCGGCGGGTTAGTTTCGGGCCCAGACGCGGGGCCGCGCACGCGCAGGCAGGCCCCCCCACCACATGCCTCCCTCCGGGCAACGGGCCCCACCCTTGAGACATCAGGCCAGGTTCACAGGATCCCTGGGGTCGTGTCCGGGGAAACGGGAGCCTTCCCTGCCACCCAGAGGACCCCGCGTTTTCCCGTGGACCACACTATCCAGCAGCTCTGCCACCCCCGCACAGGCAGAGTGCCCAGGGAAGACCGGCGGACGTAGGGCCTGGGCGGGGGGCCTGCCAAGGTTCCTCGCCAGGTGGAGCGGGTCTGGGCAGGCAGGACCATCGCCCTCGGACCCGTTCTTCTCTGGTGTCTCAGGTCTGGGCCCAGCCCTGGCGGCTAAGAGTCTTGCTTTGGCTCAAACAGCCCGCCCTGCCCCGAGGTGGCAATCTTGGCCCGGGAGGCTTCCACTCTAACGTCTGTGCTACCTACGCGAGACGGGACTGTGACCCCTGCAACCTCGGTCTCCCAGAGCTCCAACCCCCCTATCTGTGAATGCCGGGGCGGCCTCTTGCCCTTGGTGTCCGCAAAAGGCATTCACCTGCGGCAAACCTGGGCCCGGGTTGGCAGGACCAGGCCCCATGGCAGGAGCCTGGGGAGGCCATTGGAGCCACGGGGGCCGGGGCGGGGGATTTTGCCGGGGGATCTCTCGGGGCCCAGGTCCCCTCTCTCGCCCGGGGGTTGCCCACGCCGTCCCTTGACCCCCGCAGGACACCTGCATCCCGCGATAAGCGGCCCTCTGCCTCCACGGGGCTGGGACACAAGGGGCCGTGGGGCGAGCAACGGGCCTACGTGGCGGCAAACCCGCAGACCCCTCCGTCACGTCCCCACCACTGCGAAGATCCCCCTGTTCTTCCATCCGTAAAGGGGTCCCCCTTTACGGATGGAAGAACAGGGGGGAGCCCCCCAGGAGATGGCTTTTGTCCGAGCCGCGCCTGGTTAGTTTCGGGCTCAGACGCGGGGCCGCGCATGCGCAGGCAGGCCCCCCCACCACAAGCGTCCCTCCGGCAAGGGGCCCCACCCTTGAGACTTCAGGCCAGGTTCACAGGATCCCTGGGGTCGTGTCCGGGGAAACGGAAGCCTTCCCTGCCACCCAGAGGACCGCGCGTTTTCCCGTGGACCACACTTCCCAGCATCTCTGCCACCCCCGCAGAGGCAGAGTGCCCAGGGAACACCTGGGGACCTAGGGCCGGGCGGGGGGCATTCCCCTGTTCAGCGCCAGTGGATCCGGCCCGGGTGGGCGGAACACACGCCCACTGACGGGTTCTGCCGGGGGGACTCAGGCCTGAGCCCTGCCTGGGCTGTTAAGACTCTTGCTTTGGCTCAAACTGCCCCACCCTGCCCCCAGGCGGCGAACATGGACCTGGCCACTTCCACTCTCTAAAGTCTGGCCTAAACTCCGCCAGAAGCGACTGTGACCGCTGAGACCTCGGTCCCCCAGAGCTCCAACCCCCCTCGCAGTGAAGGCAAGCGCGGCCTCCGGTCCTTCGTGTCGGCAAAAGGCATTCACCTGCGGCGAACCTGGGCCCGGGTGAGCAGGACCAGGCCCCATGGCAGGAGCCTGGGGAGGCCACTGGAGCCACGGGGGCCGGGGATGGGGATTTTGCCGGGGGATCTCTCGGGGCCCAGGCCCCCTCTCTCGCCCGGGGAGTGCCCACGCCGTCCCTTGACCCCCGCAGGACACCTGCATCCCGCGATAAGCGGCCCTCTGCCTCCACGGGGCTGGGACACAAGGGGCCGTGGGGCGAGCAACGGGCCTACGTGGCGGCAAACCCGCAGACCCCTCCGTCACGTCCCCACCACTGCGAAGATCCCCCTGTTCTTCCATCCGTAAAGGGGTCCCCCTTTACGGATGGAAGAACAGGGGGGAGCCCCCCAGGAGATGGCTTTTGTCCGAGCCGCGGCTGGTTAGTATCGGGTCCAGACGCGGGGCCGCGCATGCGCACGCAGGCCCCCCACCACAAGCCCCCTCCGGGCAACGGGCCCCACCCTTGAGACTTCAGGCCAGGTTCACAGGATCCCTGGGGTCGTGTTCGGGGAAACGGAAGTCTTCCCTGCCACCCAGAGGACCGCGCGTTTTCCCGTGGACCACACTATCCAGCAGCTCTGCCACCCCCGCACAGGCAGAGTGCCCAGGGAAGACCTGCGGACGTGGGGCCTGGGCGGGGGGCCTGCCAAGGTTCCACGCCAGGTGGAGCGGGTCTGGGCGGGAAGGACCATCGCCCTCGGACCCGTTCTTCTGTGGTGTCTCAGGCCTGGGCCCAGCCCTGGCGGCTAAGAGTCTTGCTTTGGCTCAAACAGCCCGCCCTGCCCCGAGGTGGCAATCTTGGCCCGGGAGGCTTCCACTCTAAAGTCTGTGCTACCTAGGCGAGACGGGACTGTGACCCCTGCAACCTCGGTCTCCCAGAGCTCCAACCCCCCTATCTGTGAATGCCGGGGCGGCCTCTTGCCCTTGGTGTCCGCAAAAGGCATTCACCTGCGGCAAACCTGGGCCCGGGTTGGCAGGACCAGGCCCCATGGCAGGAGCCTGGGGAGGCCATTGGAGCCACGGGGGCCGGGGCTGGGGATTTTGCCGGGGGATCTCTCGGGGCCCAGGTCCCCTCTCTCGCCCGGGGGTTGCCCACGCCGTCCCTTGACCCCCGCAGGACACCTGCATCCCGCGATAAGCGGCCCTCTGCCTCCACGGGGCTGGTACACAAGGGGCCGTGGGGCGAGCAACGGGCCTACGTGGCGGCAAATCCGCAGACGCCTCCGTCACGTCCCCACCACTGCGAAGATCCCCCTGTTCTTCCATCCGTAAAGGGGTCCCCCTTTACGGATGGAAGAACAGGGGGGAGCCCCCCAGGAGATGGCTTTTGTCCGAGCCGCGCCTGGTTAGTTTCGGGCCCAGACGCGGGGCCGCGCATGCGCAGGCAGTCCCCCCCACCACAAGCGCCCCTCCGGGCAAGGGGCCCCACCCTTGAGACTTCAGGCCAGGTTCACAGGATCCCTGGGGTCGTGTCCGGGGAAACGGAAGCCTTCCCTGCCACCCAGAGGACCGCGCGTTTTCCCGTGGACCACACTTCCCAGCATCTCTGCCACCCCCGCAGAGGCAGAGTGCCCAGGGAACACCTGGGGACCTAGGGCCGGGCGGGGGGCATTCCCCTGTTCAGCGCCAGTGGATCCGGCCCGGGTGGGCGGAACACACGCCCACTGACGGGTTCTGCCGGGGGGACTCAGGCCTGAGCCCTGCCTGGGCTGTTAAGACTCTTGCTTTGGCTCAAACTGCCCCACCCTGCCCCCAGGCGGCAAACATGGACCTGGCCACTTCCACTCTCTAAAGTCTGGCCTACACTCCTCCAGAAGCGACTGTGACCGCTGAGACCTCGGTCCCCCAGAGCTCCAACCCCCCTCCCAGTGAAGGCAAGCGCGGCCTCCGGTCCTTCGTGTCGGCAAAAGGCATTCACCTGCGGCGAACCTGGGCCCGGGTGAGCAGGACAAGGCCCCATGGCAGGAGCCTGGGGAGGCCACTGGAGCCACGGGGGCCGGGGCTGGGGATTTTGCCGGGGGATCTCTCGGGGCCCAGGCCCCCTCTCTCGCCCGGGGAGTGCCCATGCCGTCCCTTGACCCCCGCAGGACACCTGCATCCCGCGATAAGCGGCCCTCTGCCTCCACGGGGCTGGGACACAAGGGGCCGTGGGGCGAGCAACGGGCCTACGTGGCGGCAAACCCGCAGACCCCTCCGTCACGTCCCCACCACTGCGAAGATCCCCCTGTTCTTCGATCCGTAAAGGGGTCCCCCTTTACGGATGGAAGAACAGGGGGGAGCCCCCCAGGAGATGGCTTTTGTCCGAGCCGCGGCTGGTTAGTTTCGGGCCCAGACGCGGGGCCGCGCACGCGCAGGCAGGCCCCCCCACCACATGCCTCCCTCCGGGCAACGGGCCCCACCCTTGAGACATCAGGCCAGGTTCACAGGATCCCTGGGGTCGTGTCCGGGGAAACGGGAGCCTTCCCTGCCACCCAGAGGACCCCGCGTTTTCCCGTGGACCACACTATCCAGCAGCTCTGCCACCCCCGCACAGGCAGAGTGCCCAGGGAAGACCGGCGGACGTAGGGCCTGGGCGGGGGGCCTGCCAAGGTTCCTCGCCAGGTGGAGCGGGTCTGGGCAGGCAGGACCATCGCCCTCGGACCCGTTCTTCTCTGGTGTCTCAGGTCTGGGCCCAGCCCTGGCGGCTAAGAGTCTTGCTTTGGCTCAAACAGCCCGCCCTGCCCCGAGGTGGCAATCTTGGCCCGGGAGGCTTCCACTCTAACGTCTGTGCTACCTACGCGAGACGGGACTGTGACCCCTGCAACCTCGGTCTCCCAGAGCTCCAACCCCCCTATCTGTGAATGCCGGGGCGGCCTCTTGCCCTTGGTGTCCGCAAAAGGCATTCACCTGCGGCAAACCTGGGCCCGGGTTGGCAGGACCAGGCCCCATGGCAGGAGCCTGGGGAGGCCATTGGAGCCACGGGGGCCGGGGCTGGGGATTTTGCCGGGGGATCTCTCGGGGCCCAGGTCCCCTCTCTCGCCCGGGGGTTGCCCACGCCGTCCCTTGACCCCCGCAGGACACCTGCATCCCGCGATAAGCGGCCCTCTGCCTCCACGGGGCTGGGACACAAGGGGCCGTGGGGCGAGCAACGGGCCTACGTGGCGGCAAACCCGCAGACCCCTCCGTCACGTCCCCACCACTGCGAAGATCCCCCTGTTCTTCCATCCGTAAAGGGGTCCCCCTTTACGGATGGAAGAACAGGGGGGAGCCCCCCAGGAGATGGCTTTTGTCCGAGCCGCGCCTGGTTAGTTTCGGGCTCAGACGCGGGGCCGCGCATGCGCAGGCAGGCCCCCCCACCACAAGCGTCCCTCCGGCAAGGGGCCCCACCCTTGAGACTTCAGGCCAGGTTCACAGGATCCCTGGGGTCGTGTCCGGGGAAACGGAAGCCTTCCCTGCCACCCAGAGGACCGCGCGTTTTCCCGTGGACCACACTTCCCAGCATCTCTGCCACCCCCGCAGAGGCAGAGTGCCCAGGGAACACCTGGGGACCTAGGGCCGGGCGGGGGGCATTCCCCTGTTCAGCGCCAGTGGATCCGGCCCGGGTGGGCCGAACACACGCCCACTGACGGGTTCTGCCGGGGGGACTCAGGCCTGAGCCCTGCCTGGGCTGTTAAGACTCTTGCTTTGGCTCAAACTGCCCCACCCTGCCCCCAGGCGGCAAACATGGACCTGGCCACTTCCACTCTCTAAAGTCTGGCCTAAACTCCGCCAGAAGCGACTGTGACCGCTGAGACCTCGGTCCCCCAGAGCTCCAACCCCCCTCGCAGTGAAGGCAAGCGCGGCCTCCGGTCCTTCCTGTCGGCAAAAGGCATTCACCTGCGGCGAACCTGGGCCCGGGTGAGCAGGACCAGGCCCCATGGCAGGAGCCTGGGGAGGCCACTGGAGCCACGGGGGCCGGGGATGGGGATTTTGCCGGGGGATCTCTCGGGGCCCAGGCCCCCTCTCTCGCCCGGGGAGTGCCCATGCCGTCCCTTGACCCCCGCAGGACACCTGCATCCCGCGATAAGCGGCCCTCTGCCTCCACGGGGCTGGGACACAAGGGGCCGTGGGGCGAGCAACGGGCCTACGTGGCGGCAAACCCGCAGACCCCTCCGTCACGTCCCCACCACTGCGAAGATCCCCCTGTTCTTCGATCCGTAAAGGGGTCCCCCTTTACGGATGGAAGAACAGGGGGGAGCCCCCCAGGAGATGGCTTTTGTCCGAGCCGCGGCTGGTTAGTTTCGGGCCCAGACGCGGGGCCGCGCACGCGCAGGCAGGCCCCCCCACCACATGCCTCCCTCCGGGCAACGGGCCCCACCCTTGAGACATCAGGCCAGGTTCACAGGATCCCTGGGGTCGTGTCCGGGGAAACGGGAGCCTTCCCTGCCACCCAGAGGACCCCGCGTTTTCCCGTGGACCACACTATCCAGCAGCTCTGCCACCCCCGCACAGGCAGAGTGCCCAGGGAAGACCGGCGGACGTAGGGCCTGGGCGGGGGGCCTGCCAAGGTTCCTCGCCAGGTGGAGCGGGTCTGGGCAGGCAGGACCATCGCCCTCGGACCCGTTCTTCTCTGGTGTCTCAGGTCTGGGCCCAGCCCTGGCGGCTAAGAGTCTTGCTTTGGCTCAAACAGCCCGCCCTGCCCCGAGGTGGCAATCTTGGCCCGGGAGGCTTCCACTCTAACGTCTGTGCTACCTACGCGAGACGGGACTGTGACCCCTGCAACCTCGGTCTCCCAGAGCTCCAACCCCCCTATCTGTGAATGCCGGGGCGGCCTCTTGCCCTTGGTGTCCGCAAAAGGCATTCACCTGCGGCAAACCTGGGCCCGGGTTGGCAGGACCAGGCCCCATGGCAGGAGCCTGGGGAGGCCATTGGAGCCACGGGGGCCGGGGCTGGGGATTTTGCCGGGGGATCTCTCGGGGCCCAGGTCCCCTCTCTCGCCCGGGGGTTGCCCACGCCGTCCCTTGACCCCCGCAGGACACCTGCATCCCGCGATAAGCGGCCCTCTGCCTCCACGGGGCTGGGACACAAGGGGCCGTGGGGCGAGCAACGGGCCTACGTGGCGGCAAACCCGCAGACCCCTCCGTCACGTCCCCACCACTGCGAAGATCCCCCTGTTCTTCCATCCGTAAAGGGGTCCCCCTTTACGGATGGAAGAACAGGGGGGAGCCCCCCAGGAGATGGCTTTTGTCCGAGCCGCGCCTGGTTAGTTTCGGGCTCAGACGCGGGGGCCGCGCATGCGCAGGCAGGCCCCCCCACCACAAGCGTCCCTCCGGCAAGGGGCCCCACCCTTGAGACTTCAGGCCAGGTTCACAGGATCCCTGGGGTCGTGTCCGGGGAAACGGAAGCCTTCCCTGCCACCCAGAGGACCGCGCGTTTTCCCGTGGACCACACTTCCCAGCATCTCTGCCACCCCCGCAGAGGCAGAGTGCCCAGGGAACACCTGGGGACCTAGGGCCGGGCGGGGGGCATTCCCCTGTTCAGCGCCAGTGGATCCGGCCCGGGTGGGCGGAACACACGCCCACTGACGGGTTCTGCCGGGGGGACTCAGGCCTGAGCCCTGCCTGGGCTGTTAAGACTCTTGCTTTGGCTCAAACTGCCCCACCCTGCCCCCAGGCGGCGAACATGGACCTGGCCACTTCCACTCTCTAAAGTCTGGCCTAAACTCCGCCAGAAGCGACTGTGACCGCTGAGACCTCGGTCCCCCAGAGCTCCAACCCCCCTCGCAGTGAAGGCAAGCGCGGCCTCCGGTCCTTCGTGTCGGCAAAAGGCATTCACCTGCGGCGAACCTGGGCCCGGGTGAGCAGGACCAGGCCCCATGGCAGGAGCCTGGGGAGGCCACTGGAGCCACGGGGGCCGGGGCTGGGGATTTTGCCGGGGGATCTCTCGGGGCCCAGGCCCCCTCTCTCGCCCGGGGAGTGCCCATGCCGTCCCTTGACCCCCGCAGGACACCTGCATCCCGCGATAAGCGGCCCTCTGCCTCCACGGGGCTGGGACACAAGGGGCCGTGGGGCGAGCAACGGGCCTACGTGGCGGCAAACCCGCAGACCCCTCCGTCACGTCCCCACCACTGCGAAGATCCCCCTGTTCTTCGATCCGTAAAGGGGTCCCCCTTTACGGATGGAAGAACAGGGGGGAGCCCCCCAGGAGATGGCTTTTGTCCGAGCCGCGGCTGGTTAGTTTCGGGCCCAGACGCGGGGCCGCGCACGCGCAGGCAGGCCCCCCCACCACATGCCTCCCTCCGGGCAACGGGCCCCACCCTTGAGACATCAGGCCAGGTTCACAGGATCCCTGGGGTCGTGTCCGGGGAAACGGGAGCCTTCCCTGCCACCCAGAGGACCCCGCGTTTTCCCGTGGACCACACTATCCAGCAGCTCTGCCACCCCCGCACAGGCAGAGTGCCCAGGGAAGACCGGCGGACGTAGGGCCTGGGCGGGGGGCCTGCCAAGGTTCCTCGCCAGGTGGAGCGGGTCTGGGCAGGCAGGACCATCGCCCTCGGACCCGTTCTTCTCTGGTGTCTCAGGTCTGGGCCCAGCCCTGGCGGCTAAGAGTCTTGCTTTGGCTCAAACAGCCCGCCCTGCCCCGAGGTGGCAATCTTGGCCCGGGAGGCTTCCACTCTAACGTCTGTGCTACCTACGCGAGACGGGACTGTGACCCCTGCAACCTCGGTCTCCCAGAGCTCCAACCCCCCTATCTGTGAATGCCGGGGCGGCCTCTTGCCCTTGGTGTCCGCAAAAGGCATTCACCTGCGGCAAACCTGGGCCCGGGTTGGCAGGACCAGGCCCCATGGCAGGAGCCTGGGGAGGCCATTGGAGCCACGGGGGCCGGGGCTGGGGATTTTGCCGGGGGATCTCTCGGGGCCCAGGTCCCCTCTCTCGCCCGGGGGTTGCCCACGCCGTCCCTTGACCCCCGCAGGACACCTGCATCCCGCGATAAGCGGCCCTCTGCCTCCACGGGGCTGGGACACAAGGGGCCGTGGGGCGAGCAACGGGCCTACGTGGCGGCAAACCCGCAGACCCCTCCGTCACGTCCCCACCACTGCGAAGATCCCCCTGTTCTTCCATCCGTAAAGGGGTCCCCCTTTACGGATGGAAGAACAGGGGGGAGCCCCCCAGGAGATGGCTTTTGTCCGAGCCGCGCCTGGTTAGTTTCGGGCTCAGACGTGGGGCCGCGCATGCGCAGGCAGGCCCCCCCACCACAAGCGTCCCTCCGGCAAGGGGCCCCACCCTTGAGACTTCAGGCCAGGTTCACAGGATCCCTGGGGTCGTGTCCGGGGAAACGGAAGCCTTCCCTGCCACCCAGAGGACCGCGCGTTTTCCCGTGGACCACACTTCCCAGCATCTCTGCCACCCCCGCAGAGGCAGAGTGCCCAGGGAACACCTGGGGACCTAGGGCCGGGCGGGGGGCATTCCCCTGTTCAGCGCCAGTGGATCCGGCCCGGGTGGGCCGAACACACGCCCACTGACGGGTTCTGCCGGGGGGACTCAGGCCTGAGCCCTGCCTGGGCTGTTAAGACTCTTGCTTTGGCTCAAACTGCCCCACCCTGCCCCCAGGCGGCAAACATGGACCTGGCCACTTCCACTCTCTAAAGTCTGGCCTAAACTCCGCCAGAAGCGACTGTGACCGCTGAGACCTCGGTCCCCCAGAGCTCCAACCCCCCTCGCAGTGAAGGCAAGCGCGGCCTCCGGTCCTTCCTGTCGGCAAAAGGCATTCACCTGCGGCGAACCTGGGCCCGGGTGAGCAGGACCAGGCCCCATGGCAGGAGCCTGGGGAGGCCACTGGAGCCACGGGGGCCGGGGATGGGGATTTTGCCGGGGGATCTCTCGGGGCCCAGGCCCCCTCTCTCGCCCGGGGAGTGCCCATGCCGTCCCTTGACCCCCGCAGGACACCTGCATCCCGCGATAAGCGGCCCTCTGCCTCCACGGGGCTGGGACACAAGGGGCCGTGGGGCGAGCAACGGGCCTACGTGGCGGCAAACCCGCAGACCCCTCCGTCACGTCCCCACCACTGCGAAGATCCCCCTGTTCTTCGATCCGTAAAGGGGTCCCCCTTTACGGATGGAAGAACAGGGGGGAGCCCCCCAGGAGATGGCTTTTGTCCGAGCCGCGGCTGGTTAGTTTCGGGCCCAGACGCGGGGCCGCGCACGCGCAGGCAGGCCCCCCCACCACATGCCTCCCTCCGGGCAACGGGCCCCACCCTTGAGACATCAGGCCAGGTTCACAGGATCCCTGGGGTCGTGTCCGGGGAAACGGGAGCCTTCCCTGCCACCCAGAGGACCCCGCGTTTTCCCGTGGACCACACTATCCAGCAGCTCTGCCACCCCCGCACAGGCAGAGTGCCCAGGGAAGACCGGCGGACGTAGGGCCTGGGCGGGGGGCCTGCCAAGGTTCCTCGCCAGGTGGAGCGGGTCTGGGCAGGCAGGACCATCGCCCTCGGACCCGTTCTTCTCTGGTGTCTCAGGTCTGGGCCCAGCCCTGGCGGCTAAGAGTCTTGCTTTGGCTCAAACAGCCCGCCCTGCCCCGAGGTGGCAATCTTGGCCCGGGAGGCTTCCACTCTAACGTCTGTGCTACCTACGCGAGACGGGACTGTGACCCCTGCAACCTCGGTCTCCCAGAGCTCCAACCCCCCTATCTGTGAATGCCGGGGCGGCCTCTTGCCCTTGGTGTCCGCAAAAGGCATTCACCTGCGGCAAACCTGGGCCCGGGTTGGCAGGACCAGGCCCCATGGCAGGAGCCTGGGGAGGCCATTGGAGCCACGGGGGCCGGGGCTGGGGATTTTGCCGGGGGATCTCTCGGGGCCCAGGTCCCCTCTCTCGCCCGGGGGTTGCCCACGCCGTCCCTTGACCCCCGCAGGACACCTGCATCCCGCGATAAGCGGCCCTCTGCCTCCACGGGGCTGGGACACAAGGGGCCGTGGGGCGAGCAACGGGCCTACGTGGCGGCAAACCCGCAGACCCCTCCGTCACGTCCCCACCACTGCGAAGATCCCCCTGTTCTTCCATCCGTAAAGGGGTCCCCCTTTACGGATGGAAGAACAGGGGGGAGCCCCCCAGGAGATGGCTTTTGTCCGAGCCGCGCCTGGTTAGTTTCGGGCTCAGACGCGGGGCCGCGCATGCGCAGGCAGGCCCCCCCACCACAAGCGTCCCTCCGGCAAGGGGCCCCACCCTTGAGACTTCAGGCCAGGTTCACAGGATCCCTGGGGTCGTGTCCGGGGAAACGGAAGCCTTCCCTGCCACCCAGAGGACCGCGCGTTTTCCCGTGGACCACACTTCCCAGCATCTCTGCCACCCCCGCAGAGGCAGAGTGCCCAGGGAACACCTGGGGACCTAGGGCCGGGCGGGGGGCATTCCCCTGTTCAGCGCCAGTGGATCCGGCCCGGGTGGGCGGAACACACGCCCACTGACGGGTTCTGCCGGGGGGACTCAGGCCTGAGCCCTGCCTGGGCTGTTAAGACTCTTGCTTTGGCTCAAACTGCCCCACCCTGCCCCCAGGCGGCGAACATGGACCTGGCCACTTCCACTCTCTAAAGTCTGGCCTAAACTCCGCCAGAAGCGACTGTGACCGCTGAGACCTCGGTCCCCCAGAGCTCCAACCCCCCTCGCAGTGAAGGCAAGCGCGGCCTCCGGTCCTTCGTGTCGGCAAAAGGCATTCACCTGCGGCGAACCTGGGCCCGGGTGAGCAGGACCAGGCCCCATGGCAGGAGCCTGGGGAGGCCACTGGAGCCACGGGGGCCGGGGATGGGGATTTTGCCGGGGGATCTCTCGGGACCAAGGCCCCCTCTCTCGCCCGGGGAGTGCCCACGCCGTCCCTTGACCACCGCAGGACACCTGCATCCCGCGATAAGCGGCCCTCTGCCTCCACGGGGCTGGGACACAAGGGGCCGTGGGGCGAGCAACGGGCCTACGTGGCGGCAAACCCGCAGACCCCTCCGTCACGTCCCCACCACTGCGAAGATCCCCCTGTTCTTCCATCCGTAAAGGGGTCCCCCTTTACGGATGGAAGAACAGGGGGAGCCCCCCAGGAGATGGCTTTTGTCCGAGCCGCGGCTGGTTAGTATCGGGTCCAGACGCGGGGCCGCGCATGCGCACGCAGGACCCCCCACCACAAGCCCCCTCCGGGCAACGGGCCCCACCCTTGAGACTTCAGGCCAGGTTCACAGGATCCCTGGGGTCGTGTTCGGGGAAACGGAAGTCTTCCCTGCCACCCAGAGGACCGCGCGTTTTCCCGTGGACCACACTATCCAGCAGCTCTGCCACCCCCGCACAGGCAGAGTGCCCAGGGAAGACCTGCGGACGTGGGGCCTGGGCGGGGGGCCTGCCAAGGTTCCACGCCAGGTGGAGCGGGTCTGGGCGGGCAGGACCATCGCCCTCGGACCCGTTCTTCTGTGGTGTCTCAGGCCTGGGCCCAGCCCTGGCGGCTAAGAGTCTTGCTTTGGCTCAAACAGCCCACCCTGCCCCGAGGTGGCATACTTGGCCCGGGAGGCTTCCACTCTAACGTCTGTGCTACCTACGCGAGACGGGACTGTGACCCCTGCAACCTCGGTCTTCCAGAGCTCCAACCCCCCTATCTGTGAATGCCGGGGCGGCCTCTTGCCCTTGGTGTCCGCAAAAAGCATTCACCTGCGGCAAACCTGGGCCCGGGTTGGCAGGACCAGGCCCCATGGCAGGAGCCTGGGGAGGCCATTGGAGCCACGGGGGCCGGGGCTGGGGATTTTGCCGGGGGATCTCTCGGGGCCCAGGTCCCCTCTCTCGCCCGGGGGTTGCCCACGCCGTCCCTTGACCCCCGCAGGACACCTGCATCCCGCGATAAGCGGCCCTCTGCCTCCACGGGGCTGGGACACAAGGGGCCGTGGGGCGAGCAACGGGCCTACGTGGCGGCAAATCCGCAGACGCCTCCGTCACGTCCCAACCACTGCGAAGATCCCCCCAGGAGATGGCTTTTGTCCGAGCCGCGGCTGGTTAGTATCGGGTCCAGACGCGGGGCCGCGCATGCGCACGCAGGCCCCCCCACCACAAGCCCCCTCCGGGCAACGGGCCCCACCCTTGAGACTTCAGGCCAGGTTCACAGGATCCCTGGGGTCGTGTCCGGGGAAACGGAAGCCTTCCCTGCCACCCAGAGGACCGCGCGTTTTCCCGTGGACCACACTTCCCAGCATCTCTGCCACCCCCGCAGAGGCAGAGTGCCCAGGGAACACCTGGGGACCTAGGGCCGGGCGGGGGGCATTCCCCTGTTCAGCGCCAGTGGATCCGGCCCGGGTGGGCGGAACACACGCCCACTGACGGGTTCTGCCGGGGGGACTCAGGCCTGAGCCCTACCTGGGCTGTTAAGACTCTTGCTTTGGCTCAAACTGCCCCACCCTGCCCCCAGGCGGCAAACATGGACCTGGCCACTTCCACTCTCTAAAGTCTGGCCTACACTCCTCCAGAAGCGACTGTGACCGCTGAGACCTCGGTCCCCCAGAGCTCCAACCCCCCTCCCAGTGAAGGCAAGCGCGGCCTCCGGTCCTTCGTGTCAGCAAAAGGCATTCACCTGCGGCGAACCTGGGCCCGGGTGAGCAGGACAAGGCCCCATGGCAGGAGCCTGGGGAGGCCACTGGAGCCACGGGGGCCGGGGCTGGGGATTTTGCCGGGGGATCTCTCGGGGCCCAGGCCCCCTCTCTCGCCCGGGGAGTGCCCATGCCGTCCCTTGACCCCCGCAGGACACCTGCATCCCGCGATAAGCGGCCCTCTGCCTCCACGGGGCTGGGACACAAGGGGCCGTGGGGCGAGCAACGGGCCTACGTGGCGGCAAACCCGCAGACCCCTCCGTCACGTCCCCACCACTGCGAAGATCCCCCTGTTCTTCGATCCGTAAAGGGGTCCCCCTTTACGGATGGAAGAACAGGGGGGAGCCCCCCAGGAGATGGCTTTTGTCCGAGCCGCGGCGGGTTAGTTTCGGGCCCAGACGCGGGGCCGCGCACGCGCAGGCAGGCCCCCCCACCACATGCCTCCCTCCGGGCAACGGGCCCCACCCTTGAGACATCAGGCCAGGTTCACAGGATCCCTGGGGTCGTGTCCGGGGAAACGGGAGCCTTCCCTGCCACCCAGAGGACCCCGCGTTTTCCCGTGGACCACACTATCCAGCAGCTCTGCCACCCCCGCACAGGCAGAGTGCCCAGGGAAGACCGGCGGACGTAGGGCCTGGGCGGGGGGCCTGCCAAGGTTCCTCGCCAGGTGGAGCGGGTCTGGGCAGGCAGGACCATCGCCCTCGGACCCGTTCTTCTCTGGTGTCTCAGGTCTGGGCCCAGCCCTGGCGGCTAAGAGTCTTGCTTTGGCTCAAACAGCCCGCCCTGCCCCGAGGTGGCAATCTTGGCCCGGGAGGCTTCCACTCTAACGTCTGTGCTACCTACGCGAGACGGGACTGTGACCCCTGCAACCTCGGTCTCCCAGAGCTCCAACCCCCCTATCTGTGAATGCCGGGGCGGCCTCTTGCCCTTGGTGTCCGCAAAAGGCATTCACCTGCGGCAAACCTGGGCCCGGGTTGGCAGGACCAGGCCCCATGGCAGGAGCCTGGGGAGGCCATTGGAGCCACGGGGGCCGGGGCTGGGGATTTTGCCGGGGGATCTCTCGGGGCCCAGGTCCCCTCTCTCGCCCGGGGGTTGCCCACGCCGTCCCTTGACCCCCGCAGGACACCTGCATCCCGCGATAAGCGGCCCTCTGCCTCCACGGGGCTGGGACACAAGGGGCCGTGGGGCGAGCAACGGGCCTACGTGGCGGCAAACCCGCAGACCCCTCCGTCACGTCCCCACCACTGCGAAGATCCCCCTGTTCTTCCATCCGTAAAGGGGTCCCCCTTTACGGATGGAAGAACAGGGGGGAGCCCCCCAGGAGATGGCTTTTGTCTGAGCCGCGCCTGGTTAGTTTCGGGCTCAGACGCGGGGCCGCGCATGCGCAGGCAGGCCCCCCCACCACAAGCGTCCCTCCGTCAAGGGGCCCCACCCTTGAGACTTCAGGCCAGGTTCACAGGATCCCTGGGGTCGTGTCCGGGGAAACGGAAGCCTTCCCTGCCACCCAGAGGACCGCGCGTTTTCCCGTGGACCACACTTCCCAGCATCTCTGCCACCCCCGCAGAGGCAGAGTGCCCAGGGAACACCTGGGGACCTAGGGCCGGGCGGGGGGCATTCCCCTGTTCAGCGCCAGTGGATCCGGCCCGGGTGGGCCGAACACACGCCCACTGACGGGTTCTGCCGGGGGGACTCAGGCCTGAGCCCTGCCTGGGCTGTTAAGACTCTTGCTTTGGCTCAAACTGCCCCACCCTGCCCCCAGGCGGCAAACATGGACCTGGCCACTTCCACTCTCTAAAGTCTGGCCTAAACTCCGCCAGAAGCGACTGTGACCGCTGAGACCTCGGTCCCCCAGAGCTCCAACCCCCCTCGCAGTGAAGGCAAGCGCGGCCTCCGGTCCTTCGTGTCGGCAAAAGGCATTCACCTGCGGCGAACCTGGGCCCGGGTGAGCAGGACCAGGCCCCATGGCAGGAGCCTGGGGAGGCCACTGGAGCCACGGGGGCCGGGGATGGGGATTTTGCCGGGGGATCTCTCGGGGCCCAGGCCCCCTCTCTCGCCCGGGGAGTGCCCACGCCGTCCCTTGACCCCCGCAGGACACCTGCATCCCGCGATAAGCGGCCCTCTGCCTCCACGGGGCTGGGACACAAGGGGCCGTGGGGCGAGCAACGGGCCTACGTGGCGGCAAACCCGCAGACCCCTCCGTCACGTCCCCACCACTGCGAAGATCCCCCTGTTCTTCCATCCGTAAAGGGGTCCCCCTTTACGGATGGAAGAACAGGCGGGAGCCCCCCAGGAGATGGCTTTTGTCCGAGCCGCGGCTGGTTAGTATCGGGTCCAGACGCGGGGCCGCGCATGCGCACGCAGGCCCCCCCACCACAAGCCCCCTCCGGGCAACGGGCCCCACCCTTGAGACTTCAGGCCAGGTTCACAGGATCCCTGGGGTCGTGTCCGGGGAAACGGAAGCCTTCCCTGCCACCCAGAGGACCGCGCGTTTTCCCGTGGACCACACTTCCCAGCATCTCTGCCACCCCCGCAGAGGCAGAGTGCCCAGGGAACACCTGGGGACCTAGGGCCGGGCGGGGGGCATTCCCCTGTTCAGCGCCAGTGGATCCGGCCCGGGTGGGCGGAACACACGCCCACTGACGGGTTCTGCCGGGGGGACTCAGGCCTGAGCCCTACCTGGGCTGTTAAGACTCTTGCTTTGGCTCAAACTGCCCCACCCTGCCCCCAGGCGGCAAACATGGACCTGGCCACTTCCACTCTCTAAAGTCTGGCCTACACTCCTCCAGAAGCGACTGTGACCGCTGAGACCTCGGTCCCCCAGAGCTCCAACCCCCCTCCCAGTGAAGGCAAGCGCGGCCTCCGGTCCTTCGTGTCGGCAAAAGGCATTCACCTGCGGCGAACCTGGGCCCGGGTGAGCAGGACAAGGCCCCATGGCAGGAGCCTGGGGAGGCCACTGGAGCCACGGGGGCCGGGGCTGGGGATTTTGCCGGGGGATCTCTCGGGGCCCAGGCCCCCTCTCTCGCCCGGGGAGTGCCCATGCCGTCCCTTGACCCCCGCAGGACACCTGCATCCCGCGATAAGCGGCCCTCTGCCTCCACGGGGCTGGGACACAAGGGGCCGTGGGGCGAGCAACGGGCCTACGTGGCGGCAAACCCGCAGACCCCTCCGTCACGTCCCCACCACTGCGAAGATCCCCCTGTTCTTCCATCCGTAAAGGGGTCCCCCTTTACGGATGGAAGAACAGGGGGGAGCCCCCCAGGAGATGGCTTTTGTCCGAGCCGCGGCGGGTTAGTTTCGGGCCCAGACGCGGGGCCGCGCACGCGCAGGCAGGCCCCCCCACCACATGCCTCCCTCCGGGCAACGGGCCCCACCCTTGAGACATCAGGCCAGGTTCACAGGATCCCTGGGGTCGTGTCCGGGGAAACGGGAGCCTTCCCTGCCACCCAGAGGACCCCGCGTTTTCCCGTGGACCACACTATCCAGCAGCTCTGCCACCCCCGCACAGGCAGAGTGCCCAGGGAAGACCGGCGGACGTAGGGCCTGGGCGGGGGGCCTGCCAAGGTTCCTCGCCAGGTGGAGCGGGTCTGGGCAGGCAGGACCATCGCCCTCGGACCCGTTCTTCTCTGGTGTCTCAGGTCTGGGCCCAGCCCTGGCGGCTAAGAGTCTTGCTTTGGCTCAAACAGCCCGCCCTGCCCCGAGGTGGCAATCTTGGCCCGGGAGGCTTCCACTCTAACGTCTGTGCTACCTACGCGAGACGGGACTGTGACCCCTGCAACCTCGGTCTCCCAGAGCTCCAACCCCCCTATCTGTGAATGCCGGGGCGGCCTCTTGCCCTTGGTGTCCGCAAAAGGCATTCACCTGCGGCAAACCTGGGCCCGGGTTGGCAGGACCAGGCCCCATGGCAGGAGCCTGGGGAGGCCATTGGAGCCACGGGGGCCGGGGCTGGGGATTTTGCCGGGGGATCTCTCGGGGCCCAGGTCCCCTCTCTCGCCCGGGGGTTGCCCACGCCGTCCCTTGACCCCCGCAGGACACCTGCATCCCGCGATAAGCGGCCCTCTGCCTCCACGGGGCTGGGACACAAGGGCCGTGGGGCGAGCAACGGGCCTACGTGGCGGCAAACCCGCAGACCCCTCCGTCACGTCCCCACCACTGCGAAGATCCCCCTGTTCTTCCATCCGTAAAGGGGTCCCCCTTTACGGATGGAAGAACAGGCGGGAGCCCCCCAGGAGATGGCTTTTGTCCGAGCCGCGGCTGGTTAGTATCGGGTCCAGACGCGGGGCCGCGCATGCGCACGCAGGCCCCCCCACCACAAGCCCCCTCCGGGCAACGGGCCCCACCCTTGAGACTTCAGGCCAGGTTCACAGGATCCCTGGGGTCGTGTCCGGGGAAACGGAAGCCTTCCCTGCCACCCAGAGGACCGCGCGTTTTCCCGTGGACCACACTTCCCAGCATCTCTGCCACCCCCGCAGAGGCAGAGTGCCCAGGGAACACCTGGGGACCTAGGGCCGGGCGGGGGGCATTCCCCTGTTCAGCGCCAGTGGATCCGGCCCGGGTGGGCGGAACACACGCCCACTGACGGGTTCTGCCGGGGGGACTCAGGCCTGAGCCCTACCTGGGCTGTTAAGACTCTTGCTTTGGCTCAAACTGCCCCACCCTGCCCCCAGGCGGCAAACATGGACCTGGCCACTTCCACTCTCTAAAGTCTGGCCTACACTCCTCCAGAAGCGACTGTGACCGCTGAGACCTCGGTCCCCCAGAGCTCCAACCCCCCTCCCAGTGAAGGCAAGCGCGGCCTCCGGTCCTTCGTGTCGGCAAAAGGCATTCACCTGCGGCGAACCTGGGCCCGGGTGAGCAGGACAAGGCCCCATGGCAGGAGCCTGGGGAGGCCACTGGAGCCACGGGGGCCGGGGCTGGGGATTTTGCCGGGGGATCTCTCGGGGCCCAGGCCCCCTCTCTCGCCCGGGGAGTGCCCATGCCGTCCCTTGACCCCCGCAGGACACCTGCATCCCGCGATAAGCGGCCCTCTGCCTCCACGGGGCTGGGACACAAGGGGCCGTGGGGCGAGCAACGGGCCTACGTGGCGGCAAACCCGCAGACCCCTCCGTCACGTCCCCACCACTGCGAAGATCCCCCTGTTCTTCCATCCGTAAAGGGGTCCCCCTTTACGGATGGAAGAACAGGGGGGAGCCCCCCAGGAGATGGCTTTTGTCCGAGCCGCGGCGGGTTAGTTTCGGGCCCAGACGCGGGGCCGCGCACGCGCAGGCAGGCCCCCCCACCACATGCCTCCCTCCGGGCAACGGGCCCCACCCTTGAGACTTCAGGCCAGGTTCACAGGATCCCTGGGGTCGTGTCCGGGGAAACGGAAGTCTTCCCTGCCACCCAGAGGACCGCGCGTTTTCCCGTGGACCACACTATCCAGCAGCTCTGCCACCCCCGCACAGGCAGAGTGCCCAGGGAAGACCTGCGGACGTGGGGCCTGGGCGGGGGGCCTGCCAAGGTTCCACGCCAGGTGGAGCGGGTCTGGGCGGGCAGGACCATCGCCCTCGGACCCGTTCTTCTGTGGTGTCTCAGGCCTGGGCCCAGCCCTGGCGGCTAAGAGTCTTGCTTGGGCTCAAACAGCCCGCCCTGCCCCGAGGTGGCAATCTTGGCCCGGGAGGCTTCCACTCTAACGTCTGTGCTACCTACGCGAGACGGGACTGTGACCCCTGCAACCTCGGTCTCCCAGAGCTCCAACCCCCCTATCTGTGAATGCCGGGGCGGCCTCTTGCCCTTGGTGTCCGCAAAAGGCATTCACCTGCGGCAAACCTGGGCCCGGGTTGGCAGGACCAGGCCCCATGGCAGGAGCCTGGGGAGGCCATTGGAGCCACGGGGGCCGGGGCTGGGGATTTTGCCGGGGGATCTCTCGGGGCCCAGGTCCCCTCTCTCGCCCGGGGGTTGCCCACGCCGTCCCTTGACCCCCGCAGGACACCTGCATCCCGCGATAAGCGGCCCTCTGCCTCCACGGGGCTGGGACACAAGGGGCCGTGGGGCGAGCAACGGGCCTACGTGGCGGCAAATCCGCAGACGCCTCCGTCACGTCCCCACCACTGCGAAGATCCCCCTGTTCTTCCATCCGTAAAGGGGTCCCCCTTTACGGATGGAAGAACAGGGGGGAGCCCCCCAGGAGATGGCTTTTGTCCGAGCCGCGCCTGGTTAGTTTCGGGCCCGGACGCGGGGCCGCGCATGCGCAGGCAGTCCCCCCCACCACAAGCGCCCCTCCGGGCAAGGGGCCCCACCCTTGAGACTTCAGGCCAGGTTCACAGGATCCCTGGGGTCGTGTCCGGGGAAACGGAAGCCTTCCCTGCCACCCAGAGGACCGCGCGTTTTCCCGTGGACCACACTTCCCAGCATCTCTGCCACCCCCGCAGAGGCAGAGTGCCCAGGGAACACCTGGGGACCTAGGGCCGGGCGGGGGGCATTCCCCTGTTCAGCGCCAGTGGATCCGGCCCGGGTGGGCCGAACACACGCCCACTGACGGGTTCTGCCGGGGGGACTCAGGCCTGAGCCCTGCCTGGGCTGTTAAGACTCTTGCTTTGGCTCAAACTGCCCCACCCTGCCCCCAGGCGGCAAACATGGACCTGGCCACTTCCACTCTCTAAAGTCTGGCCTAAACTCCGCCAGAAGCGACTGTGACCGCTGAGACCTCGGTCCCCCAGAGCTCCAACCCCCCTCGCAGTGAAGGCAAGCGCGGCCTCCGGTCCTTCGTGTCGGCAAAAGGCATTCACCTGCGGCGAACCTGGGCCCGGGTGAGCAGGACCAGGCCCCATGGCAGGAGCCTGGGGAGGCCACTGGAGCCACGGGGGCCGGGGCTGGGGATTTTGCCGGGGGATCTCTCGGGGCCCAGGCCCCCTCTCTCGCCCGGGGAGTGCCCACGCCGTCCCTTGACCCCCGCAGGACACCTGCATCCCGCGATAAGCGGCCCTCTGCCTCCACGGGGCTGGGACACAAGGGGCCGTGGGGCGAGCAACGGGCCTACGTGGCGGCAAACCCGCAGACCCCTCCGTCACGTCCCCACCACTGCGAAGATCCCCCTGTTCTTCCATCCGTAAAGGGGTCCCCCTTTACGGATGGAAGAACAGGCGGGAGCCCCCCAGGAGATGGCTTTTGTCCGAGCCGCGGCTGGTTAGTATCGGGTCCAGACGCGGGGCCGCGCATGCGCACGCAGGCCCCCCCACCACAAGCCCCCTCCGGGCAACGGGCCCCACCCTTGAGACTTCAGGCCAGGTTCACAGGATCCCTGGGGTCGTGTCCGGGGAAACGGAAGCCTTCCCTGCCACCCAGAGGACCGCGCGTTTTCCCGTGGACCACACTTCCCAGCATCTCTGCCACCCCCGCAGAGGCAGAGTGCCCAGGGAACACCTGGGGACCTAGGGCCGGGCGGGGGGCATTCCCCTGTTCAGCGCCAGTGGATCCGGCCCGGGTGGGCGGAACACACGCCCACTGACGGGTTCTGCCGGGGGGACTCAGGCCTGAGCCCTACCTGGGCTGTTAAGACTCTTGCTTTGGCTCAAACTGCCACACCCTGCCCCCAGGCGGCAAACATGGACCTGGCCACTTCCACTCTCTAAAGTCTGGCCTACACTCCTCCAGAAGCGACTGTGACCGCTGAGACCTCGGTCCCCAGAGCTCCAACCCCCCTCCCAGTGAAGGCAAGCGCGGCCTCCGGTCCTTCGTGTCGGCAAAAGGCATTCACCTGCGGCGAACCTGGGCCCGGGTGAGCAGGACAAGGCCCCATGGCAGGAGCCTGGGGAGGCCACTGGAGCCACGGGGGCCGGGGCTGGGGATTTTGCCGGGGGATCTCTCGGGGCCCAGGCCCCCTCTCTCGCCCGGGGAGTGCCCATGCCGTCCCTTGACCCCCGCAGGACACCTGCATCCCGCGATAAGCGTCCCTCTGCCTCCACGGGGCTGGGACACAAGGGGCCGTGGGGCGAGCAACGGGCCTACGTGGCGGCAAACCCGCAGACCCCTCCGTCACGTCCCCACCACTGCGAAGATCCCCCTGTTCTTCCATCCGTAAAGGGGTCCCCCTTTACGGATGGAAGAACAGGGGGGAGCCCCCCAGGAGATGGCTTTTGTCCGAGCCGCGGCGGGTTAGTTTCGGGCCCAGACGCGGGGCCGCGCACGCGCAGGCAGGCCCCCCCACCACATGCCTCCCTCCGGGCAACGGGCCCCACCCTTGAGACATCAGGCCAGGTTCACAGGATCCCTGGGGTCGTGTCCGGGGAAACGGAAGTCTTCCCTGCCACCCAGAGGACCGCGCGTTTTCCCGTGGACCACACTATCCAGCAGCTCTGCCACCCCCGCACAGGCAGAGTGCCCAGGGAAGACCTGCGGACGTGGGGCCTGGGCGGGGGGCCTGCCAAGGTTCCACGCCAGGTGGAGCGGGTCTGGGCGGGCAGGACCATCGCCCTCGGACCCGTTCTTCTGTGGTGTCTCAAGCCTGGGCCCAGCCCTGGCGGCTAAGAGTCTTGCTTGGGCTCAAACAGCCCGCCCTGCCCCGAGGTGGCAATCTTGGCCCGGGAGGCTTCCACTCTAACGTCTGTGCTACCTAGGCGAGACGGGACTGTGACCCCTGCAACCTCGGTCTCCCAGAGCTCCAACCCCCCTATCTGTGAATGCCGGGGCGGCCTCTTGCCCTTGGTGTCCGCAAAAGGCATTCACCTGCGGCAAACCTGGGCCCGGGTTGGCAGGACCAGGCCCCATGGCAGGAGCCTGGGGAGGCCATTGGAGCCACGGGGGCCGGGGCTGGGGATTTTGCCGGGGGATCTCTCGGGGCCCAGGTCCCCTCTCTCGCCCGGGGGTTGCCCACGCCGTCCCTTGACCCCCGCAGGACACCTGCATCCCGCGATAAGCGGCCCTCTGCCTCCACGGGGCTGGGACACAAGGGGCCGTGGGGCGAGCAACGGGCCTACGTGGCGGCAAATCCGCAGACGCCTCCGTCACGTCCCCACCACTGCGAAGATCCCCCTGTTCTTCCATCCGTAAAGGGGGCCCCCTTTACGGATGGAAGAACAGGGGGGAGCCCCCCAGGAGATGGCTTTTGTCCGAGCCGCGCCTGGTTAGTTTCGGGCCCGGACGCGGGGCCGCGCATGCGCAGGCAGTCCCCCCCACCACAAGCGCCCCTCCGGGCAAGGGGCCCCACCCTTGAGACTTCAGGCCAGGTTCACAGGATCCCTGGGGTCGTGTCCGGGGAAACGGAAGCCTTCCCTGCCACCCAGAGGACCGCGCGTTTTCCCGTGGACCACACTTCCCAGCATCTCTGCCACCCCCGCAGAGGCAGAGTGCCCAGGGAACACCTGGGGACCTAGGGCCGGGCCGGGGGCATTCCCCTGTTCAGCGCCAGTGGATCCGGCCCGGGTGGGCCGAACACACGCCCACTGACGGGTTCTGCCGGGGGGACTCAGGCCTGAGCCCTGCCTGGGCTGTTAAGACTCTTGCTTTGGCTCAAACTGCCCCACCCTGCCCCCAGGCGGCAAACATGGACCTGGCCACTTCCACTCTCTAAAGTCTGGCCTAAACTCCGCCAGAAGCGACTGTGACCGCTGAGACCTCGGTCCCCCAGAGCTCCAACCCCCCTCGCAGTGAAGGCAAGCGCGGCCTCCGGTCCTTCGTGTCGGCAAAAGGCATTCACCTGCGGCGAACCTGGGCCCGGGTGAGCAGGACCAGGCCCCATGGCAGGAGCCTGGGGAGGCCACTGGAGCCACGGGGGCCGGGGATGGGGATTTTGCCGGGGGATCTCTCGGGGCCCAGGCCCCCTCTCTCGCCCGGGGAGTGCCCACGCCGTCCCTTGACCCCCGCAGGACACCTGCATCCCGCGATAAGCGGCCCTCTGCCTCCACGGGGCTGGGACACAAGGGGCCGTGGGGCGAGCAACGGGCCTACGTGGCGGCAAACCCGCAGACCCCTCCGTCACGTCCCCACCACTGCGAAGATCCCCCTGTTCTTCCATCCGTAAAGGGGTCCCCCTTTACGGATGGAAGAACAGGCGGGAGCCCCCCAGGAGATGGCTTTTGTCCGAGCCGCGGCTGGTTAGTATCGGGTCCAGACGCGGGGCCGCGCATGCGCACGCAGGCCCCCCCACCACAAGCCCCCTCCGGGCAACGGGCCCCACCCTTGAGACTTCAGGCCAGGTTCACAGGATCCCTGGGGTCGTGTCCGGGGAAACGGAAGCCTTCCCTGCCACCCAGAGGACCGCGCGTTTTCCCGTGGACCACACTTCCCAGCATCTCTGCCACCCCCGCAGAGGCAGAGTGCCCAGGGAACACCTGGGGACCTAGGGCCGGGCGGGGGGCATTCCCCTGTTCAGCGCCAGTGGATCCGGCCCGGGTGGGCGGAACACACGCCCACTGACGGGTTCTGCCGGGGGGACTCAGGCCTGAGCCCTACCTGGGCTGTTAAGACTCTTGCTTTGGCTCAAACTGCCCCACCCTGCCCCCAGGCGGCAAACATGGACCTGGCCACTTCCACTCTCTAAAGTCTGGCCTACACTCCTCCAGAAGCGACTGTGACCGCTGAGACCTCGGTCCCCCAGAGCTCCAACCCCCCTCCCAGTGAAGGCAAGCGCGGCCTCCGGTCCTTCGTGTCGGCAAAAGGCATTCACCTGCGGCGAACCTGGGCCCGGGTGAGCAGGACAAGGCCCCATGGCAGGAGCCTGGGGAGGCCACTGGAGCCACGGGGGCCGGGGCTGGGGATTTTGCCGGGGGATCTCTCGGGGCCCAGGCCCCCTCTCTCGCCCGGGGAGTGCCCATGCCGTCCCTTGACCCCCGCAGGACACCTGCATCCCGCGATAAGCGGCCCTCTGCCTCCACGGGGCTGGGACACAAGGGGCCGTGGGGCGAGCAACGGGCCTACGTGGCGGCAAACCCGCAGACCCCTCCGTCACGTCCCCACCACTGCGAAGATCCCCCTGTTCTTCCATCCGTAAAGGGGTCCCCCTTTACGGATGGAAGAACAGGGGGGAGCCCCCCAGGAGATGGCTTTTGTCCGAGCCGCGGCGGGTTAGTTTCGGGCCCAGACGCGGGGCCGCGCACGCGCAGGCAGGCCCCCCCACCACATGCCTCCCTCCGGGCAACGGGCCCCACCCTTGAGACATCAGGCCAGGTTCACAGGATCCCTGGGGTCGTGTCCGGGGAAACGGGAGCCTTCCCTGCCACCCAGAGGACCCCGCGTTTTCCCGTGGACCACACTATCCAGCAGCTCTGCCACCCCCGCACAGGCAGAGTGCCCAGGGAACACCGGCGGACGTAGGGCCTGGGCGGGGGGCCTGCCAAGGTTCCTCGCCAGGTGGAGCGGGTCTGGGCAGGCAGGACCATCGCCCTCGGACCCGTTCTTCTCTGGTGTCTCAGGTCTGGGCCCAGCCCTGGCGGCTAAGAGTCTTGCTTTGGCTCAAACAGCCCGCCCTGCCCCGAGGTGGCAATCTTGGCCCGGGAGGCTTCCACTCTAACGTCTGTGCTACCTACGCGAGACGGGACTGTGACCCCTGCAACCTCGGTCTCCCAGAGCTCCAACCCCCCTATCTGTGAATGCCGGGGCGGCCTCTTGCCCTTGGTGTCCGCAAAAGGCATTCACCTGCGGCAAACCTGGGCCCGGGTTGGCAGGACCAGGCCCCATGGCAGGAGCCTGGGGAGGCCATTGGAGCCACGGGGGCCGGGGCTGGGGATTTTGCCGGGGGATCTCTCGGGGCCCAGGTCCCCTCTCTCGCCCGGGGATTGCCCACGCCGTCCCTTGACCCCCGCAGGACACCTGCATCCCGCGATAAGCGGCCCTCTGCCTCCACGGGGCTGGGACACAAGGGGCCGTGGGGCGAGCAACGGACCTACGTGGCGGCAAACCCGCAGACCCCTCCGTCACGTCCCCACCACTGCGAAGATCCCCCTGTTCTTCCATCCGTAAAGGGGTCCCCCTTTACGGATGGAAGAACAGGGGGGAGCCCCCCAGGAGATGGCTTTTGTCCGAGCCGCGCCTGGTTAGTTTCGGGCTCAGACGCGGGGCCGCGCATGCGCAGGCAGGCCCCCCCACCACAAGCGTCCCTCCGGCAAGGGGCCCCACCCTTGAGACTTCAGGCCAGGTTCACAGGATCCCTGGGGTCGTGTCCGGGGAAACGGAAGCCTTCCCTGCCACCCAGAGGACCGCGCGTTTTCCCGTGGACCACACTTCCCAGCATCTCTGCCACCCCCGCAGAGGCAGAGTGCCCAGGGAACACCTGGGGACCTAGGGCCGGGCGGGGGGCATTCCCCTGTTCAGCGCCAGTGGATCCGGCCCGGGTGGGCGGAACACACGCCCACTGACGGGTTCTGCCGGGGGGACTCAGGCCTGAGCCCTTCCTGGGCTGTTAAGACTCTTGCTTTGGCTCAAACTGCCCCACCCTGCCCCCAGGCGGCAAACATGGACCTGGCCACTTCCACTCTCTAAAGTCTGGCCTACACTGCTCCAGAAGCGACTGTGACCGCTGAGACCTCGGTCCCCCAGAGCTCCAACCCCCCTCCCAGTGAAGGCAAGCGCGGCCTCCGGTCCTTCGTGTCGGCAAAAGGCATTCACCTGCGGCGAACCTGGGCCCGGGTGAGCAGGACCAGGCCCCATGGCAGGAGCCTGGGGAGGCCACTGGAGCCACGGGGGCCGGGGCTGGGGATTTTGCCGGGGGATCTCTCGGGGCCCAGGCCCCCTCTCTCGCCCGGGGAGTGCCCACGCCGTCCCTTGACCCCCGCAGGACACCTGCATCCTGCGATAAGCGGCCCTCTGCCTCCACGGGGCTGGGACACAAGGGGCCGTGGGGCGAGCAACGGGCCTACGTGGCGGCAAACCCACAGACCCCTCCGTCACGTCCCCACCACTGCGAAGATCCCCCTGTTCTTCGATCCGTAAAGGGGTCCCCCTTTACGGATGGAAGAACAGGGGGGAGCCCCCCAGGAGATGGCTTTTGTCCGAGCCGCGGCTGGTTAGTTTCGGGCCCAGACGCGGGGCCGCGCACGCGCAGGCAGGACCCCCACCACATGCCTCCCTCCTGGCAACGGGTCCCACCCTTGAGACTTCAGGCCAGGTTCACAGGATCCCTGGGGTCGTGTCCAGGGAAACGGAAGCCTTCCCTGCCACCCAGAGGACCGCGCGTTTTCCCGTGGACCACACTATCCAGCAGCTCTGCCACCCCCGCACAGGCAGAGTGCCCAGGGAAGACCTGCGGACGTGGGGCCTGGGCGGGGGGCCTGCCAAGGTTCCTCGCCAGGTGGAGCGGGTCTGGGCGGGCAGGACCATCGCCCTGGACCCGTTCTTCTGTGGTGTCTCAGGCCTGGGCCCAGCCCTGGCGGCTAAGAGTCTTGCTTTGGCTCACACAGCCCGCCCTGCCCCGAGGTGGCAATCTTGGCCCGGGAGGCTTCCACTCTAAAGTCTGTGCTACCTACGCGAGACGGGACTGTGACCCCTGCAACCTCGGTCTCCCAGAGCTCCAACCCCCCTATCTGTGAATGCCGTGGCGGCCTCTTGCCCTTGGTGTCCGCAAAAGGCATTCACCTGCGGCAAACTTGGGCCCGGGTTGGCAGGACCAGGCCCCATGGCAGGAGCCTAGGGAGGCCACTGGAGCCATGGGGACCGGGGCTGGGGATTTTGCCGGGGGATCTCTCGGGGCCCAGGCCCCCTCTCTCGCCCGGGGAGTGCCCACGCCGTCCCTTGACCCCCGCAGGACACCTGCATCCCGCGATAAGCGGCCCTCTGCCTCCACGGGGCTGGGACACAAGGGGCCGTGGGGCGAGCAACGGGCCTACGTGGCGGCAAATCCGCAGACGCCTCCCTCACGTCCCCAACACTGCGAAGATCCCCCTGTTCTTCCATCCGTAAAGGGGTCCCCCTTTACGGATGGAAGAACAGGGGGGAGCCCCCCAGGAGATGGCTTTTGTCCGAGCCGCGCCTGGTTAGTTTCGGGCCCAGACGCGGGGCCGCGCATGCGCAGGCAGTCCCCCCCACCACAAGCGCCCCTCCGGGCAAGGGGCCCCACCCTTGAGACTTCAGGCCAGGTTCACAGGATCCCTGGGGTCGTGTCCGGGGAAACGGAAGCCTTCCCTGCCACCCAGAGGACCGCGCGTTTTCCCGTGGACCACACTTCCCAGCATCTCTGCCACCCCCGCAGAGGCAGAGTGCCCAGGGAACACCTGGGGACCTAGGGCCGGGCGGGGGGCATTCCCCTGTTCAGCGCCAGTGGATCCGGCCCGGGTGGGCGGAACACACGCCCACTGACGGGTTCTGCCGGGGGGACTCAGGCCTGAGCCCTACCTGGGCTGTTAAGACTCTTGCTTTGGCTCAAACTGCCCCACCCTGCCCCCAGGCGGCAAACATGGACCTGGCCACTTCCACTCTCTAAAGTCTGGCCTACACTCCTCCAGAAGCGACTGTGACCGCTGAGACCTCGGTCCCCCAGAGCTCCAACCCCCCTCCCAGTGAAGGCAAGCGCGGCCTCCGGTCCTTCGTGTCGGCAAAAGGCATTCACCTGCGGCGAACCTGGGCCCGGGTGAGCAGGACAAGGCCCCATGGCAGGAGCCTGGGGAGGCCACTGGAGCCACGGGGGCCGGGGCTGGGGATTTTGCCGGGGGATCTCTCGGGGCCCAGGCCCCCTCTCTCGCCCGGGAAGTGCCCATGCCGTCCCTTGACCCCCGCAGGACACCTGCATCCCGCGATAAGAGGCCCTCTGCCTCCACGGGGCTGGGACACAAGGGGCCGTGGGGCGAGCAACGGGCCTACGTGGCGGCAAACCCGCAGACCCCTCCGTCACGTCCCCACCACTGCGAAGATCCCCCTGTTCTTCGATCCGTAAAGGGGTCCCCCTTTACGGATGGAAGAACAGGGGGGAGCCCCCCAGGAGATGGCTTTTGTCCGAGCCGCGGCTGGTTAGTTTCGGGCTCAGACCGGGGGCCGCGCACGCGCAGGCAGGCCCCCCCACCACATGCCTCCCTCCTGGCAACGGGCCCCACCCTTGAGACTTCAGGCCAGGTTCACAGGATCCCTGGGGTCGTGTCCAGGGAAACGGAAGCCTTCCCTGCCACCCAGAGGACCGCGCGTTTTCCCGTGTACCACACTATCCAGCAGCTCTGCCACCCCCGCACAGGCAGAGTGCCCAGGGAAGACCTGCGGACGTGGGGCCTGGGCGGGGGGCCTGCCAAGGTTCCTCGCCAGGTGGAGCGGGTCTGGGCGGGCAGGACCATCGCCCTCGGACCCGTTCTTCTGTGGTGTCTCAGGCCTGGGCCCAGCCCTGGCGGCTAAGAGTCTTGCTTTGGCTCACACAGCCCGCCCTGCCCCGAGGTGGCAATCTTGGCCCGGGAGGCTTCCACTCTAAAGTCTGTGCTACCTAGGCGAGACGGGACTGTGACCCCTGCAACCTCGGTCTCCCAGAGCTCCAACCCCCCTATCTGTGAATGCCGGGGCGGCCTCTTGCCCTTGGTGTCCGCAAAAGGCATTCACCTGCGGCAAACCTGGGCCCGGGTTGGCAGGACCAGGCCCCATGGCAGGAGCCTGGGGAGGCCATTGGAGCCACGGGGGCCGGGGCTGGGGATTTTGCCGGGGGATCTCTCGGGGCCCAGGTCCCCTCTCTCGCCCGGGGGTTGCCCACGCCGTCCCTTGACCCCCGCAGGACACCTGCATCCCGCGATAAGCGGCCCTCTGCCTCCACGGGGCTGGGACACAAGGGGCCGTGGGGCGAGCAACGGGCCTACGTGGCGGCAAATCCGCAGACGCCTCTGTCACGTCCCCACCACTGCGAAGATCCCCCTGTTCTTCCATCCGTAAAGGGGTCCCCCTTTACGGATGGAAGAACAGGGGGGAGCCCCCCAGGAGATGGCTTTTGTCCGAGCCGCGCCTGGTTAGTTTCGGGCCCAGACGCGGGGCCGCGCATGCGCAGGCAGTCCCCCCCACCACAAGCGCCCCTCCGGGCAAGGGGCCCCACCCTTGAGACTTCAGGCCAGGTTCACAGGATCCCTGGGGTCGTGTCCGGGGAAACGGAAGCCTTCCCTGCCACCCAGAGGACCGCGCGTTTTCCCGTGGACCACACTTCCCAGCATCTCTGCCACCCCCGCAGAGGCAGAGTGCCCAGGGAACACCTGGGGACCTAGGGCCGGGCGGGGGGCATTCCCCTGTTCAGCGCCAGTGGATCCGGCCCGGGTGGGCGGAACACACGCCCACTGACGGGTTCTGCCGGGGGGACTCAGGCCTGAGCCCTACCTGGGCTGTTAAGACTCTTGCTTTGGCTCAAACTGCCCCACCCTGCCCCCAGGCGGCAAACATGGACCTGGCCACTTCCACTCTCTAAAGTCTGGCCTACACTCCTCCAGAAGCGACTGTGACCGCTGAGACCTCGGTCCCCCAGAGCTCCAACCCCCCTCCCAGTGAAGGCAAGCGCGGCCTCCGGTCCTTCGTGTCGGCAAAAGGCATTCACCTGCGGCGAACCTGGGCCCGGGTGAGCAGGACAAGGCCCCATGGCAGGAGCCTGGGGAGGCCACTGGAGCCACGGGGGCCGGGGCTGGGGATTTTGCCGGGGGATCTCTCGGGGCCCAGGCCCCCTCTCTCGCCCGGGGAGTGCCCACGCCGTCCCTTGACCCCCGCAGGACACCTGCATCCCGCGATAAGCGGCCCTCTGCCTCCACGGGGCTGGGACACAAGGGGCCGTGGGGCGAGCAACGGGCCTACGTGGCGGCAAACCCGCAGACCCCTCCGTCACGTCCCCACCACTGCGAAGATCCCCCTGTTCTTCGATCCGTAAAGGGGTCCCCCTTTACGGATGGAAGAACAGGGGGGAGCCCCCCAGGAGATGGCTTTTATCCGAGCCGCGGCTGGTTAGTTTCGGGCCCAGACGCGGGGCCGCGCACGCGCAGGCAGGCCCCCCCACCACATGCCTCCCTCCGGGCAACGGGCCCCACCCTTGAGACATCAGGCCAGGTTCACAGGATCCCTGGGGTCGTGTCCGGGGAAACGGGAGCCTTCCCTGCCACCCAGAGGACCCCGCGTTTTCCCGTGGACCACACTATCCAGCAGCTCTGCCACCCCCGCACAGGCAGAGTGCCCAGGGAAGACCGGCGGACGTAGGGCCTGGGCGGGGGGCCTGCCAAGGTTCCTCGCCAGGTGGAGCGGGTCTGGGCAGGCAGGACCATCGCCCTCGGACCCGTTCTTCTCTGGTGTCTCAGGTCTGGGCCCAGCCCTGGCGGCTAAGAGTCTTGCTTTGGCTCAAACAGCCCGCCCTGCCCCGAGGTGGCAATCTTGGCCCGGGAGGCTTACACTCTAACGTCTGTGCTACCTACGCGAGACGGGACTGTGACCCCTGCAACCTCGGTCTCCCAGAGCTCCAACCCCCCTGTCTGTGAATGCCGGGGCGGCCTCTTGCCCTTGGTGTCCGCAAAAGGCATTCACCTGCGGCAAACCTGGGCCCGGGTTGGCAGGACCAGGCCCCATGGCAGGAGCCTGGGGAGGCCATTGGAGCCACGGGGGCCGGGGCTGGGGATTTTGCCGGGGGATCTCTCGGGGCCCAGGTCCCCTCTCTCGCCCGGGGGTTGCCCACGCCGTCCCTTGACCCCCGCAGGACACCTGCATCCCGCGATAAGCGGCCCTCTGCCTCCACGGGGCTGGGACACAAGGGGCCGTGGGGCGAGCAACGAGCCTACGTGGCGGCAAACCCGCAGACCCCTCCGTCACGTCCCCACCACTGCGAAGATCCCCCTGTTCTTCCATCCGTAAAGGGGTCCCCCTTTACGGATGGAAGAACAGGGGGGAGCCCCCCAGGAGATGGCTTTTGTCCGAGCCGCGCCTGGTTAGTTTCGGGCTCAGACGCGGGGCCGCGCATGCGCAGGCAGGCCCCCCCACCACAAGCGTCCCTCCGGCAAGGGGCCCCACCCTTGAGACTTCAGGCCAGGTTCACAGGATCCCTGGGGTCGTGTCCGGGGAAACGGAAGCCTTCCCTGCCACCCAGAGGACCGCGCGTTTTCCCGTGGACCACACTTCCCAGCATCTCTGCCACCCCCGCAGAGGCAGAGTGCCCAGGGAACACCTGGGGACCTAGGGCCGGGCGGGGGGCATTCCCCTGTTCAGCGCCAGTGGATCCGGCCCGGGTGGGCGGAACACACGCCCACTGACGGGTTCTGCCGGGGGGACTCAGGCCTGAGCCCTGCCTGGGCTGTTAAGACTCTTGCTTTGGCTCAAACTGCCCCACCCTGCCCCCAGGCGGCAAACATGGACCTGGCCACTTCCACTCTCTAAAGTCTGGCCTAAACTCCGCCAGAAGCGACTGTGACCGCTGAGACCTCGGTCCCCCAGAGCTCCAACCCCCCTCGCAGTGAAGGCAAGCGCGGCCTCCGGTCCTTCCTGTCGGCAAAAGGCATTCACCTGCGGCGAACCTGGGCCCGGGTGAGCAGGACCAGGCCCCATGGCAGGAGCCTGGGGAGGCCACTGGAGCCACGGGGGCCGGGGATGGGGATTTTGCCGGGGGATCTCTCGGGGCCCAGGCCCCCTCTCTCGCCCGGGGAGTGCCCACGCCGTCCCTTGACCCCCGCAGGACACCTGCATCCCGCGATAAGCGGCCCTCTGCCTCCACGGGGCTGGGACACAAGGGACCGTGGGGCGAGCAACGGGCCTACGTGGCGGCAAACCCGCAGACCCCTCCGTCACGTCCCCACCACTGCGAAGATCCCCCTGTTCTTCCATTCGTAAAGGGGTCCCCCTTTACGGATGGAAGAACAGGCGGGAGCCCCCCAGGAGATGGCTTTTGTCTGAGCCGCGGCTGGTTAGTATCGGGTCCAGACGCGGGGCCGCGCTTGCGCACGCAGGACCCCCCACCACAAGCCCCCTCCGGGCAACGGGCCCCACCCTTGAGACTTCAGGCCAGGTTCACAGGATCCCTGTGGTCGTGTTCGGGGAAACGGAAGTCTTCCCTGCCACCCAGAGGACCGCGGGTTTTCCCGTGGACCACACTATCCAGCAGCTCTGCCACCCCCGCACAGGCAGAGTGCCCAGGGAAGACCTGCGGACGTGGGGCCTGGGCGGGGGGCCTGCCAAGGTACCACGCCAGGTGGAGCGGGTCTGGGCGGGCAGGACCATCGCCCTCGGACCCGTTCTTCTGTGGTGTCTCACCTGGGCCCAGCCCTGGCGGCTAAGAGTCTTGCTTTGGCTCAAACAGCCCGCCCTGCCCCGAGGTGGCAATCTTGGCCCGGGAGGCTTCCACTCTAACGTCTGTGCTACCTACGCGAGACGGGACTGTGACCCCTGCAACCTCGGTCTCCCAGAGCTCCAACCCCCCTGTCTGTGAATGCCGGGGCGGCCTCTTGCCCTTGGTGTCCGCAAAAGGCATTCACCTGCGGCAAACCTGGGCCCGGGTTGGCAGGACCAGGCCCCATGGCAGGAGCCTGGGGAGGCCATTGGAGCCACGGGGGCCGGGGCTGGGGATTTTGCCGGGGGATCTCTCGGGGCCCAGGTCCCCTCTCTCGCCCGGGGGTTGCCCACGCCGTCCCTTGACCCCCGCAGGACACCTGCATCCCGCGATAAGCGGCCCTCTGCCTCCACGGGGCTGGGACACAAGGGGCCGTGGGGCGAGCAACGGGCCTACGTGGCGGCAAACCCGCAGACCCCTCCGTCACGTCCCCACCACTGCGAAGATCCCCCTGTTCTTCCATCCGTAAAGGGGTCCCCCTTTACGGATGGAAGAACAGGGGGGAGCCCCCCAGGAGATGGCTTTTGTCCGAGCCGCGCCTGGTTAGTTTCGGGCTCAGACGCGGGGCCGCGCATGCGCAGGCAGGCCCCCCCACCACAAGCGTCCCTCCGGCAAGGGGCCCCACCCTTGAGACTTCAGGCCAGGTTCACAGGATCCCTGGGGTCGTGTCCGGGGAAACGGAAGCCTTCCCTGCCACCCAGAGGACCGCGCGTTTTCCCGTGGACCACACTTCCCAGCATCTCTGCCACCCCCGCAGAGGCAGAGTGCCCAGGGAACACCTGGGGACCTAGGGCCGGGCGGGGGGCATTCCCCTGTTCAGCGCCAGTGGATCCGGCCCGGGTGGGCGGAACACACGCCCACTGACGGGTTCTGCCGGGGGGACTCAGGCCTGAGCCCTGCCTGGGCTGTTAAGACTCTTGCTTTGGCTCAAACTGCCCCACCCTGCCCCCAGGCGGCAAACATGGACCTGGCCACTTCCACTCTCTAAAGTCTGGCCTAAACTCCGCCAGAAGCGACTGTGACCGCTGAGACCTCGGTCCCCCAGAGCTCCAACCCCCCTCGCAGTGAAGGCAAGCGCGGCCTCCGGTCCTTCGTGTCGGCAAAAGGCATTCACCTGCGGCGAACCTGGGCCCGGGTGAGCAGGACCAGGCCCCATGGCAGGAGCCTGGGGAGGCCACTGGAGCCACGGGGGCCGGGGATGGGGATTTTGCCGGGGGATCTCTCGGGGCCCAGGCCCCCTCTCTCGCCCGGGGAGTGCCCACGCCGTCCCTTGACCCCCGCAGGACACCTGCATCCCGCGATAAGCGGCCCTCTGCCTCCACGGGGCTGGGACACAAGGGGCCGGGGGGCGAGCAACGGGCCTACGTGGCGGCAAACCCGCAGACCGCTCCGTCACGTCCCCACCACTGCGAAGATCCCCCTGTTCTTCCATCCGTAAAGGGGGGCCCCTTTACGGATGGAAGAACAGGCGGGAGCCCCCCAGGAGATGGCTTTTGTCCGAGCCGCGGCTGGTTAGTATCGGGTCCAGACGCGGGGCCGCGCATGCGCACGCAGGACCCCCCACCACAAGCCCCCTCCGGGCAACGGGCCCCACCCTTGAGACTTCAGGCCAGGTTCACAGGATCCCTGGGGTCGTGTTCGGGGAAACGGAAGTCTTCCCTGCCACCCAGAGGACCGCGCGTTTTCCCGTGGACCACACTATCCAGCAGCTCTGCCACCCCCGCACAGGCAGAGTGCCCAGGGAAGACCTGCGGACGTGGGGCCTGGGCGGGGGGCCTGCCAAGGTACCACGCCAGGTGGAGCGGGTCTGGGCGGGCAGGACCATCGCCCTCGGACCCGTTCTTCTGTGGTGTCTCACCTGGGCCCAGCCCTGGCGGCTAAGAGTCTTGCTTTGGCTCAAACAGCCCGCCCTGCCCCGAGGTGGCAATCTTGGCCCGGGAGGCTTCCACTCTAACGTCTGTGCTACCTACGCGAGACGGGACTGTGACCCCTGCAACCTCGGTCTCCCAGAGCTCCAACCCCCCTGTCTGTGAATGCCGGGGCGGCCTCTTGCCCTTGGTGTCCGCAAAAGGCATTCACCTGCGGCAAACCTGGGCCCGGGTTGGCAGGACCAGGCCCCATGGCAGGAGCCTGGGGAGGCCATTGGAGCCACGGGGGCCGGGGCTGGGGATTTTGCCGGGGGATCTCTCGGGGCCCAGGTCCCCTCTCTCGCCCGGGGGTTGCCCACGCCGTCCCTTGACCCCCGCAGGACACCTGCATCCCGCGATAAGCGGCCCTCTGCCTCCACGGGGCTGGGACACAAGGGGCCGTGGGGCGAGCAACGGGCCTACGTGGCGGCAAACCCGCAGACCCCTCCGTCACGTCCCCACCACTGCGAAGATCCCCCTGTTCTTCCATCCGTAAAGGGGTCCCCCTTTACGGATGGAAGAACAGGGGGGAGCCCCCCAGGAGATGGCTTTTGTCCGAGCCGCGCCTGGTTAGTTTCGGGCTCAGACGCGGGGCCGCGCATGCGCAGGCAGGCCCCCCCACCACAAGCGTCCCTCCGGCAAGGGGCCCCACCCTTGAGACTTCAGGCCAGGTTCACAGGATCCCTGGGGTCGTGTCCGGGGAAACGGAAGCCTTCCCTGCCACCCAGAGGACCGCGCGTTTTCCCGTGGACCACACTTCCCAGCATCTCTGCCACCCCCGCAGAGGCAGAGTGCCCAGGGAACACCTGGGGACCTAGGGCCGGGCGGGGGGCATTCCCCTGTTCAGCGCCAGTGGATCCGGCCCGGGTGGGCGGAACACACGCCCACTGACGGGTTCTGCCGGGGGGACTCAGGCCTGAGCCCTGCCTGGGCTGTTAAGACTCTTGCTTTGGCTCAAACTGCCACACCCTGCCCCCAGGCGGCAAACATGGACCTGGCCACTTCCACTCTCTAAAGTCTGGCCTAAACTCCGCCAGAAGCGACTGTGACCGCTGAGACCTCGGTCCCCCAGAGCTCCAACCCCCCTCGCAGTGAAGGCAAGCGCGGCCTCCGGTCCTTCGTGTCGGCAAAAGGCATTCACCTGCGGCGAACCTGGGCCCGGGTGAGCAGGACCAGGCCCCATGGCAGGAGCCTGGGGAGGCCACTGGAGCCACGGGGGCCGGGGATGGGGATTTTGCCGGGGGATCTCTCGGGGCCCAGGCCCCCTCTCTCGCCCGGGGAGTGCCCACGCCGTCCCTTGACCCCCGCAGGACACCTGCATCCCGCGATAAGCGGCCCTCTGCCTCCACGGGGCTGGGACACAAGGGGCCGGGGGGCGAGCAACGGGCCTACGTGGCGGCAAACCCGCAGACCGCTCCGTCACGTCCCCACCACTGCGAAGATCCCCCTGTTCTTCCATCCGTAAAGGGGGGCCCCTTTACGGATGGAAGAACAGGCGGGAGCCCCCCAGGAGATGGCTTTTGTCCGAGCCGCGGCTGGTTAGTATCGGGTCCAGACGCGGGGCCGCGCATGCGCACGCAGGACCCCCCACCACAAGCCCCCTCCGGGCAACGGGCCCCACCCTTGAGACTTCAGGCCAGGTTCACAGGATCCCTGGGGTCGTGTTCGGGGAAACGGAAGTCTTCCCTGCCACCCAGAGGACCGCGCGTTTTCCCGTGGACCACACTATCCAGCAGCTCTGCCACCCCCGCACAGGCAGAGTGCCCAGGGAAGACCTGCGGACGTGGGGCCTGGGCGGGGGGCCTGCCAAGGTACCACGCCAGGTGGAGCGGGTCTGGGCGGGCAGGACCATCGCCCTCGGACCCGTTCTTCTGTGGTGTCTCACCTGGGCCCAGCCCTGGCGGCTAAGAGTCTTGCTTTGGCTCAAACAGCCCGCCCTGCCCCGAGGTGGCAATCTTGGCCCGGGAGGCTTCCACTCTAACGACTGTGCTACCTACGCGAGACGGGACTGTGACCCCTGCAACCTCGGTATCCCAGAGCTCCAACCCCCCTATCTGTGAATGCCGGGGCGGCCTCTTGCCCTTGGTGTCCACAAAAGGCATTCACCTGCGGCAAACCTGGGCCCGGGTTGGCAGGACCAGGCCCCATGGCAGGAGCCTGGGGAGGCCATTGGAGCCACGGGGGCCGGGGCTGGGGATTTTGCCGGGGGATCTCTCGGGGCCCAGGTCCCCTCTCTCGCCCGGGGGTTGCCCACGCCGTCCCTTGACCCCCGCAGGACACCTGCATCCCGCGATAAGCGGCCCTCTGCCTCCACGGGGCTGGGACACAAGGGGCCGTGGGGCGAGCAACGGGCCTACGTGGCGGCAAATCCGCAGACGCCTCCGTCACGTCCCCACCACTGCGAAGATCCCCCTGTTCTTCCATCCGTAAAGGGGTCCCCCTTTACGGATGGAAGAACAGGGGGGAGCCCCCCAGGAGATGGCTTTTGTCCGAGCCGCGCCTGGTTCGTTTCGGGCCCAGACGCGGGGCCGCGCATGCGCAGGCAGTCCCCCCCACCACAAGCGCCCCTCCGGGCAAGGGGCCCCACCCTTGAGACTTCAGGCCAGGTTCACAGGATCCCTGGGGTCGTGTCCGGGGAAACGGAAGCCTTCCCTGCCACCCAGAGGACCGCGCGTTTTCCCGTGGACCACACTTCCCAGCATCTCTGCCACCCCCGCAGAGGCAGAGTGCCCAGGGAACACCTGGGGACCTAGGGCCGGGCGGGGGGCATTCCCCTGTTCAGCGCCAGTGGATCCGGCCCGGGTGGGCGGAACACACGCCCACTGACGGGTTCTGCCGGGGGGACTCAGGCCTGAGCCCTACCTGGGCTGTTAAGACTCTTGCTTTGGCTCAAACTGCCCCACCCTGCCCCCAGGCGGCAAACATGGACCTGGCCACTTCCACTCTCTAAAGTCTGGCCTACACTCCTCCAGAAGCGACTGTGACCGCTGAGACCTCGGTCCCCCAGAGCTCCAACCCCCCTCCCAGTGAAGGCAAGCGCGGCCTCCGGTCCTTCGTGTCGGCAAAAGGCATTCACCTGCGGCGAACCTGGGCCCGGGTGAGCAGGACAAGGCCCCATGGCAGGAGCCTGGGGAGGCCACTGGAGCCACGGGGGCCGGGGCTGGGGATTTTGCCGGGGGATCTCTCGGGGCCCAGGCCCCCTCTCTCGCCCGGGGAGTGCCCATGCCGTCCCTTGACCCCCGCAGGACACCTGCATCCCGCGATAAGCGGCCCTCTGCCTCCACGGGGCTGGGACACAAGGGGCCGTGGGGCGAGCAACGGGCCTATGTGGCGGCAAACCCGCAGACCCCTCCGTCACGTCCCCACCACTGCGAAGATCCCCCTGTTCTTCCATCCGTAAAGGGGTCCCCCTTTACGGATGGAAGAACAGGGGGGAGCCCCCCAGGAGATGGCTTTTGTCCGAGCCGCGCCTGGTTAGTTTCGGGCTCAGACGCGGGGCCGCGCATGCGCAGGCAGGCCCCCCCACCACAAGCGTCCCTCCGGCAAGGGGCCCCACCCTTGAGACTTCAGGCCAGGTTCACAGGATCCCTGGGGTCGTGTCCGGGGAAACGGAAGCCTTCCCTGCCACCCAGAGGACCGCGCGTTTTCCCGTGGACCACACTTCCCAGCATCTCTGCCACCCCCGCAGAGGCAGAGTGCCCAGGGAACACCTGGGGACCTAGGGCCGGGCGGGGGGCATTCCCCTGTTCAGCGCCAGTGGATCCGGCCCGGGTGGGCGGAACACACGCCCACTGACGGGTTCTGCCGGGGGGACTCAGGCCTGAGCCCTGCCTGGGCTGTTAAGACTCTTGCTTTGGCTCAAACTGCCACACCCTGCCCCCAGGCGGCAAACATGGACCTGGCCACTTCCACTCTCTAAAGTCTGGCCTAAACTCCGCCAGAAGCGACTGTGACCGCTGAGACCTCGGTCCCCCAGAGCTCCAACCCCCCTCGCAGTGAAGGCAAGCGCGGCCTCCGGTCCTTCGTGTCGGCAAAAGGCATTCACCTGCGGCGAACCTGGGCCCGGGTGAGCAGGACCAGGCCCCATGGCAGGAGCCTGGGGAGGCCACTGGAGCCACGGGGGCCGGGGATGGGGATTTTGCCGGGGGATCTCTCGGGGCCCAGGCCCCCTCTCTCGCCCGGGGAGTGCCCACGCCGTCCCTTGACCCCCGCAGGACACCTGCATCCCGCGATAAGCGGCCCTCTGCCTCCACGGGGCTGGGACACAAGGGGCCGTGGGGCGAGCAACGGGCCTACGTGGCGGCAAACCCGCAGACCCCTCCGTCACGTCCCCACCACTGCGAAGATCCCCCTGTTCTTCCATCCGTAAAGGGGTCCCCCTTTACGGATGGAAGAACAGGCGGGAGCCCCCCAGGAGATGGCTTTTGTCCGAGCCGCGGCTGGTTAGTATCGGGTCCAGACGCGGGGCCGCGCATGCGCACGCAGGACCCCCCACCACAAGCCCCCTCCGGGCAACGGGCCCCACCCTTGAGACTTCAGGCCAGGTTCACAGGATCCCTGGGGTCGTGTTCGGGGAAACGGAAGTCTTCCCTGCCACCCAGAGGACCGCGCGTTTTCCCGTGGACCACACTATCCAGCAGCTCTGCCACCCCCGCACAGGCAGAGTGCCCAGGGAAGACCTGCGGACGTGGGGCCTGGGCGGGGGGCCTGCCAAGGTACCACGCCAGGTGGAGCGGGTCTGGGCGGGCAGGACCATCGCCCTCGGACCCGTTCTTCTGTGGTGTCTCACCTGGGCCCAGCCCTGGCGGCTAAGAGTCTTGCTTTGGCTCAAACAGCCCGCCCTGCCCCGAGGTGGCAATCTTGGCCCGGGAGGCTTCCACTCTAACGACTGTGCTACCTACGCGAGACGGGACTGTGACCCCTGCAACCTCGGTATCCCAGAGCTCCAACCCCCCTATCTGTGAATGCCGGGGCGGCCTCTTGCCCTTGGTGTCCACAAAAGGCATTCACCTGCGGCAAACCTGGGCCCGGGTTGGCAGGACCAGGCCCCATGGCAGGAGCCTGGGGAGGCCATTGGAGCCACGGGGGCCGGGGCTGGGGATTTTGCCGGGGGATCTCTCGGGGCCCAGGTCCCCTCTCTCGCCCGGGGGTTGCCCACGCCGTCCCTTGACCCCCGCAGGACACCTGCATCCCGCGATAAGCGGCCCTCTGCCTCCACGGGGCTGGGACACAAGGGGCCGTGGGGCGAGCAACGGGCCTACGTGGCGGCAAATCCGCAGACGCCTCCGTCACGTCCCCACCACTGCGAAGATCCCCCTGTTCTTCCATCCGTAAAGGGGTCCCCCTTTACGGATGGAAGAACAGGGGGGAGCCCCCCAGGAGATGGCTTTTGTCCGAGCCGCGCCTGGTTCGTTTCGGGCCCAGACGCGGGGCCGCGCATGCGCAGGCAGTCCCCCCCACCACAAGCGCCCCTCCGGGCAAGGGGCCCCACCCTTGAGACTTCAGGCCAGGTTCACAGGATCCCTGGGGTCGTGTCCGGGGAAACGGAAGCCTTCCCTGCCACCCAGAGGACCGCGCGTTTTCCCGTGGACCACACTTCCCAGCATCTCTGCCACCCCCGCAGAGGCAGAGTGCCCAGGGAACACCTGGGGACCTAGGGCCGGGCGGGGGGCATTCCCCTGTTCAGCGCCAGTGGATCCGGCCCGGGTGGGCGGAACACACGCCCACTGACGGGTTCTGCCGGGGGGACTCAGGCCTGAGCCCTACCTGGGCTGTTAAGACTCTTGCTTTGGCTCAAACTGCCCCACCCTGCCCCCAGGCGGCAAACATGGACCTGGCCACTTCCACTCTCTAAAGTCTGGCCTACACTCCTCCAGAAGCGACTGTGACCGCTGAGACCTCGGTCCCCCAGAGCTCCAACCCCCCTCCCAGTGAAGGCAAGCGCGGCCTCCGGTCCTTCGTGTCGGCAAAAGGCATTCACCTGCGGCGAACCTGGGCCCGGGTGAGCAGGACAAGGCCCCATGGCAGGAGCCTGGGGAGGCCACTGGAGCCACGGGGGCCGGGGCTGGGGATTTTGCCGGGGGATCTCTCGGGGCCCAGGCCCCCTCTCTCGCCCGGGGAGTGCCCATGCCGTCCCTTGACCCCCGCAGGACACCTGCATCCCGCGATAAGCGGCCCTCTGCCTCCACGGGGCTGGGACACAAGGGGCCGTGGGGCGAGCAACGGGCCTACGTGGCGGCAAACCCGCAGACCCCTCCGTCACGTCCCCACCACTGCGAAGATCCCCCTGTTCTTCCATCCGTAAAGGGGTCCCCCTTTACGGATGGAAGAACAGGGGGGAGCCCCCCAGGAGATGGCTTTTGTCCGAGCCGCGCCTGGTTAGTTTCGGGCTCAGACGCGGGGCCGCGCATGCGCAGGCAGGCCCCCCCACCACAAGCGTCCCTCCGGCAAGGGGCCCCACCCTTGAGACTTCAGGCCAGGTTCACAGGATCCCTGGGGTCGTGTCCGGGGAAACGGAAGCCTTCCCTGCCACCCAGAGGACCGCGCGTTTTCCCGTGGACCACACTTCCCAGCATCTCTGCCACCCCCGCAGAGGCAGAGTGCCCAGGGAACACCTGGGGACCTAGGGCCGGGCGGGGGGCATTCCCCTGTTCAGCGCCAGTGGATCCGGCCCGGGTGGGCGGAACACACGCCCACTGACGGGTTCTGCCGGGGGGACTCAGGCCTGAGCCCTGCCTGGGCTGTTAAGACTCTTGCTTTGGCTCAAACTGCCACACCCTGCCCCCAGGCGGCAAACATGGACCTGGCCACTTCCACTCTCTAAAGTCTGGCCTAAACTCCGCCAGAAGCGACTGTGACCGCTGAGACCTCGGTCCCCCAGAGCTCCAACCCCCCTCGCAGTGAAGGCAAGCGCGGCCTCCGGTCCTTCGTGTCGGCAAAAGGCATTCACCTGCGGCGAACCTGGGCCCGGGTGAGCAGGACCAGGCCCCATGGCAGGAGCCTGGGGAGGCCACTGGAGCCACGGGGGCCGGGGATGGGGATTTTGCCGGGGGATCTCTCGGGGCCCAGGCCCCCTCTCTCGCCCGGGGAGTGCCCACGCCGTCCCTTGACCCCCGCAGGACACCTGCATCCCGCGATAAGCGGCCCTCTGCCTCCACGGGGCTGGGACACAAGGGGCCGTGGGGTGAGCAACGGGCCTACGTGGCGGCAAACCCGCAGACCCCTCCGTCACGTCCCCACCACTGCGAAGATCCCCCTGTTCTTCCATCCGTAAAGGGGTCCCCCTTTACGGATGGAAGAACAGGCGGGAGCCCCCCAGGAGATGGCTTTTGTCCGAGCCGCGGCTGGTTAGTATCGGGTCCAGACGCGGGGCCGCGCATGCGCACGCAGGACCCCCCACCACAAGCCCCCTCCGGGCAACGGGCCCCACCCTTGAGACTTCAGGCCAGGTTCACAGGATCCCTGGGGTCGTGTTCGGGGAAACGGAAGTCTTCCCTGCCACCCAGAGGACCGCGCGTTTTCCCGTGGACCACACTATCCAGCAGCTCTGCCACCCCCGCACAGGCAGAGTGCCCAGGGAAGACCTGCGGACGTGGGGCCTGGGCGGGGGGCCTGCCAAGGTACCACGCCAGGTGGAGCGGGTCTGGGCGGGCAGGACCATCGCCCTCGGACCCGTTCTTCTGTGGTGTCTCACCTGGGCCCAGCCCTGGCGGCTAAGAGTCTTGCTTTGGCTCAAACAGCCCGCCCTGCCCCGAGGTGGCAATCTTGGCCCGGGAGGCTTCCACTCTAACGACTGTGCTACCTACGCGAGACGGGACTGTGACCCCTGCAACCTCGGTATCCCAGAGCTCCAACCCCCCTATCTGTGAATGCCGGGGCGGCCTCTTGCCCTTGGTGTCCACAAAAGGCATTCACCTGCGGCAAACCTGGGCCCGGGTTGGCAGGACCAGGCCCCATGGCAGGAGCCTGGGGAGGCCATTGGAGCCACGGGGGCCGGGGCTGGGGATTTTGCCGGGGGATCTCTCGGGGCCCAGGTCCCCTCTCTCGCCCGGGGGTTGCCCACGCCGTCCCTTGACCCCCGCAGGACACCTGCATCCCGCGATAAGCGGCCCTCTGCCTCCACGGGGCTGGGACACAAGGGGCCGTGGGGCGAGCAACGGGCCTACGTGGCGGCAAATCCGCAGACGCCTCCGTCACGTCCCCACCACTGCGAAGATCCCCCTGTTCTTCCATCCGTAAAGGGGTCCCCCTTTACGGATGGAAGAACAGGGGGGAGCCCCCCAGGAGATGGCTTTTGTCCGAGCCGCGCCTGGTTCGTTTCGGGCCCAGACGCGGGGCCGCGCATGCGCAGGCAGTCCCCCCCACCACAAGCGCCCCTCCGGGCAAGGGGCCCCACCCTTGAGACTTCAGGCCAGGTTCACAGGATCCCTGGGGTCGTGTCCGGGGAAACGGAAGCCTTCCCTGCCACCCAGAGGACCGCGCGTTTTCCCGTGGACCACACTTCCCAGCATCTCTGCCACCCCCGCAGAGGCAGAGTGCCCAGGGAACACCTGGGGACCTAGGGCCGGGCGGGGGGCATTCCCCTGTTCAGCGCCAGTGGATCCGGCCCGGGTGGGCGGAACACACGCCCACTGACGGGTTCTGCCGGGGGGACTCAGGCCTGAGCCCTACCTGGGCTGTTAAGACTCTTGCTTTGGCTCAAACTGCCCCACCCTGCCCCCAGGCGGCAAACATGGACCTGGCCACTTCCACTCTCTAAAGTCTGGCCTACACTCCTCCAGAAGCGACTGTGACCGCTGAGACCTCGGTCCCCCAGAGCTCCAACCCCCCTCCCAGTGAAGGCAAGCGCGGCCTCCGGTCCTTCGTGTCGGCAAAAGGCATTCACCTGCGGCGAACCTGGGCCCGGGTGAGCAGGACAAGGCCCCATGGCAGGAGCCTGGGGAGGCCACTGGAGCCACGGGGGCCGGGGCTGGGGATTTTGCCGGGGGATCTCTCGGGGCCCAGGCCCCCTCTCTCGCCCGGGGAGTGCCCATGCCGTCCCTTGACCCCCGCAGGACACCTGCATCCCGCGATAAGCGGCCCTCTGCCTCCACGGGGCTGGGACACAAGGGGCCGTGGGGCGAGCAACGGGCCTACGTGGCGGCAAACCCGCAGACCCCTCCGTCACGTCCCCACCACTGCGAAGATCCCCCTGTTCTTCCATCCGTAAAGGGGTCCCCCTTTACGGATGGAAGAACAGGGGGGAGCCCCCCAGGAGATGGCTTTTGTCCGAGCCGCGCCTGGTTAGTTTCGGGCTCAGACGCGGGGCCGCGCATGCGCAGGCAGGCCCCCCCACCACAAGCGTCCCTCCGGCAAGGGGCCCCACCCTTGAGACTTCAGGCCAGGTTCACAGGATCCCTGGGGTCGTGTCCGGGGAAACGGAAGCCTTCCCTGCCACCCAGAGGACCGCGCGTTTTCCCGTGGACCACACTTCCCAGCATCTCTGCCACCCCCGCAGAGGCAGAGTGCCCAGGGAACACCTGGGGACCTAGGGCCGGGCGGGGGGCATTCCCCTGTTCAGCGCCAGTGGATCCGGCCCGGGTGGGCGGAACACACGCCCACTGACGGGTTCTGCCGGGGGGACTCAGGCCTGAGCCCTGCCTGGGCTGTTAAGACTCTTGCTTTGGCTCAAACTGCCACACCCTGCCCCCAGGCGGCAAACATGGACCTGGCCACTTCCACTCTCTAAAGTCTGGCCTAAACTCCGCCAGAAGCGACTGTGACCGCTGAGACCTCGGTCCCCCAGAGCTCCAACCCCCCTCGCAGTGAAGGCAAGCGCGGCCTCCGGTCCTTCGTGTCGGCAAAAGGCATTCACCTGCGGCGAACCTGGGCCCGGGTGAGCAGGACCAGGCCCCATGGCAGGAGCCTGGGGAGGCCACTGGAGCCACGGGGGCCGGGGATGGGGATTTTGCCGGGGGATCTCTCGGGGCCCAGGCCCCCTCTCTCGCCCGGGGAGTGCCCACGCCGTCCCTTGACCCCCGCAGGACACCTGCATCCCGCGATAAGCGGCCCTCTGCCTCCACGGGGCTGGGACACAAGGGGCCGTGGGGTGAGCAACGGGCCTACGTGGCGGCAAACCCGCAGACCCCTCCGTCACGTCCCCACCACTGCGAAGATCCCCCTGTTCTTCCATCCGTAAAGGGGTCCCCCTTTACGGATGGAAGAACAGGCGGGAGCCCCCCAGGAGATGGCTTTTGTCCGAGCCGCGGCTGGTTAGTATCGGGTCCAGACGCGGGGCCGCGCATGCGCACGCAGGACCCCCCACCACAAGCCCCCTCCGGGCAACGGGCCCCACCCTTGAGACTTCAGGCCAGGTTCACAGGATCCCTGGGGTCGTGTTCGGGGAAACGGAAGTCTTCCCTGCCACCCAGAGGACCGCGCGTTTTCCCGTGGACCACACTATCCAGCAGCTCTGCCACCCCCGCACAGGCAGAGTGCCCAGGGAAGACCTGCGGACGTGGGGCCTGGGCGGGGGGCCTGCCAAGGTACCACGCCAGGTGGAGCGGGTCTGGGCGGGCAGGACCATCGCCCTCGGACCCGTTCTTCTGTGGTGTCTCACCTGGGCCCAGCCCTGGCGGCTAAGAGTCTTGCTTTGGCTCAAACAGCCCGCCCTGCCCCGAGGTGGCAATCTTGGCCCGGGAGGCTTCCACTCTAACGACTGTGCTACCTACGCGAGACGGGACTGTGACCCCTGCAACCTCGGTATCCCAGAGCTCCAACCCCCCTATCTGTGAATGCCGGGGCGGCCTCTTGCCCTTGGTGTCCACAAAAGGCATTCACCTGCGGCAAACCTGGGCCCGGGTTGGCAGGACCAGGCCCCATGGCAGGAGCCTGGGGAGGCCATTGGAGCCACGGGGGCCGGGGCTGGGGATTTTGCCGGGGGATCTCTCGGGGCCCAGGTCCCCTCTCTCGCCCGGGGGTTGCCCACGCCGTCCCTTGACCCCCGCAGGACACCTGCATCCCGCGATAAGCGGCCCTCTGCCTCCACGGGGCTGGGACACAAGGGGCCGTGGGGCGAGCAACGGGCCTACGTGGCGGCAAATCCGCAGACGCCTCCGTCACGTCCCCACCACTGCGAAGATCCCCCTGTTCTTCCATCCGTAAAGGGGTCCCCCTTTACGGATGGAAGAACAGGGGGGAGCCCCCCAGGAGATGGCTTTTGTCCGAGCCGCGCCTGGTTCGTTTCGGGCCCAGACGCGGGGCCGCGCATGCGCAGGCAGTCCCCCCCACCACAAGCGCCCCTCCGGGCAAGGGGCCCCACCCTTGAGACTTCAGGCCAGGTTCACAGGATCCCTGGGGTCGTGTCCGGGGAAACGGAAGCCTTCCCTGCCACCCAGAGGACCGCGCGTTTTCCCGTGGACCACACTTCCCAGCATCTCTGCCACCCCCGCAGAGGCAGAGTGCCCAGGGAACACCTGGGGACCTAGGGCCGGGCGGGGGGCATTCCCCTGTTCAGCGCCAGTGGATCCGGCCCGGGTGGGCGGAACACACGCCCACTGACGGGTTCTGCCGGGGGGACTCAGGCCTGAGCCCTACCTGGGCTGTTAAGACTCTTGCTTTGGCTCAAACTGCCCCACCCTGCCCCCAGGCGGCAAACATGGACCTGGCCACTTCCACTCTCTAAAGTCTGGCCTACACTCCTCCAGAAGCGACTGTGACCGCTGAGACCTCGGTCCCCCAGAGCTCCAACCCCCCTCCCAGTGAAGGCAAGCGCGGCCTCCGGTCCTTCGTGTCGGCAAAAGGCATTCACCTGCGGCGAACCTGGGCCCGGGTGAGCAGGACAAGGCCCCATGGCAGGAGCCTGGGGAGGCCACTGGAGCCACGGGGGCCGGGGCTGGGGATTTTGCCGGGGGATCTCTCGGGGCCCAGGCCCCCTCTCTCGCCCGGGGAGTGCCCATGCCGTCCCTTGACCCCCGCAGGACACCTGCATCCCGCGATAAGCGGCCCTCTGCCTCCACGGGGCTGGGACACAAGGGGCCGTGGGGCGAGCAACGGGCCTACGTGGCGGCAAACCCGCAGACCCCTCCGTCACGTCCCCACCACTGCGAAGATCCCCCTGTTCTTCCATCCGTAAAGGGGTCGCCCTTTACGGATGGAAGAACAGGGGGGAGCCCCCCAGGAGATGGATTTTGTCCGAGCCGCGGCGGGTTAGTTTCGGGCCCAGACGCGGGGCCGCGCACGCGCAGGCAGGCCCCCCCACCACATGCCTCCCTCCGGGCAACGGGCCCCACCCTTGAGACACCAGGCCAGGTTCACAGGATCCCTGGGGTCGTGTCCGGGGAAACAGGAGCCTTCCCTGCCACCCAGAGGACCCCGCGTTTTCCCGTGGACCACACTATCCAGCAGCTCTGCCACCCCCGCACAGGCAGAGTGCCCAGGGAAGACCGGCGGACGTAGGGCCTGGGCGGGGGGCCTGCCAAGGTTCCTCGCCAGGTGGAGCGGGTCTGGGCAGGCAGGACCATCGCCCTCGGACCCGTTCTTCTCTGGTGTCTCAGGTCTGGGCCCAGCCCTGGCGGCTAAGAGTCTTGCTTTGGCTCAAACAGCCCGCCCTGCCCCGAGGTGGCAATCTTGGCCCGGGAGGCTTCCACTCTAACGTCTGTGCTACCTACGCGAGACGGGACTGTGACCCCTGCAACCTCGGTCTCCCAGAGCTCCAACCCCCCTGTCTGTGAATGCCGGGGCGGCCTCTTGCCCTTGGTGTCCGCAAAAGGCATTCACCTGCGGCAAACCTGGGCCCGGGTTGGCAGGACCAGGCCCCATGGCAGGAGCCTGGGGAGGCCATTGGAGCCACGGGGGCCGGGGCTGGGGATTTTGCCGGGGGATCTCTCGGGGCCCAGGTCCCCTCTCTCGCCCGGGGGTTGCCCACGCCGTCCCTTGACCCCCGCAGGACACCTGCATCCCGCGATAAGCGGCCCTCTGCCTCCACGGGGCTGGGACACAAGGGGCCGTGGGGCGAGCAACGGGCCTACGTGGCGGCAAACCCGCAGACCCCTCCGTCACGTCCCCACCACTGCGAAGATCCCCCTGTTCTTCCATCCGTAAAGGGGTCCCCCTTTACGGATGGAAGAACAGGGGGGAGCCCCCCAGGAGATGGCTTTTGTCCGAGCCGCGCCTGGTTAGTTTCGGGCTCAGACGCGGGGCCGCGCATGCGCAGGCAGGCCCCCCCACCACAAGCGTCCCTCCGGCAAGGGGCCCCACCCTTGAGACTTCAGGCCAGGTTCACAGGATCCCTGGGGTCGTGTCCGGGGAAACGGAAGCCTTCCCTGCCACCCAGAGGACCGCGCGTTTTCCCGTGGACCACACTTCCCAGCATCTCTGCCACCCCCGCAGAGGCAGAGTGCCCAGGGAACACCTGGGGACCTAGGGCCGGGCGGGGGGGCATTCCCCTGTTCAGCGCCAGTGGATCCGGCCCGGGTGGGCGGAACACACGCCCACTGACGGGTTCTGCCGGGGGGACTCAGGCCTGAGCCCTGCCTGGGCTGTTAAGACTCTTGCTTTGGCTCAAACTGCCACACCCTGCCCCCAGGCGGCAAACATGGACCTGGCCACTTCCACTCTCTAAAGTCTGGCCTAAACTCCGCCAGAAGCGACTGTGACCGCTGAGACCTCGGTCCCCCAGAGCTCCAACCCCCCTCGCAGTGAAGGCAAGCGCGGCCTCCGGTCCTTCGTGTCGGCAAAAGGCATTCACCTGCGGCGAACCTGGGCCCGGGTGAGCAGGACCAGGCCCCATGGCAGGAGCCTGGGGAGGCCACTGGAGCCACGGGGGCCGGGGATGGGGATTTTGCCGGGGGATCTCTCGGGGCCCAGGCCCCCTCTCTCGCCCGGGGAGTGCCCACGCCGTCCCTTGACCCCCGCAGGACACCTGCATCCCGCGATAAGCGGCCCTCTGCCTCCACGGGGCTGGGACACAAGGGGCCGTGGGGCGAGCAACGGGCCTACGTGGCGGCAAACCCGCAGACCCCTCCGTCACGTCCCCACCACTGCGAAGATCCCCCTGTTCTTCCATCCGTAAAGGGGTCCCCCTTTACGGATGGAAGAACAGGCGGGAGCCCCACAGGAGATGGCTTTTGTCCGAGCCGCGGCTGGTTAGTATCGGGTCCAGACGCGGGGCCGCGCATGCGCACGCAGGACCCCCCACCACAAGCCCCCTCCGGGCAACGGGCCCCACCCTTGAGACTTCAGGCCAGGTTCACAGGATCCCTGGGGTCGTGTTCGGGGAAACGGAAGTCTTCCCTGCCACCCAGAGGACCGCGCGTTTTCCCGTGGACCACACTATCCAGCAGCTCTGCCACCCCCGCACAGGCAGAGTGCCCAGGGAAGACCTGCGGACGTGGGGCCTGGGCGGGGGGCCTGCCAAGGTACCACGCCAGGTGGAGCGGGTCTGGGCGGGCAGGACCATCGCCCTCGGACCCGTTCTTCTGTGGTGTCTCACCTGGGCCCAGCCCTGGCGGCTAAGAGTCTTGCTTTGGCTCAAACAGCCCGCCCTGCCCCGAGGTGGCAATCTTGGCCCGGGAGGCTTCCACTCTAACGACTGTGCTACCTACGCGAGACGGGACTGTGACCCCTGCAACCTCGGTATCCCAGAGCTCCAACCCCCCTATCTGTGAATGCCGGGGCGGCCTCTTGCCCTTGGTGTCCACAAAAGGCATTCACCTGCGGCAAACCTGGGCCCGGGTTGGCAGGACCAGGCCCCATGGCAGGAGCCTGGGGAGGCCATTGGAGCCACGGGGGCCGGGGCTGGGGATTTTGCCGGGGGATCTCTCGGGGCCCAGGTCCCCTCTCTCGCCCGGGGGTTGCCCACGCCGTCCCTTGACCCCCGCAGGACACCTGCATCCCGCGATAAGCGGCCCTCTGCCTCCACGGGGCTGGGACACAAGGGGCCGTGGGGCGAGCAACGGGCCTACGTGGCGGCAAATCCGCAGACGCCTCCGTCACGTCCCCACCACTGCGAAGATCCCCCTGTTCTTCCATCCGTAAAGGGGTCCCCCTTTACGGATGGAAGAACAGGGGGGAGCCCCCCAGGAGATGGCTTTTGTCCGAGCCGCGCCTGGTTCGTTTCGGGCCCAGACGCGGGGCCGCGCATGCGCAGGCAGTCCCCCCCACCACAAGCGCCCCTCCGGGCAAGGGGCCCCACCCTTGAGACTTCAGGCCAGGTTCACAGGATCCCTGGGGTCGTGTCCGGGGAAACGGAAGCCTTCCCTGCCACCCAGAGGACCGCGCGTTTTCCCGTGGACCACACTTCCCAGCATCTCTGCCACCCCCGCAGAGGCAGAGTGCCCAGGGAACACCTGGGGACCTAGGGCCGGGCGGGGGGCATTCCCCTGTTCAGCGCCAGTGGATCCGGCCCGGGTGGGCGGAACACACGCCCACTGACGGGTTCTGCCGGGGGGACTCAGGCCTGAGCCCTACCTGGGCTGTTAAGACTCTTGCTTTGGCTCAAACTGCCCCACCCTGCCCCCAGGCGGCAAACATGGACCTGGCCACTTCCACTCTCTAAAGTCTGGCCTACACTCCTCCAGAAGCGACTGTGACCGCTGAGACCTCGGTCCCCCAGAGCTCCAACCCCCCTCCCAGTGAAGGCAAGCGCGGCCTCCGGTCCTTCGTGTCGGCAAAAGGCATTCACCTGCGGCGAACCTGGGCCCGGGTGAGCAGGACAAGGCCCCATGGCAGGAGCCTGGGGAGGCCACTGGAGCCACGGGGGCCGGGGCTGGGGATTTTGCCGGGGGATCTCTCGGGGCCCAGGCCCCCTCTCTCGCCCGGGGAGTGCCCATGCCGTCCCTTGACCCCCGCAGGACACCTGCATCCCGCGATAAGCGGCCCTCTGCCTCCACGGGGCTGGGACACAAGGGGCCGTGGGGCGAGCAACGGGCCTACGTGGCGGCAAACCCGCAGACCCCTCCGTCACGTCCCCACCACTGCGAAGATCCCCCTGTTCTTCCATCCGTAAAGGGGTCCCCCTTTACGGATGGAAGAACAGGGGGGAGCCCCCCAGGAGATGGCTTTTGTCCGAGCCGCGCCTGGTTAGTTTCGGGCTCAGACGCGGGGCCGCGCATGCGCAGGCAGGCCCCCCCACCACAAGCGTCCCTCCGGCAAGGGGCCCCACCCTTGAGACTTCAGGCCAGGTTCACAGGATCCCTGGGGTCGTGTCCGGGGAAACGGAAGCCTTCCCTGCCACCCAGAGGACCGCGCGTTTTCCCGTGGACCACACTTCCCAGCATCTCTGCCACCCCCGCAGAGGCAGAGTGCCCAGGGAACACCTGGGGACCTAGGGCCGGGCGGGGGGCATTCCCCTGTTCAGCGCCAGTGGATCCGGCCCGGGTGGGCGGAACACACGCCCACTGACGGGTTCTGCCGGGGGGACTCAGGCCTGAGCCCTGCCTGGGCTGTTAAGACTCTTGCTTTGGCTCAAACTGCCACACCCTGCCCCCAGGCGGCAAACATGGACCTGGCCACTTCCACTCTCTAAAGTCTGGCCTAAACTCCGCCAGAAGCGACTGTGACCGCTGAGACCTCGGTCCCCCAGAGCTCCAACCCCCCTCGCAGTGAAGGCAAGCGCGGCCTCCGGTCCTTCGTGTCGGCAAAAGGCATTCACCTGCGGCGAACCTGGGCCCGGGTGAGCAGGACCAGGCCCCATGGCAGGAGCCTGGGGAGGCCACTGGAGCCACGGGGGCCGGGGATGGGGATTTTGCCGGGGGATCTCTCGGGGCCCAGGCCCCCTCTCTCGCCCGGGGAGTGCCCACGCCGTCCCTTGACCCCCGCAGGACACCTGCATCCCGCGATAAGCGGCCCTCTGCCTCCACGGGGCTGGGACACAAGGGGCCGTGGGGCGAGCAACGGGCCTACGTGGCGGCAAACCCGCAGACCCCTCCGTCACGTCCCCACCACTGCGAAGATCCCCCTGTTCTTCCATCCGTAAAGGGGTCCCCCTTTACGGATGGAAGAACAGGGGGGAGCCCCCCAGGAGATGGCTTTTGTCCGAGCCGCGGCTGGTTAGTATCGGGTCCAGACGCGGGGCCGCGCATGCGCACGCAGGACCCCCCACCACAAGCCCCCTCCGGGCAACGGGCCCCACCCTTGAGACTTCAGGCCAGGTTCACAGGATCCCTGGGGTCGTGTTCGGGGAAACGGAAGTCTTCCCTGCCACCCAGAGGACCGCGCGTTTTCCCGTGGACCACACTATCCAGCAGCTCTGCCACCCCCGCACAGGCAGAGTGCCCAGGGAAGACCTGCGGACGTGGGGCCTGGGCGGGGGGCCTGCCAAGGTACCATGCCAGGTGGAGCGGGTCTGGGCGGGCAGGACCATCGCCCTCGGACCCGTTCTTCTGTGGTGTCTCACCTGGGCCCAGCCCTGGCGGCTAAGAGTCTTGCTTTGGCTCAAACAGCCCGCCCTGCCCCGAGGTGGCAATCTTGGCCCGGGAGGCTTCCACTCTAACGACTGTGCTACCTACGCGAGACGGGACTGTGACCCCTGCAACCTCGGTATCCCAGAGCTCCAACCCCCCTATCTGTGAATGCCGGGGCGGCCTCTTGCCCTTGGTGTCCACAAAAGGCATTCACCTGCGGCAAACCTGGGCCCGGGTTGGCAGGACCAGGCCCCATGGCAGGAGCCTGGGGAGGCCATTGGAGCCACGGGGGCCGGGGCTGGGGATTTTGCCGGGGGATCTCTCGGGGCCCAGGTCCCCTCTCTCGCCCGGGGGTTGCCCACGCCGTCCCTTGACCCCCGCAGGACACCTGCATCCCGCGATAAGCGGCCCTCTGCCTCCACGGGGCTGGGACACAAGGGGCCGTGGGGCGAGCAACGGGCCTACGTGGCGGCAAATCCGCAGACGCCTCCGTCACGTCCCCACCACTGCGAAGATCCCCCTGTTCTTCCATCCGTAAAGGGGTCCCCCTTTACGGATGGAAGAACAGGGGGGAGCCCCCCAGGAGATGGCTTTTGTCCGAGCCGCGCCTGGTTCGTTTCGGGCCCAGACGCGGGGCCGCGCATGCGCAGGCAGTCCCCCCCACCACAAGCGCCCCTCCGGGCAAGGGGCCCCACCCTTGAGACTTCAGGCCAGGTTCACAGGATCCCTGGGGTCGTGTCCGGGGAAACGGAAGCCTTCCCTGCCACCCAGAGGACCGCGCGTTTTCCCGTGGACCACACTTCCCAGCATCTCTGCCACCCCCGCAGAGGCAGAGTGCCCAGGGAACACCTGGGGACCTAGGGCCGGGCGGGGGGCATTCCCCTGTTCAGCGCCAGTGGATCCGGCCCGGGTGGGCGGAACACACGCCCACTGACGGGTTCTGCCGGGGGGACTCAGGCCTGAGCCCTACCTGGGCTGTTAAGACTCTTGCTTTGGCTCAAACTGCCCCACCCTGCCCCCAGGCGGCAAACATGGACCTGGCCACTTCCACTCTCTAAAGTCTGGCCTACACTCCTCCAGAAGCGACTGTGACCGCTGAGACCTCGGTCCCCCAGAGCTCCAACCCCCCTCCCAGTGAAGGCAAGCGCGGCCTCCGGTCCTTCGTGTCGGCAAAAGGCATTCACCTGCGGCGAACCTGGGCCCGGGTGAGCAGGACAAGGCCCCATGGCAGGAGCCTGGGGAGGCCACTGGAGCCACGGGGGCCGGGGCTGGGGATTTTGCCGGGGGATCTCTCGGGGCCCAGGCCCCCTCTCTCGCCCGGGGAGTGCCCATGCCGTCCCTTGACCCCAGCAGGACACCTGCATCCCGCGATAAGCGGCCCTCTGCCTCCACGGGGCTGGGACACAAGGGGCCGTGGGGCGAGCAACGGGCCTACGTGGCGGCAAACCCGCAGACCCCTCCGTCACGTCCCCACCACTGCGAAGATCCCCCTGTTCTTCCATCCGTAAAGGGGTCGCCCTTTACGGATGGAAGAACAGGGGGGAGCCCCCCAGGAGATGGATTTTGTCCGAGCCGCGGCGGGTTAGTTTCGGGCCCAGACGCGGGGCCGCGCACGCGCAGGCAGGCCCCCCCACCACATGCCTCCCTCCGGGCAACGGGCCCCACCCTTGAGACACCAGGCCAGGTTCACAGGATCCCTGGGGTCGTGTCCGGGGAAACAGGAGCCTTCCCTGCCACCCAGAGGACCCCGCGTTTTCCCGTGGACCACACTATCCAGCAGCTCTGCCACCCCCGCACAGGCAGAGTGCCCAGGGAAGACCGGCGGACGTAGGGCCTGGGCGGGGGGCCTGCCAAGGTTCCTCGCCAGGTGGAGCGGGTCTGGGCAGGCAGGACCATCGCCCTCGGACCCGTTCTTCTCTGGTGTCTCAGGTCTGGGCCCAGCCCTGGCGGCTAAGAGTCTTGCTTTGGCTCAAACAGCCCGCCCTGCCCCGAGGTGGCAATCTTGGCCCGGGAGGCTTCCACTCTAACGTCTGTGCTACCTACGCGAGACGGGACTGTGACCCCTGCAACCTCGGTCTCCCAGAGCTCCAACCCCCCTATCTGTGAATGCCGGGGCGGCCTCTTGCCCTTGGTGTCCGCAAAAGGCATTCACCTGCGGCAAACCTGGGCCCGGGTTGGCAGGACCAGGCCCCATGGCAGGAGCCTGGGGAGGCCATTGGAGCCACGGGGGCCGGGGCTGGGGATTTTGCCGGGGGATCTCTCGGGGCCCAGGTCCCCTCTCTCGCCCGGGGGTTGCCCACGCCGTCCCTTGACCCCCGCAGGACACCTGCATCCCGCGATAAGCGGCCCTCTGCCTCCACGGGGCTGGGACACAAGGGGCCGTGGGGCGAGCAACGGGCCTACGTGGCGGCAAACCCGCAGACCCCTCCGTCACGTCCCCACCACTGCGAAGATCCCCCTGTTCTTCCATCCGTAAAGGGGTCCCCCTTTACGGATGGAAGAACAGGGGGGAGCCCCCCAGGAGATGGCTTTTGTCCGAGCCGCGCCTGGTTAGTTTCGGGCCCAGACGCGGGGCCGCGCATGCGCAGGCAGGCCCCCCCACCACAAGCGTCCCTCCGGCAAGGGGCCCCACCCTTGAGACTTCAGGCCAGGTTCACAGGATCCCTGGGGTCGAGTCCGGGGAAACGGAAGCCTTCCCTGCCACCCAGAGGACCGCGCGTTTTCCCGTGGACCACACTTCCCAGCATCTCTGCCACCCCCGCAGAGGCAGAGTGCCCAGGGAACACCTGGGGACCTAGGGCCGGGCGGGGGGCATTCCCCTGTTCAGCGCCAGTGGATCCGGCCCGGGTGGGCGGAACACACGCCCACTGACAGGTTCTGCCGGGGGGACTCAGGCCTGAGCCCTGCCTGGGCTGTTAAGACTCTTGCTTTGGCTCAAACTGCCCCACCCTGCCCCCAGGCGGCAAACATGGACCTGGCCACTTCCACTCTCTAAAGTCTGGCCTAAACTCCGCCAGAAGCGACTGTGACCGCTGAGACCTCGGTCCCCCAGAGCTCCAACCCCCCTCGCAGTGAAGGCAAGCGCGGCCTCCGGTCCTTCGTGTCGGCAAAAGGCATTCACCTGCGGCGAACCTGGGCCCGGGTGAGCAGGACCAGGCCCCATGGCAGGAGCCTGGGGAGGCCACTGGAGCCAAGGGGGCCGGGGCTGGGGATTTTGCCGGGGGATCTCTCGGGGCCCAGGCCCCCTCTCTCGCCCGGGGAGTGCCCACGCCGTCCCTTGACCCCCGCAGGACACCTGCATCCCGCGATAAGCGGCCCTCTGCCTCCACGGGGCTGGGACACAAGGGGCCGTGGGGCGAGCAACGGGCCTACGTGGCGGCAAACCCGCAGACCCCTCCGTCACGTCCCCACCACTGCGAAGATCCCCCTGTTCTTCCATCCGTAAAGGGGTCCCCCTTTACGGATGGAAGAACAGGGGGGAGCCCCCCAGGAGATGGTTTTTGTCCGAGCCGCGGCTGGTTAGTATCGGGTCCAGACGCGGGGCCGCGCATGCGCACGCAGGCCCTCCCACCACAAGCCCCCTCCGGGCAACGGGCCCCACCCTTGAGACTTCAGGCCAGGTTCACAGGATCCCTGGGGTCGTGTTCGGGGAAACGGAAGTCTTCCCTGCCACCCAGAGGACCCCGCGTTTTCCCGTGGACCACACTATCCAGCAGCTCTGCCACCCCCGCACAGGCAGAGTGCCCAGGGAAGACCTGCGGACGTGGGGCCTGGGCGGGGGGCCTGCCAAGGTTCCACGCCAGGTGGAGCGGGTCTGGGCGGGAAGGACCATCGCCCTCGGACCCGTTCTTCTGTGCGGTCTCAGGCCTGGGCCCAGCCCTGGCGGCTAAGAGTCTTGCTTTGGCTCAAACAGCCCGCCCTGCCCCGAGGTGGCAATCTTGGCCCGGGAGGCTTCCACTCTAAAGTCTGTGCTACCTAGGCGAGACGGGACTGTGACCCCTGCAACCTCGGTCTCCCAGAGCTCCAACCCCCCTATCTGTGAATGCCGGGGCGGCCTCTTGCCCTTGGTGTCCGCAAAAGGCATTCACCTGCGGCAAACCTGGGCCCGGGTTGGCAGGACCAGGCCCCATGGCAGGAGCCTGGGGAGGCCACTGGAGCCATGGGGACCGGGGCTGGGGATTTTGCCGGGGGATCTCTCGGGGCCCAGGCCCCCTCTCTCGCCCGGGGAGTGCCCACGCCGTCCCTTGACCCCCGCAGGACACCTGCATCCCGCGATAAGCGGCCCTCTGCCTCCACGGGGCTGGGACACAAGGGGCCGTGGGGCGAGCAACGGGCCTACGTGGCGGCAAACCCGCAGACCCCTCCATCACGTCCCTACCACTGCGAAGATCCCCCTGTTCTTCGATCCGTAAAGGGGTCCCCCTTTACGGATGGAAGAACAGGGGGGAGCCCCCCAGGAGATGGCTTTTGTCCGAGCCGCGGCGGGTTAGTTTCGGGCCCAGACGCGGGGCCGCGCACGCGCAGGCAGGCCCCCCCACCACATGCCTCCCTCCGGGCAACGGGCCCCACCCTTGAGACATCAGGCCAGGTTCACAATTTCCCTGGGGTCGTGTCCGGGGAAACGGGAGCCTTCCCTGCCACCCAGAGGACCCCGCGTTTTCCCGTGGACCACACTATCCAGCAGCTCTGCCACCCCCGCACAGGCAGAGTGCCCAGGGAAGACCGGCGGACGTAGGGCCTGGGCGGGGGGCCTGCCAAGGTTCCTCGCCAGGTGGAGCGGGTCTGGGCAGGCAGGACCATCGCCCTCGGACCCGTTCTTCTCTGGTGTCTCAGGTCTGGGCCCAGCCCTGGCGGCTAAGAGTCTTGCTTTGGCTCAAACAGCCCGCCCTGCCCCGAGGTGGCAATCTTGGCCCGGGAGGCTTCCACTCTAACGTCTGTGCTACCTAAGCGAGACGGGACTGTGACCCCTGCAACCTTGGTCTCCCAGAGCTCCAACCCCCCTATCTGTGAATGCCGGGGCGGCCTCTTGCCCTTGGTGTCCGCAAAAGGCATTCACCTGCGGCAAACCTGGGCCCGGGTTGGCAGGACCAGGCCACATGGCAGGAGCCTGGGGAGGCCATTGGAGCCACGGGGGCCGGGGCTGGGGATTTTGCCGGGGGATCTCTCGGGGCCCAGGTCCCCTCTCTCGCCCGGGGGTTGCCCACGCCGTCCCTTGACCCCCGCTGGACACCTGCATCCCGCGATAAGCGGCCCTCTGCCTCCACGGGGCTGGGACACAAGGGGCCGTGGGGCGAGCAACGGGCCTACGTGGCGGCAAACCCGCAGACCCCTCCGTCACGTCCCCACCACTGCGAAGATCCCCCTGTTCTTCCATCCGTAAAGGGGTCCCCCTTTACGGATGGAAGAACAGGGGGGAGCCCCCCAGGAGATGGCTTTTGTCCGAGCCGCGCCTGGTTAGTTTCGGGCCCGGACGCGGGGCCGCGCATGCGCAGGCAGTCCCCCCCACCACAAGCGCCCCTCCGGGCAAGGGGCCCCACCCTTGAGACTTCAGGCCAGGTTCACAGGATCCCTGGGGTCGTGTCCGGGGAAACGGAAGCCTTCCCTGCCACCCAGAGGACCGCGCGTTTTCCCGTGGACCACACTTCCCAGCATCTCTGCCACCCCCGCAGAGGCAGAGTGCCCAGGGAACACCTGGGGACCTAGGGCCGGGCGGGGGGCATTCCCCTGTTCAGCGCCAGTGGATCCGGCCCGGGTGGGCCGAACACACGCCCACTGACGGGTTCTGCCGGGGGGACTCAGGCCTGAGCCCTGCCTGGGCTGTTAAGACTCTTGCTTTGGCTCAAACTGCCCCACCCTGCCCCCAGGCGGCAAACATGGACCTGGCCACTTCCACTCTCTAAAGTCTGGCCTAAACTCCGCCAGAAGCGACTGTGACCGCTGAGACCTCGGTCCCCCAGAGCTCCAACCCCCTCGCAGTGAAGGCAAGCGCGGCCTCCGGTCCTTCGTGTCGGCAAAAGGCATTCACCTGCGGCGAACCTGGGCCCGGGTGAGCAGGACCAGGCCCCATGGCAGGAGCCTGGGGAGGCCACTGGAGCCACGGGGGCCGGGGATGGGGATTTTGCCGGGGGATCTCTCGGGGCCCAGGCCCCCTCTCTCGCCCGGGGAGTGCCCACGCCGTCCCTTGACCCCCGCAGGACACCTGCATCCCGCGATAAGCGGCCCTCTGCCTCCACGGGGCTGGGACACAAGGGGCCGTGGGGCGAGCAACGGGCCTACGTGGCGGCAAACCCGCAGACCCCTCCGTCACGTCCCCACCACTGCGAAGATCCCCCTGTTCTTCCATCCGTAAAGGGGTCCCCCTTTACGGATGGAAGAACAGGCGGGAGCCCCCCAGGAGATGGCTTTTGTCCGAGCCGCGCCTGGTTAGTTTCGGGCCCAGACGCGGGGCCGCGCATGCGCAGGCAGTCCCCCCCACCACAAGCGCCCCTCCGGGCAAGGGGCCCCACCCTTGAGACTTCAGGCCAGGTTCACAGGATCCCTGGGGTCGTGTCCGGGGAAACGGAAGCCTTCCCTGCCACCCAGAGGACCGCGCGTTTTCCCGTGGACCACACTTCCCAGCATCTCTGCCACCCCCGCAGAGGCAGAGTGCCCAGGGAACACCTGGGGACCTAGGGCCGGGCGGGGGGCATTCCCCTGTTCAGCGCCAGTGGATCCGGCGCGGGTGGGCGGAACACACGCCCACTGACGGGTTCTGCCGGGGGGACCCCGGCCTGAGCCCTGCCTGGGCTGTTAAGACTCTTGCTTTGGCTCAAACTGCCCCACCCTGCCCCCAGGCGGCAAACATGGACCTGGCCACTTCCACTCTCTAAAGTCTGGCCTAAACTCCGCCAAAGCGACTGTGACCGCTGAGACCTCGGTCCCCCAGAGCTCCAACCCCCCTCGCAGTGAAGGCAAGCGCGGCCTCCGGTCCTTCGTGTCGGCAAAAGGCATTCACCTGCGGCGAACCTGGGCCCGGGTTGGCAGGACCAGGCCCCATGGCAGGAGCCTGGGGAGGCCACTGGAGCCATGGGGACCGGGGCTGGGGATTTTGCCGGGGGATCTCTCGGGGCCCAGGCCCCCTCTCTCGCCCGGGGAGTGCCCACGCCGTCCCTTGACCCCCGCAGGTCACCTGCATCCCGCGATAAGCGGCCCTCTGCCTCCACGGGGCTGGGACACAAGGGGCCGTGGGGCGAGCAACGGGCCTACGTGGCGGCAAACACGCAGACCCCTCCGTCACGTCCCTACCACTGCGAAGATCCCCCTGTTCTTCCATCCGTAAACGGGTCCCCCTTTACGGATGGAAGAACAGGGGGGAGCCCCCCAGGAGATGGCTTTTGTCCGAGCCGCGGCTGGTTAGTTTCGGGCCCAGACGCGGGGCCGCGCATGCGCAGGCAGGCCCCCCCACCACAAGCGTCCCTCCGAGCAACGGGCCCCACCCTTGAGACTTCAGGCCAGGTTCACAGGATCCCTGGGGTCGTGTCCGGGGAAACGGAAGCCTTCCCTGCCACCCAGAGGACCGCGCGTTTTCCCGTGGACCACACTATCCAGCAGCTCTGCCACCCCCGCACAGGCAGAGTGCCCAGGGAAGACCTGCGGACGTGGGGCCTGGGCGGAGGACCTGCCAAGGTTCCACGCCAGGTGGAGCGGGTCTGGGCGGGCAGGACCATCGCCCTCGGACCCGTTCTTCTGTGGTGTCTCAGGCCTGGGCCCAGCCCTGGCGGCTAAGAGTCTTGCTTTGGCTCAAACAGCCCACCCTGCCCCGAGGTGGCAATCTTGGCCTGGGAGGCTTCCACTCTAAAGTCTGTGCTACCTACGCGAGACGGGACTGTGACCCCTGCAACCTCGGTCTCCCAGAGCTCCAAACCCCTATCTGTGAATGCCGGGGCGACCTCTTGCCCTTGGTGTCCGCAAAAGGCATTCGCCTGCGGCAAACCTGGGCCCGGGTTGGCAGGACCAGGCCCCATGGCAGGAGCCTGGGGAGGCCATTGGAGCCACGGGGGCCGGGGCTGGGGAGTTTGCCGGGGGATCTCTCGGGGCCCAGGCCCCCTCTCTCGCCCGGGGAGTGCCCACGCCGTCCCTTGACCCCCGCAGGACACCTGCATCCCGCGATAAGCGGCCCTCTGCCTCCACGGGGCTGGGACACAAGGGGCCGTGGGGCGAGCAACGGGCCTACGTGGCTGCAAACACGCAGACCCCTCCGTCACGTCCCTACCACTGCGAAGATCCCCCTGTTCTACCATCCGTAAAGGGGTCCCCCTTTACGGATGGAAGAACAGGGGGGAGCCCCCCAGGAGATGGCTTTTGTCGGAGCCGCGGCTGGTTAGTTTCGGGCCCAGACGCGGGGCCGCGCATGCGCAGGCAGGCCCCCCAACCACAAGCGTCCCTCCGAGCAACGGGCCCCACCCTTGAGACTTCAGGCCAGGTTCACAGGATCCCTGGGGTCGTGTCCGGGGAAAGGGAAGCCTTCCCTGCCACCCAGAGGACCCCGCGTTTTCCCGTGGACCACACTATCCAGCAGCTCTGCCACCCCCGCACAGGCAGAGTGCCCGGGGAAGACCTGCGGACGTGGGGCCTGGGCGGGGGGCCTGCCAAGGTTCCACGCCAGGTGGAGCGGGTCTGGGCGGGCAGGACCATCGCCCTCGGACCCGTTCTTCTGTGGTGTCTCAGGCCTGGGCCCAGCACGGGCGGCTAAGAGTCTTGCTTTGGCTCAAACAGCCCACCCTGCCCCGAGGTGGCAATCTTGGCCCGGGAGGCTTCCACTCTAACGTCTGTGCTACCTACGCGAGACGGGACTGTGACACCTGCAACCTCGGTCCCACAGAGCTCCAACCCCCCTATCTGTGAATGCCGGGGCGGCCTCTTGCCCTTGGTGTCCGCAAAAGGCATTCACCTGCGGCAAACCTGGGCCCGGGTTGGCAGGACCAGGCCCCATGGCAGGAGCCTGGGGAGGCCACTGGAGCCACGGGGGCCAGGGCTGGGAATTTTGCCGGGGGTTCTCTCGGGGCCCAGGCCCCCTCTCTCGCCCAGGGAGTGCCCACGCCGTCCCTTGACCCCCGCAGGACACCTGCATCCCGCGATAAGCGGCCCTCTGCCTCCACGGGGCTGGGACACAAGGGGCCGTGGGGCGAGCAACGGGCCTACGTGGCGGCAAACCCGCAGACCCCTCCGTCACGTCCCCACCACTGCGAAGATCCCCCTGTTCTTCCATCCGTAAAGGGGGACCCCTTTACGGATGGAAGAACAGGGGGGAGCCCCCCAATAGATGGCTTTTGTCCGAGCCGCGGCTGGTTAGTTTCGGGCCCAGACGCGGGACCGCGCTTGCGCAGGCAGGCCCTCCCCCCACCACAAGCGTCCCTCCGGGCAACGGGCCCCACCCTTGAGACTTCAGGCCAGGTTCACTGGATCCCTGGGGTCGTGTCCGGGGAAACGGAAGCCTTCCCTGCCACCCAGAGGACCGCGAGTTTTCCCGTGGACCACACTTCCCAGCATCTCTGCCACCCCCGCAGAGGCAGAGTGCCCAGGGAACACCTGGGGACCTAGGGCCGGGCGGGGGGCATTCCCCTGTTCAGCGCCAGTGGATCCGGCGCGGGTGGGCGGAACACACGCCCACTGACGGGTTCTGCCGGGGGGACTCAGGCCTGAGCCATGCCTGGGCTGTTAAGACTCTTGCTTTGGCTCAAACTGCCCCACCCTGCCCCCAGGCGGCAAACATGGACCTGGCCACTTCCACTCTCTAAAGTCTGGCCTAAACTCCGCCAGAAGCGACTGTGACCGCTGAGACCTCGGTCCCCCAGAGCTCCAACCCCCCTCGCACTGAAGGCAAGCGCGGCCTCCGGTCCTTCGTGTCGGCAAAAGGCATTCACCTGCGGCGAACCTGGGCCCGGGTTGGCAGGACCAGGCCCCATGGCAGGAGCCTGGGGAGGCCACTGGAGCCATGGGGACCGGGGCTGGGGATTTTGCCGGGGGATCTCTCGGGGCCCAGGCCCCCTCTCTCGCCCGGGGAGTGCCCACGCCGTCCCTTGACCCCCGCAGGACACCTGCATCCCGCGATAAGCGGCCCTCTGCCTCCACGGGGCTGGGACTCAAGGGGCCGTGGGGCGAGCAACGGGCCTACGTGGCAGCAAACCCGCGGACCCCTCCGTCACGTCCCCACCACTGCGAAGATCCCCCTGTTCTTCCATCCGTAAAGGGGGACCCCTTTACGGATGGAAGAACAGGGGGGAGCCCCCCAGGAGATGGCTTTTGTCCGAGCCGCGCCTGGTTAGTTTCGGGCCCAGACGCGGGGCCGCGCATGCGCAGGCAGGCCCCCCCACCACAAGCGTCCCTCCGGGCAACGGGCCCCACCCTTGAGACTTCAGGCCAGGTTCACAGGATCCCTGGGGTCGTGTCCGGGGAAACGGAAGCCTTCCCTGCCACCCAGAGGACCGCGCGTTTTCCCGTGGACCACACTATCCAGCAGCTCTGCCACCCCCGCACAGGCAGAGTGCCCAGGGAAGACCTGCGGACGTGGGGCCTGGGCGGGGGGCCTGCCAAGGTTCCACGCCAGGTGGAGCGGGTCTGGGCGGGCAGGACCATCGCTCTCGGACCCGTTCTTCTGTGGTGTCTCAGGCCTGGGCCCAGCCCTGGCGGCTAAGAGTCTTGCTTTGGCTCAAACAGCCCACCCTGCCCCGAGGTGGCAATCTTGGCCCGGGAGGCTTCCACTCTAAAGTCTGTGCTACCTACGCGAGACGGGACTGTGACCCCTGCAACCTCGGTCTCCCAGAGCTCCAACCCCCCTATCTGTGAATGCCGGGGCGGCCTCTTGCCCTTGGTGTCCGCAAAAGGCATTCACCTGCGGCAAACCTGGGCCCGGGTTGGCAGGACCAGGCCCCATGGCAGGAGCCTGGGGAGGCCACTGGAGCCACGGGGGCCGGGGCTGGGGATTTTGCCGGGGAATCTCTCGGGGCCCTGGCCCCCTCTCTCGCCCGGGGGTTGCCCACGCCGTCCCTTGACCCCCGCAGGACACCTGCATCCCGCGATAAGCGGCCCTCTGCCTCCACGGGGCTGGGACACAAGGGGCCGTGGGGCGAGCAACGGGCCTACGTGGCGGCAAATCCGCAGACGCCTCCGTCACGTCCCCACCACTGCGAAGATCCCCCTGTTCTTCCATCCGTAAAGGGGTCCCCCTTTACGGATGGAAGAACAGGGCGGAGCCCCCCAGGAGATGGCTTTTGTCCGAGCCGCGCCTGGTTAGTTTCGGGCCCAGACGCGGGGCCGCGCATGCGCAGGCAGTCCCCCCCACCACAAGCGCCCCTCCGGGCAAGGGGCCCCACCCTTGAGACTTCAGGCCAGGTTCACAGGATCCCTGGGGTCGTGTCCGGGGAAACGGAAGCCTTCCCTGCCACCCAGAGGACCGCGCGTTTTCCCGTGGACCACACTTCCCAGCATCTCTGCCACCCCCGCAGAGGCAGAGTGCCCAGGGAACACCTGGGGACCTAGGGCCGGGCGGGGGGCATTCCCCTGTTCAGCGCCAGTGGATCCGGCCCGGGTGGGCGGAACACCCGCCCACTGACGGGTTCTGCCGGGGGGGACTCAGTCCTGAGCCCTGCCTGGGCTGTTAAGACTCTTGCTTTGGCTCAAACTGCCCCACCCTGCCCCCAGGCGGCAAACAGGGACCTGGCCACTTCCACTCTCTAAAGTCTGGCCTACACTCCTCCAGAAGCGACTGTGACCGCTGAGACCTCGGTCCCCCAGAGCTCCAACCCCCCTCCCAGTGAAGGCAAGCGCGGCCTCCGGTCCTTCGTGTCGGCAAAAGGCATTCACCTGCGGCGAACCTGGGCCCGGGTGAGCAGGACCAGGCCCCATGGCAGGAGCCTGGGGAGGCCACTGGAGCCACGGGGGCCGGGGCTGGGGATTTTGCCGGGGGATCTCTCGGGGCCCAGGCCCCCTCTCTCGCCCGGGGAGTGCCCACGCCGTCCCTTGACCCCCGCAGGACACCTGCATCCTGCGATAAGCGGCCCTCTGCCTCCACGGGGCTGGGACACAAGGGGCCGTGGGGCGAGCAACGGGCCTACGTGGCGGCAAACCCACAGACCCCTCCGTCACGTCCCCACCACTGCGAAGATCCCCCTGTTCTTCGATCCGTAAAGGGGTCCCCCTTTACGGATGGAAGAACAGGGGGGAGCCCCCCAGGAGATGGCTTTTGTCCGAGCCGCGGCTGGTTAGTTTCGGGCCTAGACCGGGGGCCGCGCACGCGCAGGCAGGCCCCCCCACCACATGCCTCCCTCCTGGCAACGGGCCCCACACTTGAGACTTCAGGCCAGGTTCACAGGATCCCTGGGGTCGTGTCCAGGGAAACGGAAGCCTTCCCTGCCACCCAGAGGACCGCGCGTTTTCCCGTGGACCACACTATCCAGCAGCTCTGCCACCCCCGCACAGGCAGAGTGCCCAGGGAAGACCTGCGGACGTGGGGCCTGGGCGGGGGGCCTGCCAGGGTTCCTCGCCAGGTGGAGCGGGTCTGGGCGGGCAGGACCATCGCCCTCGGACCCGTTCTTCAGTGGTGTCTCAGGCCTGGGCCCAGCCCTGGCGGCTAAGAGTCTTGCTTTGGCTCACACAGCCCGCCCTGCCCCGAGGTGGCAATCTTGGCCCGGGAGGCTTCCACTCTAAAGTCTGTGCTACCTAGGCGAGACGGGACTGTGACCCCTGCAACCTCGGTCTCCCAGAGCTCCAACCCCCCTATCTGTGAATGCCGGGGCGGCCTCTTGCCCTTGGTGTCCGCAAAAGGCATTCACCTGCGGCAAACCTGGGCCCGGGTTGGCAGGACCAGGCCCCATGGCAGGAGCCTGGGGAGGCCACTGGAGCCATGGGGACCGGGGCTGGGGATTTTGCCGGGGGATCTCTCGGGGCCCAGGCCCCCTCTCTCGCCCGGGGAGTGCCCACGCCGTCCCTTGACCCCCGCAGGACACCTGCATCCCGCGATAAGCGGCCCTCTGCCTCCACGGGGCTGGGACACAAGGGGCCGTGGGGCGAGCAACGGGCCTACGTGGCGGCAAATCCGCAGACGCCTCCGTCACGTCCCCACCACTGCGAAGATCCCCCTGTTCTTCCATCCGTAAAGGGGTCCCCCTTTACGGATGGAAGAACAGGGGGGAGCCCCCCAGGAGATGGCTTTTGTCCGAGCCGCGCCTGGTTAGTTTCGGGCCCAGACGCGGGGCCGCGCATGCGCAGGCAGTCCCCCCCACCACAAGCGCCCCTCCGGGCAAGGGGCCCCACCCTTGAGACTTCAGGCCAGGTTCACAGGATCCCTGGGGTCGTGTCCGGGGAAACGGAAGCCTTCCCTGCCACCCAGAGGACCGCGCGTTTTCCCGTGGACCACACTTCCCAGCATCTCTGCCACCCCCGCAGAGGCAGAGTGCCCAGGGAACACCTGGGGACCTAGGGCCGGGCGGGGGGCATTCCCCTGTTCAGCGCCAGTGGATCCGGCCCGGGTGGGCGGAACACACGCCCACTGACGGGTTCTGCCGGGGGGACTCAGGCCTGAGCCTTACCTGGGCTGTTAAGACTCTTGCTTTGGCTCAAACTGCCCCACCCTGCCCCCAGGCGGCAAACATGGACCTGGCCACTTCCACTCTCTAAAGTCTGTCCTACACTCCTCCAGAAGCGACTGTGACCGCTGAGACCTCGGTCCCCCAGAGCTCCAACCCCCCTCCCATTGAAGGCAAGAGCGGCCTCCGGTCCTTCGTGTCGGCAAAAGGCATTCACCTGCGGCGAACCTGGGCCCGGGTGAGCAGGACAAGGCCCCATGGCAGGAGCCTGGGGAGGCCACTGGAGCCACGGGGGCCGGGGCTGGGGATTTTGCCGGGGGATCTCTCGGGGCCCAGGCCCCCTCTCTCGCCCGGGGAGTGCCCATGCCGTCCCTTGACCCCCGCAGGACACCTGCATCCCGCGATAAGCGGCCCTCTGCCTCCACGGGGCTGGGACACAAGGGGCCGTGGGGCGAGCAACGGGCCTACGTGGCGGCAAACCCGCAGACCCCTCCGTCACGTCCCCACCACTGGGAAGATCCCCCTGTTCTTCGATCCGTAAAGGGGTCCCCCTTTACGGATGGAAGAACAGGGGGGAGCCCCCCAGGAGATGGCTTTTGTCCGAGCCGCGGCTGGTTAGTTTCGGGCCCAGACGCGGGGCCGCGCACGCGCAGGCAGGCCCCCCCACCACATGCCTCCCTCCGGGCAACGGGCCCCACCCTTGAGACATCAGGCCAGGTTCACAGGATCCCTGGGGTCGTGTCCGGGGAAACGGGAGCCTTCCCTGCCACCCAGAGGACCCCGCGTTTTCCCGTGGACCACACTATCCAGCAGCTCTGCCACCCCCGCACAGGCAGAGTGCCCAGGGAAGACCGGCGGACGTAGGGCCTGGGCGGGGGGCCTGCCAAGGTTCCTCGCCAGGTGGAGCGGGTCTGGGCAGGCAGGACCATCGCCCTCGGACCCGTTCTTCTCTGGTGTCTCAGGTCTGGGCCCAGCCCTGGCGGCTAAGAGTCTTGCTTTGGCTCAAACAGCCCGCCCTGCCCCGAGGTGGCAATCTTGGCCCGGGAGGCTTCCACTCTAACGTCTGTGCTACCTACGCGAGACGGGACTGTGACCCCTGCAACCTCGGTCTCCCAGAGCTCCAACCCCCCTATCTGTGAATGCCGGGGCGGCCTCTTGCCCTTGGTGTCCGCAAAAGGCATTCACCTGCGGCAAACCTGGGCCCGGGTTGGCAGGACCAGGCCCCATGGCAGGAGCCTGGGGAGGCCATTGGAGCCACGGGGGCCGGGGCTGGGGATTTTGCCGGGGGATCTCTCGGGGCCCAGGTCCCCTCTCTCGCCCGGGGGTTGCCCACGCCGTCCCTTGACCCCCGCAGGACACCTGCATCCTGCGATAAGCGGCCCTCTGCCTCCACGGGGCTGGGACACAAGGGGCCGTGGGGCGAGCAACGGGCCTACGTGGCGGCAAACCCACAGACCCCTCCGTCACGTCCCCACCACTGCGAAGATCCCCCTGTTCTTCGATCCGTAAAGGGGTCCCCCTTTACGGATGGAAGAACTGGGGGGAGCCCCCCAGGAGATGGCTTTTGTCCGAGCCGCGGCTGGTTAGTTTCGGGCCTAGACCGGGGGCCGCGCACGCGCAGGCAGGCCCCCCCACCACATGCCTCCCTCCTGGCAACGGGCCCCACCCTTGAGACTTCAGGCCAGGTTCACAGGATCCCTGGGGTCGTGTCCAGGGAAACGGAAGCCTTCCCTGCCACCCAGAGGACCGCGCGTTTTCCCGTGGACCACACTATCCAGCAGCTCTGCCACCCCCGCACAGGCAGAGTGCCCAGGGAAGACCTGCGGACGTGGGGCCTGGGCGGGGGGCCTGCCAAGGTTCCTCGCCAGGTGGAGCGGGTCTGGGCGGGCAGGACCATCGCCCTCGGACCCGTTCTTCTGTGGTGTCTCAGGCCTGGGCCCAGCCCTGGCGGCTAAGAGTCTTGCTTTGGCTCACACAGCCCGCCCTGCCCCGAGGTGGCAATCTTGGCCCGGGAGGCTTCCACTCTAAAGTCTGTGCTACCTAGGCGAGACGGGACTGTGACCCCTGCAACCTCGGTCTCCCAGAGCTCCAACCCCCCTATCTGTGAATGCCGGGGCGGCCTCTTGCCCTTGGTGTCCGCAAAAGGCATTCACCTGCGGCAAACCTGGGCCCGGGTTGGCAGGACCAGGCCCCATGGCAGGAGCCTGGAGAGGCCACTGGAGCCATGGGGACCGGGGCTGGGGATTTTGCCGGGGGATCTCTCGGGGCCCAGGCCCCCTCTCTCGCCCGGGGAGTGCCCACGCCGTCCCTTGACCCCCGCAGGACACCTGCATCCCGCGATAAGCGGCCCTCTGCCTCCACGGGGCTGGGACACAAGGGGCCGTGGGGCGAGCAACGGGCCTACGTGGCGGCAAATCCGCAGACGCCTCCGTCACGTCCCCACCACTGCGAAGATCCCCCTGTTCTTCCATCCGTAAAGGGGTCCCCCTTTACGGATGGAAGAACAGGGGGGAGCCCCCCAGGAGATGGCTTTTGTCCGAGCCGCGCCTGGTTAGTTTCGGGCCCAGACGCGGGGCCGCGCATGCGCAGGCAGTCCCCCCCACCACAAGCGCCCCTCCGGGCAAGGGGCCCCACCCTTGAGACTTCAGGCCAGGTTCACAGGATCCCTGGGGTCGTGTCCGGGGAAACGGAAGCCTTCCCTGCCACCCAGAGGACCGCGCGTTTTCCCGTGGACCACACTTCCCAGCATCTCTGCCACCCCCGCAGAGGCAGAGTGCCCAGGGAACACCTGGGGACCTAGGGCCGGGCGGGGGGCATTCCCCTGTTCAGCGCCAGTGGATCCGGCCCGGGTGGGCGGAACACACGCCCACTGACGGGTTCTGCCGGGGGGACTCAGGCCTGAGCCTTACCTGGGCTGTTAAGACTCTTGCTTTGGCTCAAACTGCCCCACCCTGCCCCCAGGCGGCAAACATGGACCTGGCCACTTCCACTCTCTAAAGTCTGTCCTACACTCCTCCAGAAGCGACTGTGACCGCTGAGACCTCGGTCCCCCAGAGCTCCAACCCCCCTCCCATTGAAGGCAAGAGCGGCCTCCGGTCCTTCGTGTCGGCAAAAGGCATTCACCTGCGGCGAACCTGGGCCCGGGTGAGCAGGACAAGGCCCCATGGCAGGAGCCTGGGGAGGCCACTGGAGCCACGGGGGCCGGGGCTGGGGATTTTGCCGGGGGATCTCTCGGGGCCCAGGCCCCCTCTCTCGCCCGGGGAGTGCCCATGCCGTCCCTTGACCCCCGCAGGACACCTGCATCCCGCGATAAGCGGCCCTCTGCCTCCACGGGGCTGGGACACAAGGGGCCGTGGGGCGAGCAACGGGCCTACGTGGCGGCAAACCCGCAGACCCCTCCGTCACGTCCCCACCACTGCGAAGATCCCCCTGTTCTTCGATCCGTAAAGGGGTCCCCCTTTACGGATGGAAGAACAGGGGGGAGCCCCCCAGGAGATGGCTTTTGTCCGAGCCGCGGCTGGTTAGTTTCGGGCCCAGACGCGGGGCCGCGCACGCGCAGGCAGGCCCCCCCACCACATGCCTCCCTCCGGGCAACGGGCCCCACCCTTGAGACATCAGGCCAGGTTCACAGGATCCCTGGGGTCGTGTCCGGGGAAACGGGAGCCTTCCCTGCCACCCAGAGGACCCCGCGTTTTCCCGTGGACCACACTATCCAGCAGCTCTGCCACCCCCGCACAGGCAGAGTGCCCAGGGAAGACCGGCGGACGTAGGGCCTGGGCGGGGGGCCTGCCAAGGTTCCTCGCCAGGTGGAGCGGGTCTGGGCAGGCAGGACCATCGCCCTCGGACCCGTTCTTCTCTGGTGTCTCAGGTCTGGGCCCAGCCCTGGCGGCTAAGAGTCTTGCTTTGGCTCAAACAGCCCGCCCTGCCCCGAGGTGGCAATCTTGGCCCGGGAGGCTTCCACTCTAACGTCTGTGCTACCTACGCGAGACGGGACTGTGACCCCTGCAACCTCGGTCTCCCAGAGCTCCAACCCCCCTATCTGTGAATGCCGGGGCGGCCTCTTGCCCTTGGTGTCCGCAAAAGGCATTCACCTGCGGCAAACCTGGGCCCGGGTTGGCAGGACCAGGCCCCATGGCAGGAGCCTGGGGAGGCCATTGGAGCCACGGGGGCCGGGGCTGGGGATTTTGCCGGGGGATCTCTCGGGGCCCAGGTCCCCTCTCTCGCCCGGGGGTTGCCCACGCCGTCCCTTGACCCCCGCAGGACACCTGCATCCCGCGATAAGCGGCCCTCTGCCTCCACGGGGCTGGGACACAAGGGGCCGTGGGGCGAGCAACGGGCCTACGTGGCGGCAAATCCGCAGACGCCTCCGTCACGTCCCCACCACTGCGAAGATCCCCCTGTTCTTCCATCCGTAAAGGGGTCCCCCTTTACGGATGGAAGAACAGGGGGGAGCCCCCCAGGAGATGGCTTTTGTCCGAGCCGCGCCTGGTTAGTTTCGGGCCCAGACGCGGGGCCGCGCATGCGCAGGCAGTCCCCCCCACCACAAGCGCCCCTCCGGGCAAGGGGCCCCACCCTTGAGACTTCAGGCCAGGTTCACAGGATCCCTGGGGTCGTGTCCGGGGAAACGGAAGCCTTCCCTGCCACCCAGAGGACCGCGCGTTTTCCCGTGGACCACACTTCCCAGCATCTCTGCCACCCCCGCAGAGGCAGAGTGCCCAGGGAACACCTGGGGACCTAGGGCCGGGCGGGGGGCATTCCCCTGTTCAGCGCCAGTGGATCCGGCCCGGGTGGGCGGAACACACGCCCACTGACGGGTTCTGCCGGGGGGACTCAGGCCTGAGCCCTACCTGTGCTGTTAAGACTCTTGCTTTGGCTCAAACTGCCCCACCCTGCCCCCAGGCGGCAAACATGGACCTGGCCACTTCCACTCTCTAAAGTCTGGCCTACACTCCTCCAGAAGCGACTGTGACCGCTGAGACCTCGGTCCCCCAGAGCTCCAACCCCCCTGCCAGTGAAGGCAAGCGCGGCCTCCGGTCCTTCGTGTCGGCAAAAGGCATTCACCTGCGGCGAACCTGGGCCCGGGTGAGCAGGACAAGGCCCCATGGCAGGAGCCTGGGGAGGCCACTGGAGCCACGGGGGCCGGGGCTGGGGATTTTGCCGGGGGATCTCTCGGGGCCCAGGCCCCCTCTCTCGCCCGGGGAGTGCCCATGCCGTCCCTTGACCACCGCAGGACACCTGCATCCCGCGATAAGCGGCCCTCTGCCTCCACGGGGCTGGGACACAAGGGGCCGTGGGGCGAGCAACGGGCCTACGTGGCGGCAAACCCGCAGACCCCTCCGTCACGTCCCCACCACTGCGAAGATCCCCCTGTTCTTCGATCCGTAAAGGGGTCCCCCTTTACGGATGGAAGAACAGGGGGGAGCCCCCCAGGAGATGGCTTTTGTCCGAGCCGCGGCTGGTTAGTTTCGGGCCCAGACGCGGGGCCGCGCACGCGCAGGCAGGCCCCCCCACCACATGCCTCCCTCCGGGCAACGGGCCCCACCCTTGAGACATCAGGCCAGGTTCACAGGATCCCTGGGGTCGTGTCCGGGGAAACGGGAGCCTTCCCTGCCACCCAGAGGACCCCGCGTTTTCCCGTGGACCACACTATCCAGCAGCTCTGCCACCCCCGCACAGGCAGAGTGCCCAGGGAAGACCGGCGGACGTAGGGCCTGGGTGGGGGGCCTGCCAAGGTTCCTCGCCAGGTGGAGCGGGTCTGGGCAGGCAGGACCATCGCCCTCGGACCCGTTCTTCTCTGGTGTCTCAGGTCTGGGCCCAGCCCTGGCGGCTAAGAGTCTTGCTTTGGCTCAAACAGCCCGCCCTGCCCCGAGGTGGCAATCTTGGCCCGGGAGGCTTCCACTCTAACGTCTGTGCTACCTACGCGAGACGGGACTGTGACCCCTGCAACCTCGGTCTCCCAGAGCTCCAACCCCCCTATCTGTGAATGCCGGGGCGGCCTCTTGCCCTTGGTGTCCGCAAAAGGCATTCACCTGCGGCAAACCTGGGCCCGGGTTGGCAGGACCAGGCCCCATGGCAGGAGCCTGGGGAGGCCATTGGAGCCACGGGGGCCGGGGCTGGGGATTTTGCCGGGGGATCTCTCGGGGCCCAGGTCCCCTCTCTCGCCCGGGGGTTGCCCACGCCGTCCCTTGACCCCCGCAGGACACCTGCATCCCGCGATAAGCGGCCCTCTGCCTCCACGGGGCTGGGACACAAGGGGCCGTGGGGCGAGCAACGGGCCTACGTGGCGGCAAACCCGCAGACCCCTCCGTCACGTCCCCACCACTGCGAAGATCCCCCTGTTCTTCCATCCGTAAAGGGGTCCCCCTTTACGGATGGAAGAACAGGGGGGAGCCCCCCAGGAGATGGCTTTTGTCCGAGCCGCGCCTGGTTAGTTTCGGGCTCAGACGCGGGGCCGCGCATGCGCAGGCAGGCCCCCCCACCACAAGCGTCCCTCCGGCAAGGGGCCCCACCCTTGAGACTTCAGGCCAGGTTCACAGGATCCCTGGGGTCGTGTCCAGGGAAACGGAAGCCTTCCCTGCCACCCAGAGGACCGCGCGTTTTCCCGTGGACCACACTTCCCAGCATCTCTGCCACCCCCGCAGAGGCAGAGTGCCCAGGGAACACCTGGGGACCTAGGGCCGGGCGGGGGGCATTCCCCTGTTCAGCGCCAGTGGATCCGGCCCGGGTGGGCCGAACACACGCCCACTGACGGGTTCTGCCGGGGGGACTCAGGCCTGAGCCCTACCTGGGCTGTTAAGACTCTTGCTTTGGCTCAAACTGCCCCACCGTGCCCCCAGGCGGCAAACATGGAACTGGCCACTTCCACTCTGTAAAGTCTGGCCTACACTCCTCCAGAAGCGACTGTGACCGCTGAGACCTCGGTCCCCCAGAGCTCCAACCCCCCTCCCAGTGAAGGCAAGCGCGGCCTCCGGTCCTTCGTGTCGGCAAAAGGCATTCACCTGCGGCGAACCTGGGCCCGGGTGAGCAGGACAAGGCCCCATGGCAGGAGCCTGGGGAGGCCACTGGAGCCACGGGGGCCGGGGCTGGGGATTTTGCCGGGGGATCTCTCGGGGCCCAGGCCCCCTCTCTCGCCCGGGGAGTGCCCATGCCGTCCCTTGACCCCCGCAGGACACCTGCATCCCGCGATAAGCGGCCCTCTGCCTCCACGGGGCTGGGACACAAGGGGCCGTGGGGCGAGCAACGGGCCTACGTGGCGGCAAACCCGCAGACCCCTCCGTCACGTCCCCACCACTGCGAAGATCCCCCTGTTCTTCGATCCGTAAAGGGGTCCCCCTTTACGGATGGAAGAACAGGGGGGAGCCCCCCAGGAGATGGCTTTTGTCCGAGCCGCGGCTGGTTAGTTTCGGGCCCAGACGCGGGGCCGCGCACGCGCAGGCAGGCCCCCCCACCACATGCCTCCCTCCGGGCAACGGGCCCCACCCTTGAGACATCAGGCCAGGTTCACAGGATCCCTGGGGTCGTGTCCGGGGAAACGGGAGCCTTCCCTGCCACCCAGAGGACCCCGCGTTTTCCCGTGGACCACACTATCCAGCAGCTCTGCCACCCCCGCACAGGCAGAGTGCCCAGGGAAGACCGGCGGACGTAGGGCCTGGGTGGGGGGCCTGCCAAGGTTCCTCGCCAGGTGGAGCGGGTCTGGGCAGGCAGGACCATCGCCCTCGGACCCGTTCTTCTCTGGTGTCTCAGGTCTGGGCCCAGCCCTGGCGGCTAAGAGTCTTGCTTTGGCTCAAACAGCCCGCCCTGCCCCGAGGTGGCAATCTTGGCCCGGGAGGCTTCCACTCTAACGTCTGTGCTACCTACGCGAGACGGGACTGTGACCCCTGCAACCTCGGTCTCCCAGAGCTCCAACCCCCCTATCTGTGAATGCCGGGGCGGCCTCTTGCCCTTGGTGTCCGCAAAAGGCATTCACCTGCGGCAAACCTGGGCCCGGGTTGGCAGGACCAGGCCCCATGGCAGGAGCCTGGGGAGGCCATTGGAGCCACGGGGGCCGGGGCTGGGGATTTTGCCGGGGGATCTCTCGGGGCCCAGGTCCCCTCTCTCGCCCGGGGGTTGCCCACGCCGTCCCTTGACCCCCGCAGGACACCTGCATCCCGCGATAAGCGGCCCTCTGCCTCCACGGGGCTGGGACACAAGGGGCCGTGGGGCGAGCAACGGGCCTACGTGGCGGCAAACCCGCAGACCCCTCCGTCACGTCCCCACCACTGCGAAGATCCCCCTGTTCTTCCATCCGTAAAGGGGTCCCCCTTTACGGATGGAAGAACAGGGGGGAGCCCCCCAGGAGATGGCTTTTGTCCGAGCCGCGCCTGGTTAGTTTCGGGCTCAGACGCGGGGCCGCGCATGCGCAGGCAGGCCCCCCCACCACAAGCGTCCCTCCGGCAAGGGGCCCCACCCTTGAGACTTCAGGCCAGGTTCACAGGATCCCTGGGGTCGTGTCCAGGGAAACGGAAGCCTTCCCTGCCACCCAGAGGACCGCGCGTTTTCCCGTGGACCACACTTCCCAGCATCTCTGCCACCCCCGCAGAGGCAGAGTGCCCAGGGAACACCTGGGGACCTAGGGCCGGGCGGGGGGCATTCCCCTGTTCAGCGCCAGTGGATCCGGCCCGGGTGGGCCGAACACACGCCCACTGACGGGTTCTGCCGGGGGGACTCACCTGAGCCCTGCCTGGGCTGTTAAGACTCTTGCTTTGGCTCAAACTGCCCCACCCTGCCCCCAGGCGGCAAACATGGACCTGGCCACTTCCACTCTCTAAAGTCTGGCCTAAACTCCGCCAGAAGCGACTGTGACCGCTGAGACCTCGGTCCCCCAGAGCTCCAACCCCCCTCGCAGTGAAGGCAAGCGCGGCCTCCGGTCCTTCGTGTGGGCAAAAGGCATTCACCTGCGGCGAACCTGGGCCCGGGTGAGCAGGACCAGGCCCCATGGCAGGAGCCTGGGGAGGCCACTGGAGCCACGGGGGCCGGGGATGGGGATTTTGCCGGGGGATCTCTCGGGGCCCAGGCCCCCTCTCTCGCCCGGGGAGTGCCCACGCCGTCCCTTGACCCCCGCAGGACACCTGCATCCCGCGATAAGCGGCCCTCTGCCTCCACGGGGCTGGGACACAAGGGGCCGTGGGGCGAGCAACGGGCCTACGTGGCGGCAAACCCGCAGACCCCTCCGTCACGTCCCCACCACTGCGAAGATCCCCCTGTTCTTCCATCCGTAAAGGGGTCCCCCTTTACGGATGGAAGAACAGGCGGGAGCCCCCCAGGAGATGGCTTTTGTCCGAGCCGCGCCTGGTTAGTTTCGGGCCCAGACGCGGGGCCGCGCATGCGCAGGCAGTCCCCCCCACCACAAGCGCCCCTCCGGGCAAGGGGCCCCACCCTTGAGACTTCAGGCCAGGTTCACAGGATCCCTGGGGTCGTGTCCGGGGAAACGGAAGCCTTCCCTGCCACCCAGAGGACCGCGCGTTTTCCCGTGGACCACACTTCCCAGCATCTCTGCCACCCCCGCAGAGGCAGAGTGCCCAGGGAACACCTGGGGACCTAGGGCCGGGCGGGGGGCATTCCCCTGTTCAGCGCCAGTGGATCCGGCCCGGGTGGGCGGAACACACGCCCACTGACGGGTTCTGCCGGGGGGACTCAGGCCTGAGCCCTACCTGGGCTGTTAAGACTCTTGCTTTGGCTCAAACTGCCCCACCCTGCCCCCAGGCGGCAAACATGGAACTGGCCACTTCCACTCTCTAAAGTCTGGCCTACACTCCTCCAGAAGCGACTGTGACCGCTGAGACCTCGGTCCCCCAGAGCTCCAACCCCCCTCCCAGTGAAGGCAAGCGCGGCCTCCGGTCCTTCGTGTCGGCAAAAGGCATTCACCTGCGGCGAACCTGGGCCCGGGTGAGCAGGACAAGGCCCCATGGCAGGAGCCTGGGGAGGCCACTGGAGCCACGGGGGCCGGGGCTGGGGATTTTGCCGGGGGATCTCTCGGGGCCCAGGCCCCCTCTCTCGCCCGGGGAGTGCCCATGCCGTCCCTTGACCCCCGCAGGACACCTGCATCCCGCGATAAGCGGCCCTCTGCCTCCACGGGGCTGGGACACAAGGGGCCGTGGGGCGAGCAACGGGCCTACGTGGCGGCAAACCCGCAGACCCCTCCGTCACGTCCCCACCACTGCGAAGATCCCCCTGTTCTTCGATCCGTAAAGGGGTCCCCCTTTACGGATGGAAGAACAGGGGGGAGCCCCCCAGGAGATGGCTTTTGTCCGAGCCGCGGCGGGTTAGTTTCGGGCCCAGACGCGGGGCCGCGCACGCGCAGGCAGGCCCCCCCACCACATGCCTCCCTCCGGGCAACGGGCCCCACCCTTGAGACATCAGGCCAGGTTCACAGGATCCCTGGGGTCGTGTCCGGGGAAACGGGAGCCTTCCCTGCCACCCAGAGGACCCCGCGTTTTCCCGTGGACCACACTATCCAGCAGCTCTGCCACCCCCGCACAGGCAGAGTGCCCAGGGAAGACCGGCGGACGTAGGGCCTGGGCGGGGGGCCTGCCAAGGTTCCTCGCCAGGTGGAGCGGGTCTGGGCAGGCAGGACCATCGCCCTCGGACCCGTTCTTCTCTGGTGTCTCAGGTCTGGGCCCAGCCCTGGCGGCTAAGAGTCTTGCTTTGGCTCAAACAGCCCGCCCTGCCCCGAGGTGGCAATCTTGGCCCGGGAGGCTTCCACTCTAAAGTCTGTGCTACCTAGGCGAGACGGGACTGTGACCCCTGCAACCTCGGTCTCCCAGAGCTCCAACCCCCCTATCTGTGAATGCCGGGGCGGCCTCTTGCCCTTGGTGTCCGCAAAAGGCATTCACCTGCGGCAAACCTGGGCCCGGGTTGGCAGGACCAGGCCCCATGGCAGGAGCCTGGGGAGGCCACTGGAGCCATGGGGACCGGGGCTGGGGATTTTGCCGGGGGATCTCTCGGGGCCCAGGCCCCCTCTCTCGCCCGGGGAGTGCCCACGCCGTCCCTTGACCCCCGCAGGACACCTGCATCCCGCGATAAGCGGCCCTCTGCCTCCACGGGGCTGGGACACAAGGGGCCGTGGGGCGAGCAACGGGCCTACGTGGCGGCAAATCCGCAGACGCCTCCGTCACGTCCCCACCACTGCGAAGATCCCCCTGTTCTTCCATCCGTAAAGGGGTCCCCCTTTACGGATGGAAGAACAGGGGGGAGCCCCCCAGGAGATGGCTTTTGTCCGAGCCGCGCCTGGTTAGTTTCGGGCCCAGACGCGGGGCCGCGCATGCGCAGGCAGTCCCCCCCACCACAAGCGCCCCTCCGGGCAAGGGGCCCCACCCTTGAGACTTCAGGCCAGGTTCACAGGATCCCTGGGGTCGTGTCCGGGGAAACGGAAGCCTTCCCTGCCACCCAGAGGACCGCGCGTTTTCCCGTGGACCACACTTCCCAGCATCTCTGCCACCCCCGCAGAGGCAGAGTGCCCAGGGAAAACCTGGGGACCTAGGGCCGGGCGGGGGGCATTCCCCTGTTCAGCGCCAGTGGATCCGGCCCGGGTGGGCGGAACACACGCCCACTGACGGGTTCTGCCGGGGGGACTCAGGCCTGAGCCCTACCTGGGCTGTTAAGACTCTTGCTTTGGCTCAAACTGCCCCACCCTGCCCCCAGGCGGCAAACATGGACCTGGCCACTTCCACTCTCTAAAGTCTGGCCTACACTCCTCCAGAAGCGACTGTGACCGCTGAGACCTCGGTCCCCCAGAGCTCCAACCCCCCTCCCAGTGAAGGCAAGCGCGGCCTCCGGTCCTTCGTGTCGGCAAAAGGCATTCACCTGCGGCGAACCTGGGCCCGGGTGAGCAGGACAAGGCCCCATGGCAGGAGCCTGGGGAGGCCACTGGAGCCACGGGGGCCGGGGCTGGGGATTTTGCCGGGGGATCTCTCGGGGCCCAGGCCCCCTCTCTCGCCCGGGGAGTGCCCATGCCGTCCCTTGACCCCCGCAGGACACCTGCATCCCGCGATAAGCGGCCCTCTGCCTCCACGGGGCTGGGACACAAGGGGCCGTGGGGCGAGCAACGGGCCTACGTGGCGGCAAACCCGCAGACCCCTCCGTCACGTCCCCACCACTGCGAAGATCCCCCTGTTCTTCCATCCGTAAAGGGGTCCCCCTTTACGGATGGAAGAACAGGGGGGAGCCCCCCAGGAGATGGCTTTTGTCCGAGCCGCGGCTGGTTAGTTTCGGGCCCAGACGCGGGGCCGCGCACGCGCAGGCAGGCCCCCCCACCACATGCCTCCCTCCGGGCAACGGGCCCCACCCTTGAGACATCAGGCCAGGTTCACAGGATCCCTGGGGTCGTGTCCGGGGAAACGGGAGCCTTCCCTGCCACCCAGAGGACCCCGCGTTTTCCCGTGGACCACACTATCCAGCAGCTCTGCCACCCCCGCACAGGCAGAGTGCCCAGGGAAGACCGGCGGACGTAGGGCCTGGGCGGGGGGCCTGCCAAGGTTCTTCGCCAGGTGGAGCGGGTCTGGGCAGGCAGGACCATCGCCCTCGGACCCGTTCTTCTCTGGTGTCTCAGGTCTGGGCCCAGCCCTGGCGGCTAAGAGTCTTGCTTTGGCTCAAACAGCCCGCCCTGCCCCGAGGTGGCAATCTTGGCCCGGGAGGCTTCCACTCTAAAGTCTGTGCTACCTACGCGAGACGGGACTGTGACCCCTGCAACCTCGGTCCCCCAGAGCTCCAACCCCCCTCCCAGTGAAGGCAAGCGCGGCCTCCGGTCCTTCGTGTCGGCAAAAGGCATTCACCTGCGGCGAACCTGGGCCCGGGTGAGCAGGACCCGGCCCCTAGGCAGGAGCCTGGGGAGGCCACTGGAGCCACGGGGGCCGGGGATGGGGATTTTGCCGGGGGATCTCTCGGGGCCCAGGCCCCCTCTCTCGCCCGGGGAGTGCCCACGCCGTCCCTTGACCCCCGCAGGACACCTGCATCCCGCGATAAGCGGCCCTCTGCCTCCACGGGGCTGGGACACAAGGGGCCGTGGGGCGAGCAACGGGCCTACGTGGCGGCAAACCCGCAGACCCCTCCGTCACGTCCCCACCACTGCGAAGATCCCCCTGTTCTTCCATTCGTAAAGGGGTCCCCCTTTACGGATGGAAGAACAGGCGGGAGCCCCCCAGGAGATGGCTTTTGTCCGAGCCGCGGCTGGTTAGTATCGGGTCCAGACGCGGGGCCGCGCATGCGCACGCAGGACCCCGCACCACAAGCCCCCTCCGGGCAACGGGCCCCACCCTTGAGACTTCAGGCCAGGTTCACAGGATCCCTGGGGTCGTGTTCGGGGAAACGGAAGTCTTCCCTGCCACCCAGAGGACCGCGGGTTTTCCCGTGGACCACACTATCCAGCAGCTCTGCCACCCCCGCACAGGCAGAGTGCCCAGGGAAGACCTGCGGACGTGGGGCCTGGGCGGGGGGCCTGCCAAGGTACCACGCCAGGTGGAGCGGGTCTGGGCGGGCAGGACCATCGCCCTCGGACCCGTTCTTCTGTGGTGTCTCACCTGGGCCCAGCCCTGGCGGCTAAGAGTCTTGCTTTGGCTCAAACAGCCCGCCCTGCCCCGAGGTGGCAATCTTGGCCCGGGAGGCTTCCACTCTAACGTCTGTGCTACCTACGCGAGACGGGACTGTGACCCCTGCAACCTCGGTCTCCCAGAGCTCCAACCCCCCTGTCTGTGAATGCCGGGGCGGCCTCTTGCCCTTGGTGTCCGCAAAAGGCATTCACCTGCGGCAAACCTGGGCCCGGGTTGGCAGGACCAGGCCCCATGGCAGGAGCCTGGGGAGGCCATTGGAGCCACGGGGGCCGGGGCTGGGGATTTTGCCGGGGGATCTCTCGGGGCCCAGGTCCCCTCTCTCGCCCGGGGGTTGCCCACGCCGTCCCTTGACCCCCGCAGGACACCTGCTTCCCGCGATAAGCGGCCCTCTGCCTCCACGGGGCTGGGACACAAGGGGCCGTGGGGCGAGCAACGGGCCTACGTGGCGGCAAATCCGCAGACGCCTCCGTCACGTCCCCACCACTGCGAAGATCCCCCTGTTCTTCCATCCGTAAAGGGGTCCCCCTTTACGGATGGAAGAACAGGGGGGAGCCCCCCAGGAGATGGCTTTTGTCCGAGCCGCGCCTGGTTCGTTTCGGGCCCAGACGCGGGGCCGCGCATGCGCAGGCAGTCCCCCCCACCACAAGCGCCCCTCCGGGCAAGGGGCCCCACCCTTGAGACTTCAGGCCAGGTTCACAGGATCCCTGGGGTCGTGTCCGGGGAAACGGAAGCCTTCCCTGCCACCCAGAGGACCGCGCGTTTTCCCGTGGACCACACTTCCCAGCATCTCTGCCACCCCCGCAGAGGCAGAGTGCCCAGGGAACACCTGGGGACCTAGGGCCGGGCGGGGGGCATTCCCCTGTTCAGCGCCAGTGGATCCGGCCCGGGTGGGCGGAACACACGCCCACTGACGGGTTCTGCCGGGGGGACTCAGGCCTGAGCCCTACCTGGGCTGTTAAGACTCTTGCTTTGGCTCAAACTGCCCCACCCTGCCCCCAGGCGGCAAACATGGACCTGGCCACTTCCACTCTCTAAAGTCTGGCCTACACTCCTCCAGAAGCGACTGTGACCGCTGAGACCTCGGTCCCCCAGAGCTCCAACCCCCCTCCCAGTGAAGGCAAGCGCGGCCTCCGGTCCTTCGTGTCGGCAAAAGGCATTCACCTGCGGCAAACCTGGGCCCGGGTTGGCAGGACCAGGCCCCATGGCAGGAGCCTGGGGAGGCCACTGGAGCCACGGGGGCCGGGGCTGGGGATTTTGCCGGGGGATCTCTCGGGGCCCAGGCCCCCTCTCTCGCCCGGGGAGTGCCCATGCCGTCCCTTGACCCCCGCAGGACACCTGCATCCCGCGATAAGCGGCCCTCTGCCTCCACGGGGCTGGGACACAAGGGGCCGTGGGGCGAGCAACGGGCCTACGTGGCGGCAAACCCGCAGACCCCTCCGTCACGTCCCCACCACTGCGAAGATCCCCCTGTTCTTCCATCCGTAAAGGGGTCCCCCTTTACGGATGGAAGAACAGGGGGGAGCCCCCCAGGAGATGGCTTTTGTCCGAGCCGCGCCTGGTTAGTTTCGGGCTCAGACGCGGGGCCGCGCATGCGCAGGCAGGCCCCCCCACCACAAGCGTCCCTCCGGCAAGGGGCCCCACCCTTGAGACTTCAGGCCAGGTTCACAGGATCCCTGGGGTCGTGTCCGGGGAAACGGAAGCCTTCCCTGCCACCCAGAGGACCGCGCGTTTTCCCGTGGACCACACTTCCCAGCATCTCTGCCACCCCCGCAGAGGCAGAGTGCCCAGGGAACACCTGGGGACCTAGGGCCGGGCGGGGGGCATTCCCCTGTTCAGCGCCAGTGGATCCGGCCCGGGTGGGCGGAACACACGCCCACTGACGGGTTCTGCCGGGGGGACTCAGGCCTGAGCCCTGCCTGGGCTGTTAAGACTCTTGCTTTGGCTCAAACTGCCACACCCTGCCCCCAGGCGGCAAACATGGACCTGGCCACTTCCACTCTCTAAAGTCTGGCCTAAACTCCGCCAGAAGCGACTGTGACCGCTGAGACCTCGGTCCCCCAGAGCTCCAACCCCCCTCGCAGTGAAGGCAAGCGCGGCCTCCGGTCCTTCGTGTCGGCAAAAGGCATTCACCTGCGGCGAACCTGGGCCCGGGTGAGCAGGACCAGGCCCCATGGCAGGAGCCTGGGGAGGCCACTGGAGCCACGGGGGCCGGGGATGGGGATTTTGCCGGGGGATCTCTCGGGGCCCAGGCCCCCTCTCTCGCCCGGGGAGTGCCCACGCCGTCCCTTGACCCCCGCAGGACACCTGCATCCCGCGATAAGCGGCCCTCTGCCTCCACGGGGCTGGGACACAAGGGGCCGTGGGGCGAGCAACGGGCCTACGTGGCGGCAAACCCGCAGACCCCTCCGTCACGTCCCCACCACTGCGAAGATCCCCCTGTTCTTCCATCCGTAAAGGGGTCCCCCTTTACGGATGGAAGAACAGGCGGGAGCCCCCCAGGAGATGGCTTTTGTCCGAGCCGCGGCTGGTTAGTATCGGGTCCAGACGCGGGGCCGCGCATGCGCACGCAGGACCCCCCACCACAAGCCCCCTCCGGGCAACGGGCCCCACCCTTGAGACTTCAGGCCAGGTTCACAGGATCCCTGGGGTCGTGTTCGGGGAAACGGAAGTCTTCCCTGCCACCCAGAGGACCGCGCGTTTTCCCGTGGACCACACTATCCAGCAGCTCTGCCACCCCCGCACAGGCAGAGTGCCCAGGGAAGACCTGCGGACGTGGGGCCTGGGCGGGGGGCCTGCCAAGGTACCACGCCAGGTGGAGCGGGTCTGGGCGGGCAGGACCATCGCCCTCGGACCCGTTCTTCTCTGGTGTCTCACCTGGGCCCAGCCCTGGCGGCTAAGAGTCTTGCTTTGGCTCAAACAGCCCGCCCTGCCCCGAGGTGGCAATCTTGGCCCGGGAGGCTTCCACTCTAACGACTGTGCTACCTACGCGAGACGGGACTGTGACCCCTGCAACCTCGGTATCCCAGAGCTCCAACCCCCCTATCTGTGAATGCCGGGGCGGCCTCTTGCCCTTGGTGTCCACAAAAGGCATTCACCTGCGGCAAACCTGGGCCCGGGTTGGCAGGACCAGGCCCCATGGCAGGAGCCTGGGGAGGCCATTGGAGCCACGGGGGCCGGGGCTGGGGATTTTGCCGGGGGATCTCTCGGGGCCCAGGTCCCCTCTCTCGCCCGGGGGTTGCCCACGCCGTCCCTTGACCCCCGCAGGACACCTGCATCCCGCGATAAGCGGCCCTCTGCCTCCACGGGGCTGGGACACAAGGGGCCGTGGGGCGAGCAACGGGCCTACGTGGCGGCAAATCCGCAGACGCCTCCGTCACGTCCCCACCACTGCGAAGATCCCCCTGTTCTTCCATCCGTAAAGGGGTCCCCCTTTACGGATGGAAGAACAGGGGGGAGCCCCCCAGGAGATGGCTTTTGTCCGAGCCGCGCCTGGTTCGTTTCGGGCCCAGACGCGGGGCCGCGCATGCGCAGGCAGTCCCCCCCACCACAAGCGCCCCTCCGGGCAAGGGGCCCCACCCTTGAGACTTCAGGCCAGGTTCACAGGATCCCTGGGGTCGTGTCCGGGGAAACGGAAGCCTTCCCTGCCACCCAGAGGACCGCGCGTTTTCCCGTGGACCACACTTCCCAGCATCTCTGCCACCCCCGCAGAGGCAGAGTGCCCAGGGAACACCTGGGGACCTAGGGCCGGGCGGGGGGCATTCCCCTGTTCAGCGCCAGTGGATCCGGCCCGGGTGGGCGGAACACACGCCCACTGACGGGTTCTGCCGGGGGGACTCAGGCCTGAGCCCTACCTGGGCTGTTAAGACTCTTGCTTTGGCTCAAACTGCCCCACCCTGCCCCCAGGCGGCAAACATGGACCTGGCCACTTCCACTCTCTAAAGTCTGGCCTACACTCCTCCAGAAGCGACTGTGACCGCTGAGACCTCGGTCCCCCAGAGCTCCAACCCCCCTCCCAGTGAAGGCAAGCGCGGCCTCCGGTCCTTCGTGTCGGCAAAAGGCATTCACCTGCGGCGAACCTGGGCCCGGGTGAGCAGGACAAGGCCCCATGGCAGGAGCCTGGGGAGGCCACTGGAGCCACGGGGGCCGGGGCTGGGGATTTTGCCGGGGGATCTCTCGGGGCCCAGGCCCCCTCTCTCGCCCGGGGAGTGCCCATGCCGTCCCTTGACCCCCGCAGGACACCTGCATCCCGCGATAAGCGGCCCTCTGCCTCCACGGGGCTGGGACACAAGGGGCCGTGGGGCGAGCAACGGGCCTACGTGGCGGCAAACCCGCAGACCCCTCCGTCACGTCCCCACCACTGCGAAGATCCCCCTGTTCTTCCATCCGTAAAGGGGTCGCCCTTTACGGATGGAAGAACAGGGGGGAGCCCCCCAGGAGATGGATTTTGTCCGAGCCGCGGCGGGTTAGTTTCGGGCCCAGACGCGGGGCCGCGCACGCGCAGGCAGGCCCCCCCACCACATGCCTCCCTCCGGGCAACGGGCCCCACCCTTGAGACACCAGGCCAGGTTCACAGGATCCCTGGGGTCGTGTCCGGGGAAACAGGAGCCTTCCCTGCCACCCAGAGGACCCCGCGTTTTCCCGTGGACCACACTATCCAGCAGCTCTGCCACCCCCGCACAGGCAGAGTGCCCAGGGAAGACCGGCGGACGTAGGGCCTGGGCGGGGGGCCTGCCAAGGTTCCTCGCCAGGTGGAGCGGGTCTGGGCAGGCAGGACCATCGCCCTCGGACCCGTTCTTCTCTGGTGTCTCAGGTCTGGGCCCAGCCCTGGCGGCTAAGAGTCTTGCTTTGGCTCAAACAGCCCGCCCTGCCCCGAGGTGGCAATCTTGGCCCGGGAGGCTTCCACTCTAACGTCTGTGCTACCTACGCGAGACGGGACTGTGACCCCTGCAACCTCGGTCTCCCAGAGCTCCAACCCCCCTATCTGTGAATGCCGGGGCGGCCTCTTGCCCTTGGTGTCCGCAAAAGGCATTCACCTGCGGCAAACCTGGGCCCGGGTTGGCAGGACCAGGCCCCATGGCAGGAGCCTGGGGAGGCCATTGGAGCCACGGGGGCCGGGGCTGGGGATTTTGCCGGGGGATCTCTCGGGGCCCAGGTCCCCTCTCTCGCCCGGGGGTTGCCCACGCCGTCCCTTGACCCCCGCAGGACACCTGCATCCCGCGATAAGCGGCCCTCTGCCTCCACGGGGCTGGGACACAAGGGGCCGTGGGGCGAGCAACGGGCCTACGTGGCGGCAAACCCGCAGACCCCTCCGTCACGTCCCCACCACTGCGAAGATCCCCCTGTTCTTCCATCCGTAAAGGGGTCCCCCTTTACGGATGGAAGAACAGGGGGGAGCCCCCCAGGAGATGGCTTTTGTCCGAGCCGCGCCTGGTTAGTTTCGGGCCCAGACGCGGGGCCGCGCATGCGCAGGCAGGCCCCCCCACCACAAGCGTCCCTCCGGCAAGGGGCCCCACCCTTGAGACTTCAGGCCAGGTTCACAGGATCCCTGGGGTCGAGTCCGGGGAAACGGAAGCCTTCCCTGCCACCCAGAGGACCGCGCGTTTTCCCGTGGACCACACTTCCCAGCATCTCTGCCACCCCCGCAGAGGCAGAGTGCCCAGGGAACACCTGGGGACCTAGGGCCGGGCGGGGGGCATTCCCCTGTTCAGCGCCAGTGGATCCGGCCCGGGTGGGCGGAACACACGCCCACTGACAGGTTCTGCCGGGGGGACTCAGGCCTGAGCCCTGCCTGGGCTGTTAAGACTCTTGCTTTGGCTCAAACTGCCCCACCCTGCCCCCAGGCGGCAAACATGGACCTGGCCACTTCCACTCTCTAAAGTCTGGCCTAAACTCCGCCAGAAGCGACTGTGACCGCTGAGACCTCGGTCCCCCAGAGCTCCAACCCCCCTCGCAGTGAAGGCAAGCGCGGCCTCCGGTCCTTCGTGTCGGCAAAAGGCATTCACCTGCGGCGAACCTGGGCCCGGGTGAGCAGGACCAGGCCCCATGGCAGGAGCCTGGGGAGGCCACTGGAGCCAAGGGGGCCGGGGCTGGGGATTTTGCCGGGGGATCTCTCGGGGCCCAGGCCCCCTCTCTCGCCCGGGGAGTGCCCACGCCGTCCCTTGACCCCCGCAGGACACCTGCATCCCGCGATAAGCGGCCCTCTGCCTCCACGGGGCTGGGACACAAGGGGCCGTGGGGCGAGCAACGGGCCTACGTGGCGGCAAACCCGCAGACCCCTCCGTCACGTCCCCACCACTGCGAAGATCCCCCTGTTCTTCAATCCGTAAAGGGGTCCCCCTTTACGGATGGAAGAACAGGGGGGAGCCCCCCAGGAGATGGTTTTTGTCCGAGCCGCGGATGGTTAGTATCGGGTCCAGACGCGGGGCCGCGCATGCGCACGCAGGCCCCCCCACCACAAGCCCCCTCCGGGCAACGGGCCCCACCCTTGAGACTTCAGGCCAGGTTCACAGGATCCCTGGGGTCGTGTTCGGGGAAACGGAAGTCTTCCCTGCCACCCAGAGGACCCCGCGTTTTCCCGTGGACCACACTATCCAGCAGCTCTGCCACCCCCGCACAGGCAGAGTGCCCAGGGAAGACCTGCGGACGTGGGGCCTGGGCGGGGGGCCTGCCAAGGTTCCACGCCAGGTGGAGCGGGTCTGGGCGGGAAGGACCATCGCCCTCGGACCCGTTCTTCTGTGCGGTCTCAGGCCTGGGCCCAGCCCTGGCGGCTAAGAGTCTTGCTTTGGCTCAAACAGCCCGCCCTGCCCCGAGGTGGCAATCTTGGCCCGGGAGGCTTCCACTCTAAAGTCTGTGCTACCTAGGCGAGACGGGACTGTGACCCCTGCAACCTCGGTCTCCCAGAGCTCCAACCCCCCTATCTGTGAATGCCGGGGCGGCCTCTTGCCCTTGGTGTCCGCAAAAGGCATTCACCTGCGGCAAACCTGGGCCCGGGTTGGCAGGACCAGGCCCCATGGCAGGAGCCTGGGGAGGCCACTGGAGCCATGGGGACCGGGGCTGGGGATTTTGCCGGGGGATCTCTCGGGGCCCAGGCCCCCTCTCTCGCCCGGGGAGTGCCCACGCCGTCCCTTGACCCCCGCAGGACACCTGCATCCCGCGATAAGCGGCCCTCTGCCTCCACGGGGCTGGGACACAAGGGGCCGTGGGGCGAGCAACGGGCCTACGTGGCGGCAAATCCGCAGACGCCTCCGTCACGTCCCCACCACTGTGAAGATCCCCCTGTTCTTCCATCCGTAAAGGGGTCCCCCTTTACGGATGGAAGAACAGGGGGGAGCCCCCCAGGAGATGGCTTTTGTCCGAGCCGCGCCTGGTTAGTTTCGGGCCCAGACGCGGGGCCGCGCATGCGCAGGCAGTCCCCCCCACCACAAGCGCCCCTCCGGGCAAGGGGCCCCACCCTTGAGACTTCAGGCCAGGTTCACAGGATCCCTGGGGTCGTGTCCGGGAAACGGAAGCCTTCCCTGCCACCCAGAGGACCGCGCGTTTTCCCGTGGACCACACTTCCCAGCATCTCTGCCACCCCCGCAGAGGCAGAGTGCCCAGGGAACACCTGGGGACCTAGGGCCGGGCGGGGGGCATTCCCCTGTTCAGCGCCAGTGGATCCGGCCCGGGTGGGCGGAACACACGCCCACTGACGGGTTCTGCCGGGGGGACTCAGGCCTGAGCCCTACCTGGGCTGTTAAGACTCTTGCTTTGGCTCAAACTGCCCCACCCTGCCCCCAGGCGACAAAAATGGACCTGGCCACTTCCACTCTCTAAAGTCTGGCCTACACTCCTCCAGAAGCGACTGTGACCGCTGAGACCTCGGTCCCCCAGAGCTCCAACCCCCCTCCCAGTGAAGGCAAGCGCGGCCTCCGGTCCTTCGTGTCGGCAAAAGGCATTCACCTGCGGCGAACCTGGGCCCGGGTGAGCAGGACAAGGCCCCATGGCAGGAGCCTGGGGAGGCCACTGGAGCCACGGGGGCCGGGGCTGGGGATTTTGCCGGGGGATCTCTCGGGGCCCAGGCCCCCTCTCTCGCCCGGGGAGTGCCCATGCCGTCCCTTGACCCCCGCAGGACACCTGCATCCCGCGATAAGCGGCCCTCTGCCTCCACGGGGCTGGGACACAAGGGGCCGTGGGGCGAGCAACGGGCCTACGTGGCGGCAAACCCGCAGACCCCTCCATCACGTCCCTACCACTGCGAAGATCCCCCTGTTCTTCGATCCGTAAAGGGGTCCCCCTTTACGGATGGAAGAACAGGGGGGAGCCCCCCAGGAGATGGCTTTTGTCCGAGCCGCGGCGGGTTAGTTTCGGGCCCAGACGCGGGGCCGCGCACGCGCAGGCAGGCCCCCCCACCACATGCCTCCCTCCGGGCAACGGGCCCCACCCTTGAGACATCAGGCCAGGTTCACAATTTCCCTGGGGTCGTGTCCGGGGAAACGGGAGCCTTCCCTGCCACCCAGAGGACCCCGCGTTTTCCCGTGGACCACACTATCCAGCAGCTCTGCCACCCCCGCACAGGCAGAGTGCCCAGGGAAGACCGGCGGACGTAGGGCCTGGGCGGGGGGCCTGCCAAGGTTCCTCGCCAGGTGGAGCGGGTCTGGGCAGGCAGGACCATCGCCCTCGGACCCGTTCTTCTCTGGTGTCTCAGGTCTGGGCCCAGCCCTGGCGGCTAAGAGTCTTGCTTTGGCTCAAACAGCCCGCCCTGCCCCGAGGTGGCAATCTTGGCCCGGGATGCTTCCACTCTAACGTCTGTGCTACCTAAGCGAGACGGGACTGTGACCCCTGCAACCTCGGTCTCCCAGAGCTCCAACCCCCCTATCTGTGAATGCCGGGGCGGCCTCTTGCCCTTGGTGTCCGCAAAAGGCATTCACCTGCGGCAAACCTGGGCCCGGGTTGGCAGGACCAGGCCACATGGCAGGAGCCTGGGGAGGCCATTGGAGCCACGGGGGCCGGGGCTGGGGATTTTGCCGGGGGATCTCTCGGGGCCCAGGTCCCCTCTCTCGCCCGGGGGTTGCCCACGCCGTCCCTTGACCCCCGCTGGACACCTGCATCCCGCGATAAGCGGCCCTCTGCCTCCACGGGGCTGGGACACAAGGGGCCGTGGGGCGAGCAACGGGCCTACGTGGCGGCAAACCCGCAGACCCCTCCGTCACGTCCCCACCACTGCGAAGATCCCCCTGTTCTTCCATCCGTAAAGGGGTCCCCCTTTACGGATGGAAGAACAGGGGGGAGCCCCCCAGGAGATGGCTTTTGTCCGAGCCGCGCCTGGTTAGTTTCGGGCTCAGACGCGGGGCCGCGCATGCGCAGGCAGGCCCCCCCACCACAAGCGTCCCTCCGGCAAGGGGCCCCACCCTTGAGACTTCAGGCCAGGTTCACAGGATCCCTGGGGTCGTGTCCGGGGAAACGGAAGCCTTCCCTGCCACCCAGAGGACCGCGAGTTTTCCCGTGGACCACACTTCCCAGCATCTCTGCCACCCCCGCAGAGGCAGAGTGCCCAGGGAACACCTGGGGACCTAGGGCCGGGCGGCGGGCATTCCCCTGTTCAGCGCCAGTGGATCCGGTGCGGGTGGGCGGAACACACGCCCACTGACGGGTTCTGCCGGGGGGACTCAGGCCTGAGGCCTGCCTGGGCTGTTAAGACTCTTACTTTGGCTCAAACTGCCCCACCCTGCCCCCAGGCGGCAAACATGGACCTGGCCACTTCCACTCTCTAAAGTCTGGCCTAAACTCCGCCAGAAGCGACTGTGACCGCTGAGACCTCGGTCCCCCAGAGCTCCAACCCCCCTCCCAGTGAAGGCAAGCGCGGCCTCCGGTCCTTCGTATCCGCAATAGGCATTCACCTGCGGCGAACCTGGGCCCGGGTGAGCAGGACCAAGCCCCATGGCAGGAGCCTGGGGAGGCCACTGGAGCCACGGGGGCCGGGGCTGGGGATTTTGCCGGGGGATCTCTCGGGGCCCAGGCCCCCTCTCTCGCCCGGGGAGTGCCCACGCCGTCCCTTGACCCCCGCAGGACACCTGCATCCCGCGATAAGCGGCCCTCTGCCTCCACGGGGCTGGGACGCAAGGGGTCGTGGGGCGAGCAACGGGCCTACGTGGCGGCAAACCCGCAGACCCCTCCGTCACGTCCCCACCACTGCGAAGATCCCCCTGTTCTTCCATCCGTAAAGGGGTCCCCCTTTACGGATGGAAGAACAGGGGGGAGCCCCCCAGGAGATGGCTTTTGTCCGAGCCGCAGCTGGTTAGTTTCGGGCCCAGACGCGGGGCCGCGCATGCCCAGGCAGGCCCCCCCACCACATGCCTCCCTCCCGGCAACGGGCCCCACCCTTGAGACACCAGCCCAGGTTCACAGGATCCCTGGGGTCGTGTCCGGGGAAACGGAAGCCTTCCCTGCCACCCAGAGGACCCCGCGTTTTCCCGTGGACCACACAATCCAGCAGCTCTGCCACCCCCGCACAGGCAGAGTGCCCAGGGAAGACCTGCGGACGTGGGGCCTGGGTGGGGGGCCTGCCAAGGTTCCACGCCAGGTGGAGCGGGCCAGGGCGGGCAGGACCATCGCCCTCGGACCCGTTCTTCTGTGGTGTCTCAGGCCTGGGCCCAGCCCTGGCGGCTAAGAGTCTTGCTTTGGGTCAAACAGCCCGCCCTGCCCCGAGGTGGCAATCTTGGCCGGGAGGCTTCCACTCTAAAGTCTGTGCTACCTACGCGAGACGGGACTGTGACCCCTGCAACCTCGGTCTCCCAGAGCTCCAACCCCCCTATCTGTGAATGCCGGGGCGGCCTCTTGCCCTTGGTGTCCGCAAAAGGCATTCACCTGCGGCAAACCTGGGCCCGGGTTGGCAGGACCAGGACCCATGGCAGGAGCCTGGGGAGGCCACTGGAGCCATGGGGACCGGGGCTGGGGATTTTGCCGGGGGATCTCTCGGGGCCCAGGCCCCCTCTCTCGCCCGGGGAGTGCCCACGCCGTCCCTTGACCCCCGCAGGACACCTGCATCCCGCGATAAGCGGCCCTCTGCCTCCACGGGGCTGGGACACAAGGGGCCGTAGGGCGAGCAACGGGCCTACGTGGCGGCAAACCCGCAGACCCCTCCGTCACGTCCCCACCACTGCGAAGATCCCCCTGTTCTTCCATCCGTAAAGGAGTCCCCCTTTACGGATGGAAGAACAGGGGGGAGCCCCCCAGGAGATGGCTTTTGTCCGAGCCGCGGCTGGTTAGTTTCGGGCCCAGACGCGGGACCGCACATGCGCAGGCAGGCCCCCCCACCACAAGCGTCCCTCCGGGCAACGGGCCCCACCCTTGAGACTTCAGGCCAGGTTCACAGGATCCCTGGGGTCGTGTCCGGGGAAACGGAAGCCTTCCCTGCCACCCAGAGGACCGCGAGTTTTCCCGTGGACCACACTTCCCAGCATCTCTGCCACCCCCGCAGAGGCAGAGTGCCCAGGGAACACCTGGGGACCTAGGGCCGGGCGGGGGGCATTCCCCTGTTCAGCGCCAGTGGATCCGGCGCGGGTGGGCGGAACACACGCCCACTGACAGGTTCTGCCGGGGAGACTCAGGCCTGAGCCCTGCCTGGGCTGTTAAGACTCTTGCTTTGGCTCAAACTGCCCCACCCTGCCCCCAGGCGGCAAACATGGACCTGGCCACTTCCACTCTCTAAAGTCTGGCCTAAACTCCGCCAGAAGCGACTGTGACCGCTGAGACCTCGGTCCCCCAGAGCTCCAACCCCCCTCCCAGTGAAGGCAAGAGCGGCCTCCGGTCCTTCGTATCGGCAAAAGGCATTCACCTGCGGCGAACCTGGGCCCGGGTGAGCAGGACCAAGCCCCATGGCAGGAGCCTGGGGAGGCCACTGGAGCCACGGGGGCCGGGATTGGGGATTTTGCCGGGGGATCTCTCGGGGCCCAGGCCCCCTCTCTCGCCCGGGGAGTGCCCACGCCGTCCCTTGACCCCCGCAGGACACCTGCATCCCGCGATAAGCGGCCCTCTGCCTCCACGGGGCTGGGACACAAGGGGCCTTGGGGCGAGCAATGGGCCTACGTGGCGGAAAACCCGCAGACCCCTCCGTCAAGTCCCCACCACTGCGAAGATCCCCCTGTTCTCTCATCCGTAAAGGGGTCCCCCTTTACGGATGGAAGAACAGGGTGGAGCCCCCCAGAAGATGGCTTTTGTCCGAGCCGCGGCTGGTTAGTTTCGGGCCCAGACGCGTGGCCGCGCATGCCCAGGCAGGCCCCCCCACCACATGCCTCCCTCCCGGCAACGGGCCCCACCCTTGAGACACCAGGCCAGGTTCACAGGATCCCTGGGGTCGTGTCCGGGGAAACGGAAGCCTTCCCTGCCACCCAGAGGACCCCGCGTTTTCCCGTGGACCACACTATCCAGCAGCTCTGCCACCCCCGCACAGGCAGAGTGCCCAGGGAATACCTGCGGACGTGGGGCCTGGGCGGGGGGCCTGCCAAGGTTCCACGCCAGGTGGAGCGGGTCTGGGCGGGCAGGACCATCGCCCTCGGACCCGTTCTTCTGTGGTGTCTCAGGCCTGGGCCCAGCACTGGCGGCTAAGAGTCTTGCTTTGGCTCAAACAGCCCACCCTGCCCCGAGGTGGCAAGCTTGGCCCGGGAGGCTTCCACTCTAACGTCTGTGCTACCTACGCGAGACGGGACTGTGACACCTGCAACCTCGGTCTCACAGAGCTCCAACCCCCCTATGTGTGAATGCCGGGGCGGCCTCTTGCCCTTGGTGTCCGCAAAAGGCATTCACCTGCGGCAATCCTGGGCCCGGGTTGGCAGGACCAGGCCCCATGGCAGGAGCCTGGGGAGGCCATTGGAGCCACGGGGGCCGGGGCTGGGGAGTTTGCCGGGGGATCTCTCGGGGCCCAGGCCCCCTCTCTCGCCCGGGGGTTGCCCACGCCATCCCTTGACCCCCGCAGGACACCTGCATCCCGCGATAAGCGGCCCTCTGCCTCCACGGGGCTGGGACACAAGGGGCCGTGGGGCGAGCAACGGGCCTACGTGGCGGCAAACCCGCAGACCCCTCAGTCACGTCCCCACCACTGCGAAGATCCCCCTGTTCTTCCATCCGTAAAGGGGTCCCCCTTTACGGATGGAAGAACAGGGGGGAGCCCCCCAGAGATGGCTTTTGTCCGAGCCGCGGCTGGTTAGTTTCGGGCCCAGACGCGGGACCGCGCATGCGCAGGCAGGCCCCCCCACCACAAGCGTCTCTCCGGGCAACGGGCCCCACCCTTGAGACTTCAGGCCAGGTTCACAGGATCCCTGGGGTCGTGTCCGGGGAAACGGAAGCCTTCCCTGCCACCCAGAGGACCGCGAGTTTTCCCGTGGACAACACTTCCCAGCATCTCTGCCACCCCCGCAGAGGCAGAGTGCCCAGGGGACACCTGGGGACCTAGGGCCGGGCGGGGGGCATTCCCCTGTTCAGCGCCAGTGGATCCGGCGCGGGTGGGCGGAACACACGCCCACTGACGGGTTCTGCAGGGGGGACTCAGGCCTGAGCCCTGCCTGGGCTGTTAAGACTCTTGCTTTGGCTCAAACTGCCCCACCCTGCCCCCAGGCGGCAAACATGGACCTGGCCACTTCCACTCTCTAAAGTCTGGCCTAAACTCCGCCAGAAGCGACTGTGACCGCTGAGACCTCGGTCCCCCAGAGCTCCAACCCCCCTCGCAGTGAAGGCAAGCGCGGCCTCCGGTCCTTCGTGTCGGCAAAAGGCATTCACCTGCGGCGAAACTGGGCCCGGGTGAGCAGGACCAGGCCCCATGGCAGGAGCCTGGGGAGGCCACTGGAGCCACGGGGGCCGGGGATGGGGATTTTTCCGGGGGATCTCTGGGGCCCAGGCCCCCACTCTCGCCCGGGGAGTGCCCACGCCGTCCCTTGACCCCCGCAGGACACCTGCATCCCGCGATAAGGGGCCCTCTGCCTCCACGGGGCTGGGACACAAGGGGCCGTGGGGCGAGCAACGGGCCTACGTGGCGGCAAACCCGCAGACCCCTCCGTCACGTCCCCACCACTGCGAAGATCCCCCTGTTCTTCCATCCGTAAAGGGGTCCCCCTTTACGGATGGAAGAACAGGGGGGAGCCCCCCAGGAGATGGCTTTTGTCCGAGCCGCGGCTGGTTAGTTTGGGGCCCAGACGCGGGACCGCGCATGCGCAGGCAGGCCCCCCCAACACAAGTGTACCTCCGGGCAACGGGCACCACCCTTGAGACATCAGGCCAGGTTCACAGGATCCCTGGGGTCGTGTCCGGGGAAATGGAAGCCTTCCCTGCCACCAAGAGGACCGCGCGTTTTCCCGTGGACCACACTATCCAGCAGCTCTGCCACCCCCGCACAGGCAGAGTGCCCAGGGAAGACCTGCGGACGTGGGGCCTGGGCGGGGGGCCTGCCAAGGTTCCACGCCAGGTGGAGCGGGTCTGGGCGGGCAGGACCATCGCCCTCGGACCCGTTCTTCTGTGGTGTCTCAGGCCTGGGCCCAGCCCTGGCGGCTAAGAATCTTGCTTTGGCTCAAACAGCCCACCCTGCCCCGAGGTGGCAATCTTGGCCCGGGAGGCTTCCACTCTAAAGTCTGTGCTACCTACGCGAGACGGGACTGTGACCCCTGCAACCTCGGTCTCCCAGAGCTCCAACCCCCCTATCTGTGAATGCCGGGGCGGCCTCTTGCCCTTGGTGTCCGCAAAAGGCATTCACCTGTGGCAAACCTGGGACCGGGTTGGCAGGACCAGGCCCCATGGCAGGAGCCTTTGGAGGCCATTGGAGCCACGGGGGCCGGGGCTGGGGAGTTTGCCGGGGGATCTCTCGAGCCCAGGCCCCATCTCTCGCCCGGGGGTTGCCCACGCCATCCCTTGACCCCCACAGGACACCTGCATCCCGCGATAAGCGGCCCTCTGCCTCCACGGGGCTGGGACACAAGGGGCCGTGGGGCGAGCAACGGGCCTACGTGGCGGCAAACCCGCAGACCCCTCCGTCACGTCCCCACCACTGCGAAGATCCCCCTGTTCTTCCATCCGTAAAGGGGTCCCCCTTTACGGATGGAAGAACAGGGGGGAGCCCCCCAGGAGATGGCTTTTGTCCGAGCCGCGGCTGGTTACTTTCGGGCCCAGACGCGGGACTGCGCATGCGCAGGCCGGCCCCCCCACCACAAGGGTCCCTCCGGGCAACGGGCCCCACCCTTGAGACTTCAGGCCAGGTTCACAGGATCCCTGGGGTCGTGTCCGGGGAAACGGAAGCCTTCCCTGCCACCCAGAGGACCGCGAGTTTTCCCGTGGACCACACTTCCCAGCATCTCTGCCACCCCCGCAGAGGCAGAGTGCCCAGGGAACACCTGGGGACCTAGGGCCGGGCGGGGGGCATTCCCCTGTTCAGCGCCAGTGGATCCGGCGCGGGTGGGCGGAACACACGCCCACTGACGGGTTCTGCCGGGGGGACCCCGGCCTGAGCCCTGCCTGGGCTGTTAAGACTCTTGCTTTGGCTCAAACTGCCCCACCCTGCCCCCAGGCGGCAAACATGGACCTGGCCACTTCCACTCTCTAAAGTCTGGCCTAAACTCCGCCAAAGCGACTGTGACCGCTGAGACCTCGGTCCCCCAGAGCTCCAACCCCCCTCGCAGTGAAGGCAAGCGCGGCCTCCGGTCCTTCGTGTCGGCAAAAGGCATTCACCTGCGGCGAACCTGGGCCCGGGTTGGCAGGACCAGGCCCCATGGCAGGAGCCTGGGGAGGCCACTGGAGCCATGGGGACCGGGGCTGGGGATTTTGCCGGGGGATCTCTCGGGGCCCAGGCCCCCTCTCTCGCCCGGGGAGTGCCCACGCCGTCCCTTGACCCCCGCAGGTCACCTGCATCCCGCGATAAGCGGCCCTCTGCCTCCACGGGGCTGGGACACAAGGGGCCGTGGGGCGAGCAACGGGCCTACGTGGCGGCAAACACGCAGACCCCTCCGTCACGTCCCTACCACTGCGAAGATCCCCCTGTTCTTCCATCCGTAAACGGGTCCCCCTTTACGGATGGAAGAACAGGGGGGAGCCCCCCAGGAGATGGCTTTTGTCCGAGCCGCGGCTGGTTAGTTTCGGGCCCAGACGCGGGGCCGCGCATGCGCAGGCAGGCCCCCCCACCACAAGCGTCCCTCCGAGCAACGGGCCCCACCCTTGAGACTTCAGGCCAGGTTCACAGGATCCCTGGGGTCGTGTCCGGGGAAACGGAAGCCTTCCCTGCCACCCAGAGGACCGCGCGTTTTCCCGTGGACCACACTATCCAGCAGCTCTGCCACCCCCGCACAGGCAGAGTGCCCAGGGAAGACCTGCGGACGTGGGGCCTGGGCGGAGGACCTGCCAAGGTTCCACGCCAGGTGGAGCGGATCTGGGCGGGCAGGACCATCGCCCTCGGACCCGTTCTTCTGTGGTGTCTCTGGCCTGGGCCCAGCCCTGGCGGCTAAGAGTCTTGCTTTGGCTCAAACAGCCCACCCTGCCCCGAGGTGGCAATCTTGGCCCGGGAGGCTTCCACTCTAACGACTGTGCTACCTACGCGAGACGGGACTGTGACCCCTGCAACCTCGGTCTCCCAGAGCTCCAAACCCCTATCTGTGAATGCCGGGGCGACCTCTTGCCCTTGGTGTCCGCAAAAGGCATTCACCTGCGGCAAACCTGGGCCCGGGTTGGCAGGACCAGGCCCCATGGCAGGAGCCTGGGGAGGCCATTGGAGCCACGGGGGCCGGGGCTGGGGAGTTTGCCGGGGGATCTCTCGGGGCCCAGGCCCCCTCTCTCGCCCGGGGAGTGCCCACGCCGTCCCTTGACCCCCGCAGGACACCTGCATCCCGCGATAAGCGGCCCTCTGCCTCCACGGGGCTGGGACACAAGGGGCCGTGGGGCGAGCAACGGGCCTACGTGGCTGCAAACACGCAGACCCCTCCGTCACGTCCCTACCACTGCGAAGATCCCCCTGTTCTTCCATCCGTAAAGGGGTCCCCCTTTACGGATGGAAGAACAGGGGGGAGCCCCCCAGGAGATGACTTTTGTCGGAGCCGCGGCTGGTTAGTTTCGGGCCCAGACGCGGGGCCGCGCATGCGCAGGCAGGCCCCCCAAACACAAGCGTCCCTCCGAGCAACGGGCCCCACCCTTGAGACTTCAGGCCAGGTTCACAGGATCCCTGGGGTCGTGTCCGGGGAAACGGAAGCCTTCCCTGCCACCCAGAGGACCCCGCGTTTTCCCGTGGACCACACTATCCAGCAGCTCTGCCACCCCCGCACAGGCAGAGTGCCCAGGGAAGACCTGCGGACGTGGGGCCTGGGCGGGGGGCCTGCCAAGGTTCCACGCCAGGTGGAGCGGGTCTGGGCGGGCAGGACCATCGCCCTCGGACCCGTTCTTCTGTGGTGTCTCAGGCCTGGGCCCAGCACGGGCGGCTAAGAGTCTTGCTTTGGCTCAAACAGCCCACCCTGCCCCGAGGTGGCAATCTTGGCCCGGGAGGCTTCCACTCTAACGTCTGTGCTACCTACGCGAGACGGGACTGTGACACCTGCAACCTCGGTCCCACAGAGCTCCAACCCCCCTATCTGTGAATGCCGGGGCGGCCTCTTGCCCTTGGTGTCCGCAAAAGGCATTCACCTGCGGCAAACCTGGGCCCGGGTTGGCAGGACCAGGCCCCATGGCAGGAGCCTGGGGAGGCCACTGGAGCCACGGGGGCCAGGGCTGGGAATTTTGCCGGGGGTTCTCTCGGGGCCCAGGCCCCCTCTCTCGCCCAGGGAGTGCCCACGCTGTCCCTTGACCCCCGCAGGACACCTGCATCCCGCGATAAGCGGCCCTCTGCCTCCACGGGGCTGGGACACAAGGGGCCGTGGGGCGAGCAACGGGCCTACGTGGCGGCAAACCCGCAGACCCCTCCGTCACGTCCCCACCACTGCGAAGATCCCCCTGTTCTTCCATCCGTAAAGGGGGACCCCTTTACGGATGGAAGAACAGGGGGGAGCCCCCCAGGAGATGGCTTTTGTCCGAGCCGCGGCTGGTTAGTTTCGGGCCCAGACGCGGGACCGCGCTTGCGCAGGCAGGCCCCCCCACCACAAGCGTCCCTCCGGGCAACGGGCCCCACCCTTGAGACTTCAGGCCAGGTTCACAGGATCCCTGGGGTCGTGTCCGGGGAAACGGAAGCCTTCCCTGCCACCCAGAGGACCGCGCGTTTTCCCGTGGACCACACTATCCAGCAGCTCTGCCACCCCCGCACAGGCAGAGTGCCCAGGGAAGACCTGCGGACGTGGGGCCTGGGCGGGGGGCCTGCCAAGGTTCCACGCCAGGTGGAGCGGGTCTGGGCGGGCAGGACCATCGCTCTCGGACCCGTTCTTCTGTGGTGTCTCAGGCCTGGGCCCAGCCCTGGCGGCTAAGAGTCTTGCTTTGGCTCAAACAGCCCACCCTGCCCCGAGGTGGCAATCTTGGCCCGGGAGGCTTCCACTCTAAAGTCTGTGCTACCTACGCGAGACGGGACTGTGACCCCTGCAACCTCGGTCTCCCAGAGCTCCAACCCCCCTATCTGTGAATGCCGGGGCGGCCTCTTGCCCTTGGTGTCCGCAAAAGGCATTCACCTGCGGCAAACCTGGGCCCGGGTTGGCAGGACCAGGCCCCATGGCAGGAGCCTGGGGAGGCCACTGGAGCCACGGGGGCCGGGGCTGGGGATTTTGCCGGGGAATCTCTCGGGGCCCAGGCCCCCTCTCTCGCCCGGGGGTTGCCCACGCCGTCCCTTGACCCCCGCAGGACACCTGCATCCCGCGATAAGCGGCCCTCTGCCTCCACGGGGCTGGGACACAAGGGGCCGTGGGGCGAGCAACGGGCCTACGTGGCGGCAAATCCGCAGACGCCTCCGTCACGTCCCCACCACTGCGAAGATCCCCCTGTTCTTCCATCCGTAAAGGGGTCCCCCTTTACGGATGGAAGAACAGGGCGGAGCCCCCCAGGAGATGGCTTTTGTCCGAGCCGCGCCTGGTTAGTTTCGGGCCCAGACGCGGGGCCGCGCATGCGCAGGCAGTCCCCCCCACCACAAGCGCCCCTCCGGGCAAGGGGCCCCACCCTTGAGACTTCAGGCCAGGTTCACAGGATCCCTGGGGTCGTGTCCGGGGAAACGGAAGCCTTCCCTGCCACCCAGAGGACCGCGCGTTTTCCCGTGGACCACACTTCCCAGCATCTCTGCCACCCCCGCAGAGGCAGAGTGCCCAGGGAACACCTGGGGACCTAGGGCCGGGCGGGGGGCATTCCCCTGTTCAGCGCCAGTGGATCCGGCCCGGGTGGGCGGAACACCCGCCCACTGACGGGTTCTGCCGGGGGGGACTCAGTCCTGAGCCCTGCCTGGGCTGTTAAGACTCTTGCTTTGGCTCAAACTGCCCCACCCTGCCCCCAGGCGGCAAACATGGACCTGGCCACTTCCACTCTCTAAAGTCTGGCCTAAACTCCGCCAGAAGCGACTGTGACCGCTGAGACCTCGGTCCCCCAGAGCTCCAACCCCCCTCGCAGTGAAGGCAAGCGCGGCCTCCGGTCCTTCGTGTCGGCAAAAGGCATTCACCTGCGGCGAACCTGGGCCCGGGTGAGCAGGACCAGGCCCCATGGCAGGAGCCTGGGGAGGCCACTGGAGCCACGGGGGCCGGGGATGGGGATTTTGCCGGGGGATCTCTCGGGGCCCAGGCCCCCTCTCTCGCCCGGGGAGTGCCCACGCCGTCCCTTGACCCCCGCAGGACACCTGCATCCCGCGATAAGCGGCCCTCTGCCTCCACGGGGCTGGGACACAAGGGGCCGTGGGGCGAGCAACGGGCCTACGTGGCGGCAAACCCGCAGACCCCTCCGTCACGTCCCCACCACTGCGAAGATCCCCCTGTTCTTCCATCCGTAAAGGGGTCCCCCTTTACGGATGGAAGAACAGGCGGGAGCCCCCCAGGAGATGGCTTTTGTCCGAGCCGCGCCTGGTTAGTTTCGGGCCCAGACGCGGGGCCGCGCATGCGCAGGCAGTCCCCCCCACCACAAGCGCCCCTCCGGGCAAGGGGCCCCACCCTTGAGACTTCAGGCCAGGTTCACAGGATCCCTGGGGTCGTGTCCGGGGAAACGGAAGCCTTCCCTGCCACCCAGAGGACCGCGCGTTTTCCCGTGGACCACACTTCCCAGCATCTCTGCCACCCCCGCAGAGGCAGAGTGCCCAGGGAACACCTGGGGACCTAGGGCCGGGCGGGGGGCATTCCCCTGTTCAGCGCCAGTGGATCCGGCGCGGGTGGGCGGAACACACGCCCACTGACGGGTTCTGCCGGGGGGACCCCGGCCTGAGCCCTGCCTGGGCTGTTAAGACTCTTGCTTTGGCTCAAACTGCCCCACCCTGCTCCCAGGCGGCAAACATGGACCTGGCCACTTCCACTCTCTAAAGTCTGGCCTAAACTCCGCCAAAGCGACTGTGACCGCTGAGACCTCGGTCCCCCAGAGCTCCAACCCCCCTCGCAGTGAAGGCAAGCGCGGCCTCCGGTCCTTCGTGTCGGCAAAAGGCATTCACCTGCGGCGAACCTGGGCCCGGGTTGGCAGGACCAGGCCCCATGGCAGGAGCCTGGGGAGGCCACTGGAGCCATGGGGACCGGGGCTGGGGATTTTGCCGGGGGATCTCTCGGGGCCCAGGCCCCCTCTCTCGCCCGGGGAGTGCCCACGCCGTCCCTTGACCCCCGCAGGTCACCTGCATCCCGCGATAAGCGGCCCTCTGCCTCCACGGGGCTGGGACTCAAGGGGCCGTGGGGCGAGCAACGGGCCTACGTGGCGGCAAACACGCAGACCCCTCCGTCACGTCCCTACCACTGCGAAGATCCCCCTGTTCTTCCATCCGTAAACGGGTCCCCCTTTACGGATGGAAGAACAGGGGGGAGCCCCCCAGGAGATGGCTTTTGTCCGAGCCGCGGCTGGTTAGTTTCGGGCCCAGACGCGGGGCCGCGCATGCGCAGGCAGGCCCCCCCACCACAAGCGTCCCTCCGAGCAACGGGCCCCACCCTTGAGACTTCAGGCCAGGTTCACAGGATCCCTGGGGTCGTGTCCGGGGAAACGGAAGCCTTCCCTGCCACCCAGAGGACCGCGCGTTTTCCCGTGGACCACACTATCCAGCAGCTCTGCCACCCCCGCACAGGCAGAGTGCCCAGGGAAGACCTGCGGACGTGGGGCCTGGGCGGAGGACCTGCCAAGGTTCCACGCCAGGTGGAGCGGGTCTGGGCGGGCAGGACCATCGCCCTCGGACCCGTTCTTCTGTGGTGTCTCAGGCCTGGGCCCAGCCCTGGCGGCTAAGAGTCTTGCTTTGGCTCAAACAGCCCACCCTGCCCCGAGGTGGCAATCTTGGCCTGGGAGGCTTCCACTCTAAAGTCTGTGCTACCTACGCGAGACGGGACTGTGACCCCTGCAACCTCGGTCTCCCAGAGCTCCAAACCCCTATCTGTGAATGCCGGGGCGACCTCTTGCCCTTGGTGTCCGCAAAAGGCATTCACCTGCGGCAAACCTGGGCCCGGGTTGGCAGGACCAGGCCCCATGGCAGGAGCCTGGGGAGGCCATTGGAGCCACGGGGGCCGGGGCTGGGGAGTTTGCCGGGGGATCTCTCGGGGCCCAGGCCCCCTCTCTCGCCCGGGGAGTGCCCACGCCGTCCCTTGACCCCCGCAGGACACCTGCATCCCGCGATAAGCGGCCCTCTGCCTCCACGGGGCTGGGACACAAGGGGCCGAGGGGCGAGCAACGGGCCTACGTGGCTGCAAACACGCAGACCCCTCCGTCACGTCCCTACCACTGCGAAGATCCCCCTGTTCTTCCATCCGTAAAGGGGTCCCCCTTTACGGATGGAAGAACAGGGGGGAGCCCCCCAGGAGATGGCTTTTGTCGGAGCCGCGGCTGGTTAGTTTCGGGCCCAGACGCGGGGCCGCGCATGTGCAGGCAGGCCCCCCAACCACAAGCGTCCCTCCGAGCAACGGGCCCCACCCTTGAGACTTCAGGCCAGGTTCACAGGATCCCTGGGGTCGTGTCCGGGGAAACGGAAGCCTTCCCTGCCACCCAGAGGACCCCGCGTTTTCCCGTGGACCACACTATCCAGCAGCTCTGCCACCCCCGCACAGGCAGAGTGCCCGGGGAAGACCTGCGGACGTGGGGCCTGGGCGGGGGGCCTGCCAAGGTTCCACGCCAGGTGGAGCGGGTCTGGGCGGGCAGGACCATCGCCCTCGGACCCGTTCTTCTGTGGTGTCTCAGGCCTGGGCCCAGCACGGGCGGCTAAGAGTCTTGCTTTGGCTCAAACAGCCCACCCTGCCCCGAGGTGGCAATCTTGGCTCGGGAGGCTTCCACTCTAACGTCTGTGCTACCTACGCGAGACGGGACTGTGACACCTGCAACCTCGGTCCCACAGAGCTCCAACCCCCCTATCTGTGAATGCCGGGGCGGCCTCTTGCCCTTGGTGTCCGCAAAAGGCATTCACCTGCGGCAAACCTGGGCCCGGGTTGGCAGGACCAGGCCCCATGGCAGGAGCCTGGGGAGGCCACTGGAGCCACGGGGGCCAGGGCTGGGAATTTTCCCGGGGGTTCTCTCGGGGCCCAGGCCCCCTCTCTCGCCCAGGGAGTGCCCACGCCGTCCCTTGACCCCCGCAGGACACCTGCATCCCGCGATAAGCGGCCCTCTGCCTCCACGGGGCTGGGACACAAGGGGCCGTGGGGCGAGCAACGGGCCTACGTGGCGGCAAACCCGCAGACCCCTCCGTCACGTCCCCACCACTGCGAAGATCCCCCTGTTCTTCCATCCGTAAAGGGGGACCCCTTTACGGATGGAAGAACAGGGGGGAGCCCCCCAGGAGATGGCTTTTGTCCGAGCCGCGGCTGGTTAGTTTCGGGCCCAGACGCGGGACCGCGCTTGCGCAGGCAGGCCCCCCCACCACAAGCGTCCCTCCGGGCAACGGGCCCCACCCTTGAGACTTCAGGCCAGGTTCACAGGATCCCTGGGGTCGTGTCCGGGGAAACGGAAGCCTTCCCTGCCACCCAGAGGACCGCGCGTTTTCCCGTGGACCACACTATCCAGCAGCTCTGCCACCCCCGCACAGGCAGAGTGCCCAGGGAAGACCTGCGGACGTGGGGCCTGGGCGGGGGGCCTGCCAAGGTTCCACGCCAGGTGGAGCGGGTCTGGGCGGGCAGGACCATCGCTCTCGGACCCGTTCTTCTGTGGTGTCTCAGGCCTGGGCCCAGCCCTGGCGGCTAAGAGTCTTGCTTTGGCTCAAACAGCCCACCCTGCCCCGAGGTGGCAATCTTGGCCCGGGAGGCTTCCACTCTAAAGTCTGTGCTACCTACGCGAGACGGGACTGTGACCCCTGCAACCTCGGTCTCCCAGAGCTCCAACCCCCCTATCTGTGAATGCCGGGGCGGCCTCTTGCCCTTGGTGTCCGCAAAAGGCATTCACCTGCGGCAAACCTGGGCCCGGGTTGGCAGGACCAGGCCCCATGGCAGGAGCCTGGGGAGGCCACTGGAGCCACGGGGGCCGGGGCTGGGGATTTTGCCGGGGAATCTCTCGGGGCCCTGGCCCCCTCTCTCGCCCGGGGGTTGCCCACGCCGTCCCTTGACCCCCGCAGGACACCTGCATCCCGCGATAAGCGGCCCTCTGCCTCCACGGGGCTGGGACACAAGGGGCCGTGGGGCGAGCAACGGGCCTACGTGGCGGCAAATCCGCAGACGCCTCCGTCACGTCCCCACCACTGCGAAGATCCCCCTGTTCTTCCATCCGTAAAGGGGTCCCCCTTTACGGATGGAAGAACAGGGCGGAGCCCCCCAGGAGATGGCTTTTGTCCGAGCCGCGCCTGGTTAGTTTCGGGCCCAGACGCGGGGCCGCGCATGCGCAGGCAGTCCCCCCCACCACAAGCGCCCCTCCGGGCAAGGGGCCCCACCCTTGAGACTTCAGGCCAGGTTCACAGGATCCCTGGGGTCGTGTCCGGGGAAACGGAAGCCTTCCCTGCCACCCAGAGGACCGCGCGTTTTCCCGTGGACCACACTTCCCAGCATCTCTGCCACCCCCGCAGAGGCAGAGTGCCCAGGGAACACCTGGGGACCTAGGGCCGGGCGGGGGGCATTCCCCTGTTCAGCGCCAGTGGATCCGGCCCGGGTGGGCGGAACACCCGCCCACTGACGGGTTCTGCCGGGGGGGACTCAGTCCTGAGCCCTGCCTGGGCTGTTAAGACTCTTGCTTTGGCTCAAACTGCCCCACCCTGCCCCCAGGCGGCAAACATGGACCTGGCCACTTCCACTCTCTAAAGTCTGGCCTAAACTCCGCCAGAAGCGACTGTGACCGCTGAGACCTCGGTCCCCCAGAGCTCCAACCCCCCTCGCAGTGAAGGCAAGCGCGGCCTCCGGTCCTTCGTGTCGGCAAAAGGCATTCACCTGCGGCGAACCTGGGCCCGGGTGAGCAGGACCAGGCCCCATGGCAGGAGCCTGGGGAGGCCACTGGAGCCACGGGGGCCGGGGATGGGGATTTTGCCGGGGGATCTCTCGGGGCCCAGGCCCCCTCTCTCGCCCGGGGAGTGCCCACGCCGTCCCTTGACCCCCGCAGGACACCTGCATCCCGCGATAAGCGGCCCTCTGCCTCCACGGGGCTGGGACACAAGGGGCCGTGGGGCGAGCAACGGGCCTTCGTGGCGGCAAACACGCAGACCCCTCCGTCACGTCCCCACCACTGCGAAGATCCCCCTGTTCTTCCATCCGTAAAGGGGTCCCCCTTTACGGATGGAAGAACAGGCGGGAGCCCCCCAGGAGATGGCTTTTGTCCGAGCCGCGCCTGGTTAGTTTCGGGCCCAGACGCGGGGCCGCGCATGCGCAGGCAGTCCCCCCCACCACAAGCGCCCCTCCGGGCAAGGGGCCCCACCCTTGAGACTTCAGGCCAGGTTCACAGGATCCCTGGGGTCGTGTCCGGGGAAACGGAAGCCTTCCCTGCCACCCAGAGGACCGCGCGTTTTCCCGTGGACCACACTTCCCAGCATCTCTGCCACCCCCGCAGAGGCAGAGTGCCCAGGGAACACCTGGGGACCTAGGGCCGGGCGGGGGGCATTCCCCTGTTCAGCGCCAGTGGATCCGGCGCGGGTGGGCGGAACACACGCCCACTGACGGGTTCTGCCGGGGGGACCCCGGCCTGAGCCCTGCCTGGGCTGTTAAGACTCTTGCTTTGGCTCAAACTGCCCCACCCTGCCCCCAGGCGGCAAACATGGACCTGGCCACTTCCACTCTCTAAAGTCTGGCCTAAACTCCGCCAAAGCGACTGTGACCGCTGAGACCTCGGTCCCCCAGAGCTCCAACCCCCCTCGCAGTGAAGGCAAGCGCGGCCTCCGGTCCTTCGTGTCGGCAAAAGGCATTCACCTGCGGCGAACCTGGGCCCGGGTTGGCAGGACCAGGCCCCATGGCAGGAGCCTGGGGAGGCCACTGGAGCCATGGGGACCGGGGCTGGGGATTTTGCCGGGGGATCTCTCGGGGCCCAGGCCCCCTCTCTCGCCCGGGGAGTGCCCACGCCGTCCCTTGACCCCCGCAGGTCACCTGCATCCCGCGATAAGCGGCCCTCTGCCTCCACGGGGCTGGGACACAAGGGGCCGTGGGGCGAGCAACGGGCCTACGTGGCGGCAAACACGCAGACCCCTCCGTCACGTCCCTACCACTGCGAAGATCCCCCTGTTCTTCCATCCGTAAACGGGTCCCCCTTTACGGATGGAAGAACAGGGGGGAGCCCCCCAGGAGATGGCTTTTGTCCGAGCCGCGGCTGGTTAGTTTCGGGCCCAGACGCGGGGCCGCGCATGCGCAGGCAGGCCCCCCCACCACAAGCGTCCCTCCGAGCAACGGGCCCCACCCTTGAGACTTCAGGCCAGGTTCACAGGATCCCTGGGGTCGTGTCCGGGGAAACGGAAGCCTTCCCTGCCACCCAGAGGACCGCGCGTTTTCCCGTGGACCACACTATCCAGCAGCTCTGCCACCCCCGCACAGGCAGAGTGCCCAGGGAAGACCTGCGGACGTGGGGCCTGGGCGGAGGACCTGCCAAGGTTCCACGCCAGGTGGAGCGGGTCTGGGCGGGCAGGACCATCGCCCTCGGACCCGTTCTTCTGTGGTGTCTCAGGCCTGGGCCCAGCCCTGGCGGCTAAGAGTCTTGCTTTGGCTCAAACAGCCCACCCTGCCCCGAGGTGGCAATCTTGGCCTGGGAGGCTTCCACTCTAAAGTCTGTGCTACCTACGCGAGACGGGACTGTGACCCCTGCAACCTCGGTCTCCCAGAGCTCCAAACCCCTATCTGTGAATGCCGGGGCGACCTCTTGCCCTTGGTGTCCGCAAAAGGCATTCACCTGCGGCAAACCTGGGCCCGGGTTGGCAGGACCAGGCCCCATGGCAGGAGCCTGGGGAGGCCATTGGAGCCACGGGGGCCGGGGCTGGGGAGTTTGCCGGGGGATCTCTCGGGGCCCAGGCCCCCTCTCTCGCCCGGGGAGTGCCCACGCCGTCCCTTGACCCCCGCAGGACACCTGCATCCCGCGATAAGCGGCCCTCTGCCTCCACGGGGCTGGGACACAAGGGGCCGTGGGGCGAGCAACGGGCCTACGTGGCTGCAAACACGCAGACCCCTCCGTCACGTCCCTACCACTGCGAAGATCCCCCTGTTCTTCCATCCGTAAAGGGGTCCCCCTTTACGGATGGAAGAACAGGGGGGAGCCCCCCAGGAGATGGCTTTTGTCCGAGCCGCGGCTGGTTAGTTTCGGGCCCAGACGCGGGGCCGCGCATGCGCAGGCTGGCCCCCCAACCACAAGCGTCCCTCCGAGCAACGGGCCCCACCCTTGAGACTTCAGGCCAGGTTCACAGGATCCCTGGGGTCGTGTCCGGGGAAACGGAAGCCTTCCCTGCCACCCAGAGGACCCCGCGTTTTCCCGTGGACCACACTATCCAGCAGCTCTGCCACCCCCGCACAGGCAGAGTGCCCGGGGAAGACCTGCGGACGTGGGGCCTGGGCGGGGGGCCTGCCAAGGTTCCACGCCAGGTGGAGCGGGTCTGGGCGGGCAGGACCATCGCCCTCGGACCCGTTCTTCTGTGGTGTCTCAGGCCTGGGCCCAGCACGGGCGGCTAAGAGTCTTGCTTTGGCTCAAACAGCCCACCCTGCCCCGAGGTGGCAATCTTGGCCCGGGAGGCTTCCACTCTAACGTCTGTGCTACCTACGCGAGACGGGACTGTGACACCTGCAACCTCGGTCCCACAGAGCTCCAACCCCCCTATCTGTGAATGCCGGGGCGGCCTCTTGCCCTTGGTGTCCGCAAAAGGCATTCACCTGCGGCAAACCTGGGCCCGGGTTGGCAGGACCAGGCCCCATGGCAGGAGCCTGGGGAGGCCACTGGAGCCACGGGGGCCAGGGCTGGGAATTTTGCCGGGGGTTCTCTCGGGGCCCAGGCCCCCTCTCTCGCCCAGGGAGTGCCCACGCCGTCCCTTGACCCCCGCAGGACACCTGCATCCCGCGATAAGCGGCCCTCTGCCTCCACGGGGCTGGGACACAAGGGGCCGTGGGGCGAGCAACGGGCCTACGTGGCGGCAAACCCGCAGACCCCTCCGTCACGTCCCCACCACTGCGAAGATCCCCCTGTTCTTCCATCCGTAAAGGGGGACCCCTTTACGGATGGAAGAACAGGGGGGAGCCCCCCAGGAGATGGCTTTTGTCCGAGCCGCGGCTGGTTAGTTTCGGGCCCAGACGCGGGACCGCGCTTGCGCAGGCAGGCCCTCCCCCCACCACAAGCGTCCCTCCGGGCAACGGGCCCCACCCTTGAGACTTCAGGCCAGGTTCACTGGATCCCTGGGGTCGTGTCCGGGGAAACGGAAGCCTTCCCTGCCACCCAGAGGACCGCGAGTTTTCCCGTGGACCACACTTCCCAGCATCTCTGCCACCCCCGCAGAGGCAGAGTGCCCAGGGAACACCTGGGGACCTAGGGCCGGGCGGGGGGCATTCCCCTGTTCAGCGCCAGTGGATCCGGCGCGGGTGGGCGGAACACACGCCCACTGACGGGTTCTGCCGGGGGGACTCAGGCCTGAGCCATGCCTGGGCTGTTAAGACTCTTGCTTTGGCTCAAACTGCCCCACCCTGCCCCCAGGCGGCAAACATGGACCTGGCCACTTCCACTCTCTAAAGTCTGGCCTAAACTCCGCCAGAAGCGACTGTGACCGCTGAGACCTCGGTCCCCCAGAGCTCCAACCCCCCTCGCACTGAAGGCAAGCGCGGCCTCCGGTCCTTCGTGTCGGCAAAAGGCATTCACCTGCGGCGAACCTGGGCCCGGGTTGGCAGGACCAGGCCCCATGGCAGGAGCCTGGGGAGGCCACTGGAGCCATGGGGACCGGGGCTGGGGATTTTGCCGGGGGATCTCTCGGGGCCCAGGCCCCCTCTCTCGCCCGGGGAGTGCCCACGCCGTCCCTTGACCCCCGCAGGACACCTGCATCCCGCGATAAGCGGCCCTCTGCCTCCACGGGGCTGGGACTCAAGGGGCCGTGGGGCGAGCAACGGGCCTACGTGGCAGCAAACCCGCGGACCCCTCCGTCACGTCCCCACCACTGCGAAGATCCCCCTGTTCTTCCATCCGTAAAGGGGGACCCCTTTACGGATGGAAGAACAGGGGGGAGCCCCCCAGGAGATGGCTTTTGTCCGAGCCGCGGCTGGTTAGTTTCGGGCCCAGACGCGGGGCCGCGCATGCGCAGGCAGGCCCCCCCACCACAAGCGTCCCTCCGGGCAACGGGCCCCACCCTTGAGACTTCAGGCCAGGTTCACAGGATCCCTGGGGTCGTGTCCGGGGAAACGGAAGCCTTCCCTGCCACCCAGAGGACCGCGCGTTTTCCCGTGGACCACACTATCCAGCAGCTCTGCCACCCCCGCACAGGCAGAGTGCCCAGGGAAGACCTGCGGACGTGGGGCCTGGGCGGGGGGCCTGCCAAGGTTCCACGCCAGGTGGAGCGGGTCTGGGCGGGCAGGACCATCGCTCTCGGACCCGTTCTTCTGTGGTGTCTCAGGCCTGGGCCCAGCCCTGGCGGCTAAGAGTCTTGCTTTGGCTCAAACAGCCCACCCTGCCCCGAGGTGGCAATCTTGGCCCGGGAGGCTTCCACTCTAAAGTCTGTGCTACCTACGCGAGACGGGACTGTGACCCCTGCAACCTCGGTCTCCCAGAGCTCCAACCCCCCTATCTGTGAATGCCGGGGCGGCCTCTTGCCCTTGGTGTCCGCAAAAGGCATTCACCTGCGGCAAACCTGGGCCCGGGTTGGCAGGACCAGGCCCCATGGCAGGAGCCTGGGGAGGCCACTGGAGCCACGGGGGCCGGGGCTGGGGATTTTGCCGGGGAATCTCTCGGGGCCCTGGCCCCCTCTCTCGCCCGGGGGTTGCCCACGCCGTCCCTTGACCCCCGCAGGACACCTGCATCCCGCGATAAGCGGCCCTCTGCCTCCACGGGGCTGGGACACAAGGGGCCGTGGGGCGAGCAACGGGCCTACGTGGCGGCAAATCCGCAGACGCCTCCGTCACGTCCCCACCACTGCGAAGATCCCCCTGTTCTTCCATCCGTAAAGGGGTCCCCCTTTACGGATGGAAGAACAGGGCGGAGCCCCCCAGGAGATGGCTTTTGTCCGAGCCGCGCCTGGTTAGTTTCGGGCCCAGACGCGGGGCCGCGCATGCGCAGGCAGTCCCCCCCACCACAAGCGCCCCTCCGGGCAAGGGGCCCCACCCTTGAGACTTCAGGCCAGGTTCACAGGATCCCTGGGGTCGTGTCCGGGGAAACGGAAGCCTTCCCTGCCACCCAGAGGACCGCGCGTTTTCCCGTGGACCACACTTCCCAGCATCTCTGCCACCCCCGCAGAGGCAGAGTGCCCAGGGAACACCTGGGGACCTAGGGCCGGGCGGGGGGCATTCCCCTGTTCAGCGCCAGTGGATCCGGCCCGGGTGGGCGGAACACCCGCCCACTGACGGGTTCTGCCGGGGGGGACTCAGTCCTGAGCCCTGCCTGGGCTGTTAAGACTCTTGCTTTGGCTCAAACTGCCCCACCCTGCCCCCAGGCGGCAAACAGGGACCTGGCCACTTCCACTCTCTAAAGTCTGGCCTACACTCCTCCAGAAGCGACTGTGACCGCTGAGACCTCGGTCCCCCAGAGCTCCAACCCCCCTCCCAGTGAAGGCAAGCGCGGCCTCCGGTCCTTCGTGTCGGCAAAAGGCATTCACCTGCGGCGAACCTGGGCCCGGGTGAGCAGGACCAGGCCCCATGGCAGGAGCCTGGGGAGGCCACTGGAGCCACGGGGGCCGGGGCTGGGGATTTTGCCGGGGGATCTCTCGGGGCCCAGGCCCCCTCTCTCGCCCGGGGAGTGCCCACGCCGTCCCTTGACCCCCGCAGGACACCTGCATCCTGCGATAAGCGGCCCTCTGCCTCCACGGGGCTGGGACACAAGGGGCCGTGGGGCGAGCAACGGGCCTACGTGGCGGCAAACCCACAGACCCCTCCGTCACGTCCCCACCACTGCGAAGATCCCCCTGTTCTTCGATCCGTAAAGGGGTCCCCCTTTACGGATGGAAGAACAGGGGGGAGCCCCCCAGGAGATGGCTTTTGTCCGAGCCGCGGCTGGTTAGTTTCGGGCCTAGACCGGGGGCCGCGCACGCGCAGGCAGGCCCCCCCACCACATGCCTCCCTCCTGGCAACGGGCCCCACCCTTGAGACTTCAGGCCAGGTTCACAGGATCCCTGGGGTCGTGTCCAGGGAAACGGAAGCCTTCCCTGCCACCCAGAGGACCGCGCGTTTTCCCGTGGACCACACTATCCAGCAGCTCTGCCACCCCCGCACAGGCAGAGTGCCCAGGGAAGACCTGCGGACGTGGGGCCTGGGCGGGGGGCCTGCCAAGGTTCCTCGCCAGGTGGAGCGGGTCTGGGCGGGCAGGACCATCGCCCTCGGACCCGTTCTTCTGTGGTGTCTCAGGCCTGGGCCCAGCCCTGGCGGCTAAGAGTCTTGCTTTGGCTCACACAGCCCGCCCTGCCCCGAGGTGGCAATCTTGGCCCGGGAGGCTTCCACTCTAAAGTCTGTGCTACCTAGGCGAGACGGGACTGTGACCCCTGCAACCTCGGTCTCCCAGAGCTCCAACCCCCCTATCTGTGAATGCCGGGGCGGCCTCTTGCCCTTGGTGTCCGCAAAAGGCATTCACCTGCGGCAAACCTGGGCCCGGGTTGGCAGGACCAGGCCCCATGGCAGGAGCCTGGGGAGGCCACTGGAGCCATGGGGACCGGGGCTGGGGATTTTGCCGGGGGATCTCTCGGGGCCCAGGCCCCCTCTCTCGCCCGGGGAGTGCCCACGCCGTCCCTTGACCCCCGCAGGACACCTGCATCCCGCGATAAGCGGCCCTCTGCCTCCACGGGGCTGGGACACAAGGGGCCGTGGGGCGAGCAACGGGCCTACGTGGCGGCAAATCCGCAGACGCCTCCGTCACGTCCCCACCACTGCGAAGATCCCCCTGTTCTTCCATCCGTAAAGGGGTCCCCCTTTACGGATGGAAGAACAGGGGGGAGCCCCCCAGGAGATGGCTTTTGTCCGAGCCGCGCCTGGTTAGTTTCGGGCCCAGACGCGGGGCCGCGCATGCGCAGGCAGTCCCCCCCACCACAAGCGCCCCTCCGGGCAAGGGGCCCCACCCTTGAGACTTCAGGCCAGGTTCACAGGATCCCTGGGGTCGTGTCCGGGGAAACGGAAGCCTTCCCTGCCACCCAGAGGACCGCGCGTTTTCCCGTGGACCACACTTCCCAGCATCTCTGCCACCCCCGCAGAGGAAGAGTGCCCAGGGAAAACCTGGGGACCTAGGGCCGGGCGGGGGGCATTCCCCTGTTCAGCGCCAGTGGATCCGGCCCGGGTGGGCGGAACACACGCCCACTGACGGGTTCTGCCGGGGGGACTCAGGCCTGAGCCCTACCTGGGCTGTTAAGACTCTTGCTTTGGCTCAAACTGCCCCACCCTGCCCCCAGGCGGCAAACATGGACCTGGCCACTTCCACTCTCTAAAGTCTGGCCTACACTCCTCCAGAAGCGACTGTGACCGCTGAGACCTCGGTCCCCCAGAGCTCCAACCCCCCTCCCAGTGAAGGCAAGCGCGGCCTCCGGTCCTTCGTGTCGGCAAAAGGCATTCACCTGCGGCGAACCTGGGCCCGGGTGAGCAGGACAAGGCCCCATGGCAGGAGCCTGGGGAGGCCACTGGAGCCACGGGGGCCGGGGCTGGGGATTTTGCCGGGGGATCTCTCGGGGCCCAGGCCCCCTCTCTCGCCCGGGGAGTGCCCATGCCGTCCCTTGACCCCCGCAGGACACCTGCATCCCGCGATAAGCGGCCCTCTGCCTCCACGGGGCTGGGACACAAGGGGCCGTGGGGCGAGCAACGGGCCTACGTGGCGGCAAACCCGCAGACCCCTCCGTCACGTCCCCACCACTGCGAAGATCCCCCTGTTCTTCCATCCGTAAAGGGGTCCCCCTTTACGGATGGAAGAACAGGGGGGAGCCCCCCAGGAGATGGCTTTTGTCCGAGCCGCGGCGGGTTAGTTTCGGGCCCAGACGCGGGGCCGCGCACGCGCAGGCAGGCCCCCCCACCACATGCCTCCCTCCGGGCAACGGGCCCCACCCTTGAGACATCAGGCCAGGTTCACAGGATCCCTGGGGTCGTGTCCGGGGAAACGGGAGCCTTCCCTGCCACCCAGAGGACCCCGCGTTTTCCCGTGGACCACACTATCCAGCAGCTCTGCCACCCCCGCACAGGCAGAGTGCCCAGGGAAGACCGGCGGACGTAGGGCCTGGGCGGGGGGCCTGCCAAGGTTCTTCGCCAGGTGGAGCGGGTCTGGGCAGGCAGGACCATCGCCCTCGGACCCGTTCTTCTCTGGTGTCTCAGGTCTGGGCCCAGCCCTGGCGGCTAAGAGTCTTGCTTTGGCTCAAACAGCCCGCCCTGCCCCGAGGTGGCAATCTTGGCCCGGGAGGCTTCCACTCTAAAGTCTGTGCTACCTACGCGAGACGGGACTGTGACCCCTGCAACCTCGGTCTCCCAGAGCTCCAACCCCCCTATCTGTGAATGCCGGGGCGGCCTCTTGCCCTTGGTGTCCGCAAAAGGCATTCACCTGCGGCAAACCTGGGCCCGGGTTGGCAGGACCAGGCCCCATGGCAGGAGCCTGGGGAGGCCACTGGAGCCACGGGGGCCGGGGCTGGGGATTTTGCCGGGGAATCTCTCGGGGCCCAGGCCCCCTTTCTCGCCCGGGGAGTGCCCACGCGGTCCCTTGACCCCCGCAGGACACCTGCATCCCGCGATAAGCGGCCCTCTGCCTCCACGGGGCTGGGACACAAGGGGCCGTGGGGCGAGCAACGGGCCTACGTGGCGGCAAACCCGCAGACCCCTCCGTCACGTCCCCACCACTGCGAAGATCCCCCTGTTCTTCCATCCGTAAAGGGGGACCCCTTTACGGATGGAAGAACAGGGGGGAGCCCCCCAGGAGATGGCTTTTGTCCGAGCCGCGGCTGGTTAGTTTCGGGCCCAGACGCGGGGCCGCGCACGCGCAGGCAGTCCCCCCCACCACAAGCGCCCCTCCGGGCAAGGGGCCCCACCCTTGAGACTTCAGGCCAGGTTCACAGGATCCCTGGGGTCGTGTCCGGGGAAACGGAAGCCTTTCCTGCCACCCAGAGGACGCTGCGTTTTCCCGTGGACCACACTTCCCAGCATCTCTGCCACCCCCGCAGAGGCAGAGTGCCCAGGGAACACCTGGGGACCTAGGGCCGGGCGGGGGGCATTCCCCTGTTCAGCGCCAGTGGATCCGGCCCGGGTGGGCGGAACACACGCCCACTGACGGGTTCTGCCGGTGGGACTCAGGCCTGAGCCCTGCCTGGGCTGTTAAGACTCTTGCTTTGGCTCAAACTGCCCCACCCTGCCCCCAGGCGGCAAACAGGGACCTGGCCACTTCCACTCTCTAAAGTCTGGCCTACACTCCTCCAGAAGCGACTGTGACCGCTGAGACCTCGGTCCCCCAGAGCTCCAACCCCCCTCCCAGTGAAGGCAAGCGCGGCCTCCGGTCCTTCGTGTCGGCAAAAGGCATTCACCTGCGGCGAACCTGGGCCCGGGTGAGCAGGACCAGGCCCCATGGCAGGAGCCTGGGGAGGCCACTGGAGCCACGGGGGCCGGGGCTGAGGATTTTGCCGGGGGATCTCTCGGGGCCCAGGCCCCCTCTCTCGCCCGGGGAGTGCCCACGCCGTCCCTTGACCCCCGCAGGACACCTGCATCCTGCGATAAGCGGCCCTCTGCCTCCACGGGGCTGGGACACAAGGGGCCGTGGGGCGAGCAACGGGCCTACGTGGCGGCAAACCCACAGACCCCTCCGTCACGTCCCCACCACTGCGAAGATCCCCCTGTTCTTCGATCCGTAAAGGGGTCCCCCTTTACGGATGGAAGAACAGGGGGGAGCCCCCCAGGAGATGGCTTTTGTCCGAGCCGCGGCTGGTTAGTTTCGGGCCTAGACCGGGGGCCGCGCACGCGCAGGCAGGCCCCCCCACCACATGCCTCCCTCCTGGCAACGGGCCCCACCCTTGAGACTTCAGGCCAGGTTCACAGGATCCCTGGGGTCGTGTCCAGGGAAACGGAAGCCTTCCCTGCCACCCAGAGGACCGCGCGTTTTCCCGTGGACCACACTATCCAGCAGCTCTGCCACCCCCGCACAGGCAGAGTGCCCAGGGAAGACCTGCGGACGTGGGGCCTGGGCGGGGGGCCTGCCAAGGTTCCTCGCCAGGTGGAGCGGGTCTGGGCGGGCAGGACCATCGCCCTCGGACCCGTTCTTCTGTGGTGTCTCAGGCCTGGGCCCAGCCCTGGCGGCTAAGAGTCTTGCTTTGGCTCACACAGCCCGCCCTGCCCCGAGGTGGCAATCTTGGCCCGGGAGGCTTCCACTCTAAAGTCTGTGCTACCTAGGCGAGACGGGACTGTGACCCCTGCAACCTCGGTCTCCCAGAGCTCCAACCCCCCTATCTGTGAATGCCGGGGCGGCCTCTTGCCCTTGGTGTCCGCAAAAGGCATTCACCTGCGGCAAACCTGGGCCCGGGTTGGCAGGACCAGGCCCCATGGCAGGAGCCTGGGGAGGCCACTGGAGCCATGGGGACCGGGGCTGGGGATTTTGCCGGGGGATCTCTCGGGGCCCAGGCCCCCTCTCTCGCCCGGGGAGTGCCCACGCCGTCCCTTGACCCCCGCAGGACACCTGCATCCCGCGATAAGCGGCCCTCTGCCTCCACGGGGCTGGGACACAAGGGGCCGTGGGGCGAGCAACGGGCCTACGTGGCGGCAAATCCGCAGACGCCTCCGTCACGTCCCCACCACTGCGAAGATCCCCCTGTTCTTCCATCCGTAAAGGGGTCCCCCTTTACGGATGGAAGAACAGGGGGGAGCCCCCCAGGAGATGGCTTTTGTCCGAGCCGCGCCTGGTTAGTTTCGGGCCCAGACGCGGGGCCGCGCATGCGCAGGCAGTCCCCCCCACCACAAGCGCCCCTCCGGGCAAGGGGCCCCACCCTTGAGACTTCAGGCCAGGTTCACAGGATCCCTGGGGTCGTGTCCGGGGAAACGGAAGCCTTCCCTGCCACCCAGAGGACCGCGCGTTTTCCCGTGGACCACACTTCCCAGCATCTCTGCCACCCCCGCAGAGGAAGAGTGCCCAGGGAAAACCTGGGGACCTAGGGCCGGGCGGGGGGCATTCCCCTGTTCAGCGCCAGTGGATCCGGCCCGGGTGGGCGGAACACACGCCCACTGACGGGTTCTGCCGGGGGGACTCAGGCCTGAGCCCTGCCTGGGCTGTTAAGACTCTTGCTTTGGCTCAAACTGCCCCACCCTGCCCCCAGGCGGCAAACATGGACCTGGCCACTTCCACTCTCTAAAGTCTGGCCTAAACTCCGCCAGAAGCGACTGTGACCGCTGAGACCTCGGTCCCCCAGAGCTCCAACCCCCCTCGCAGTGAAGGCAAGCGCGGCCTCCGGTCCTTCGTGTCGGCAAAAGGCATTCACCTGCGGCGAACCTGGGCCCGGGTTGGCAGGACCAGGCCCCATGGCAGGAGCCTGGGGAGGCCACTGGAGCCACGGGGGCCGGGGCTGAGGATTTTGCCGGGGGATCTCTCGGGGCCCAGGCCCCCTCTCTCGCCCGGGGAGTGCCCACGCCGTCCCTTGACCCCCGCAGGACACCTGCATCCTGCGATAAGCTGCCCTCTGCCTCCACGGGGCTGGGACACAAGGGGCCGTGGGGCGAGCAACGGGCCTACGTGGCGGCAAACCCGCAGACCCCTCCGTCACGTCCCCACCACTGCGAAGATCCGCCTGTTCTTCCATCCGTAAAGGGGTCCCCCTTTACGGATGGAAGAACAGGGGGGAGCCCCCCAGGAGATGGCTTTTGTCCGAGCCGCGGCTGGTTAGTTTCGGGCCCAGACGCGGGGCCGCGCACGCGCAGGCTGGCCCCCCCACCACATGCCTCCCTCCGGGCAACGGGCCCCACCCTTGAGACATCAGGCCAGGTTCACAGGATCCCTGGGGTCGTGTCCGGGGAAACGGGAGCCTTCCCTGCCACCCAGAGGACCCCGCGTTTTCCCGTGGACCACACTATCCAGCAGCTCTGCCACCCCCGCACAGGCAGAGTGCCCAGGGAAGACCTGCGGACGTGGGGCCTGGGCGGGGGGCCTGCCAAGGTTCCACACCAGGTGGAGCGGGTCTGGGCGGGCAGGACCATCGCCCTCGGACCCGTTCTTCTGTGGTGTCTCAGGCCTGGGCCCAGCCCTGGCGGCTAAGAGTCTTGCTTTGGCTCAAACAGCCCACCCTGCCCCGAGGTGGCAATCTTGGCCCGGGAGGCTTCCACTCTAACGTCTGTGCTACCTACGCGAGACGGGACTGTGACCCCTGCAACCTCGGTCTCCCAGAGCTCCAACCCCCCTATCTGTGAATGCCGGGGCGGCCTCTTGCCCTTGGTGTCCGCAAAAGGCATTCACCTGCGGCAAACCTGGGCCCGGGTTGGCAGGACCAGGCCCCATGGCAGGAGCCTGGGGAGGCCATTGGAGCCACGGGGGCCGGGGCTGGGGATTTTGCCGGGGGATCTTTCGGGGCCCAGGTCCCCTCTCTCGCCCGGGGGTTGCCCACGCCGTCCCTTGACCCCCGCAGGACACCTGCATCCCGCGATAAGCGGCCCTCTGCCTCCACGGGGCTGGGACACAAGGGGCCGTGGGGCGAGCAACGGGCCTACGTGGCGGCAAATCCGCAGACGCCTCCGTCACGTCCCCACCACTGCGAAGATCCCCCTGTTCTTCCATCCGTAAAGGGGTCCCCCTTTACGGATGGAAGAACAGGGGGGAGCCCCCCAGGAGATGGCTTTTGTCCGAGCCGCGCCTGGTTAGTTTCGGGCCCAGACGCGGGGCCGCGCACGCGCAGGCAGTCCCCCCCACCACAAGCGCCCCTCCGGGCAAGGGGCCCCACCCTTGAGACTTCAGGCCAGGTTCACAGGATCCCTGGGGTCGTGTCCGGGGAAACGGAAGCCTTCCCTGCCACCCAGAGGACCGCGCGTTTTCCCGTGGACCACACTTCCCAGCATCTCTGCCACCCCCGCAGAGGCAGAGTGCCCAGGGAACACCTGGGGACCTAGGGCCGGGCGGGGGGCATTCCCCTGTTCAGCGCCAGTGGATCCGGCCCGGGTGGGCGGAACACACGCCCACTGACGGGTTCTGCCGGGGGGACTCAGGCCTGAGCCCTACCTGGGCTGTTAAGACTCTTGCTTTGGCTCAAACTGCCCCACCCTGCCCCCAGGCGGCAAAAATGGACCTGGCCACTTCCACTCTCTAAAGTCTGGCCTACACTCCTCCAGAAGCGACTGTGACCGCTGAGACCTCGGTCCCCCAGAGCTCCAACCCCCCTCCCAGTGAAGGCAAGCGCGGCCTCCGGTCCTTCGTGTCGGCAAAAGGCATTCACCTGCGGCGAACCTGGGCCCGGGTGAGCAGGACAAGGCCCCATGGCAGGAGCCTGGGGAGGCCACTGGAGCCACGGGGGCCGGGGCTGGGGATTTTGCCGGGGGATCTCTCGGGGCCCAGGCCCCCTCTCTCGCCCGGGGAGTGCCCATGCCGTCCCTTGACCCCCGCAGGACACCTGCATCCCGCGATAAGCGGCCCTCTGCCTCCACGGGGCTGGGACACAAGGGGCCGTGGGGCGAGCAACGGGCCTACGTGGCGGCAAACCCGCAGACCCCTCCGTCACGTCCCCACCACTGCGAAGATCCCCCTGTTCTTCCATCCGTAAAGGGGTCCCCCTTTACGGATGGAAGAACAGGGGGGAGCCCCCCAGGAGATGGCTTTTGTCCGAGCCGCGGCGGGTTAGTTTCGGGCCCAGACGCGGGGCCGCGCACGCGCAGGCAGGCCCCCCCACCACATGCCTCCCTCCGGGCAACGGGCCCCACCCTTGAGACATCAGGCCAGGTTCACAGGATCCCTGGGGTCGTGTCCGGGGAAACGGGAGCCTTCCCTGCCACCCAGAGGACCCCGCGTTTTCCCGTGGACCACACTATCCAGCAGCTCTGCCACCCCCGCACAGGCAGAGTGCCCAGGGAAGACCGGCGGACGTAGGGCCTGGGCGGGGGGCCTGCCAAGGTTCTTCGCCAGGTGGAGCGGGTCTGGGCAGGCAGGACCATCGCCCTCGGACCCGTTCTTCTCTGGTGTCTCAGGTCTGGGCCCAGCCCTGGCGGCTAAGAGTCTTGCTTTGGCTCAAACAGCCCGCCCTGCCCCGAGGTGGCAATCTTGGCCCGGGAGGCTTCCACTCTAAAGTCTGTGCTACCTACGCGAGACGGGACTGTGACCCCTGCAACCTCGGTCTCCCAGAGCTCCAACCCCCCTATCTGTGAATGCCGGGGCGGCCTCTTGCCCTTGGTGTCCGCAAAAGGCATTCACCTGCGGCAAACCTGGGCCCGGGTTGGCAGGACCAGGCCCCATGGCAGGAGCCTGGGGAGGCCACTGGAGCCACGGGGGCCGGGGCTGGGGATTTTGCCGGGGAATCTCTCGGGGCCCAGGCCCCCTTTCTCGCCCGGGGAGTGCCCACGCGGTCCCTTGACCCCCGCAGGACACCTGCATCCCGCGATAAGCGGCCCTCTGCCTCCACGGGGCTGGGACACAAGGGGCCGTGGGGCGAGCAACGGGCCTACGTGGCGGCAAACCCGCAGACCCCTCCGTCACGTCCCCACCACTGCGAAGATCCCCCTGTTCTTCCATCCGTAAAGGGGGACCCCTTTACGGATGGAAGAACAGGGGGGAGCCCCCCAGGAGATGGCTTTTGTCCGAGCCGCGGCTGGTTAGTTTCGGGCCCAGACGCGGGGCCGCGCACGCTCAGGCTGGCCCCCCCACCACATGCCTCCCTCCGGGCAACGGGCCCCACCCTTGAGACATCAGGCCAGGTTCACAGGATCCCTGGGGTCGTGTCCGGGGAAACGGGAGCCTTCCCTGCCACCCAGAGGACCCCGCGTTTTCCCGTGGACCACACTATCCAGCAGCTCTGCCACCCCCGCACAGGCAGAGTGCCCAGGGAAGACCTGCGGACGTGGGGCCTGGGCGGGGGGCCTGCCAAGGTTCCACACCAGGTGGAGCGGGTCTGGGCGGGCAGGACCATCGCCCTCGGACCCGTTCTTCTGTGGTGTCTCAGGCCTGGGCCCAGCCCTGGCGGCTAAGAGTCTTGCTTTGGCTCAAACAGCCCACCCTGCCCCGAGGTGGCAATCTTGGCCCGGGAGGCTTCCACTCTAACGTCTGTGCTACCTACGCGAGACGGGACTGTGACCCCTGCAACCTCGGTCCCCCAGAGCTCCAACCCCCCTCCCAGTGAAGGCAAGCGCGGCCTCCGGTCCTTCGTGTCGGCAAAAGGCATTCACCTGCGGCGAACCTGGGCCCGGGTGAGCAGGACCCGGCCCCTAGGCAGGAGCCTGGGGAGGCCACTGGAGCCACGGGGGCCGGGGATGGGGATTTTGCCAGGGGATCTCTCGGGGCCCAGGCCCCCACTCTCGCCCGGGGAGAGCCCACGCCGTCCCTTGACCCCCGCAGGACACCTGCATCCTGCGATAAGCGGCCCTCTGCCTCCACGGGGCTGGGACACAAGGGGCCGTGGGGCGAGCAACGGGCCTACGTGGCGGCAAACCCGCAGACCCCTCCGTCACGTCCCCACCACTGCGAAGATCCCCCTGTTCTTCCATCCGTAAAGGGGTCCCCCTTTACGGATGGAAGAACAGGGGGGAGCCCCCCAGGAGATGGCTTTTGTCCGAGCCGCGGCTGGTTAGTATCGGGTCCAGACGCGGGGCCGCGCATGCGCTCGCAGGCCCCCCCACCACAAGCCCCCTCCGGGCAACGGGCCCCACCCTTGAGACTTCAGGCCAGGTTCACAGGATCCCTGGGGTCGTGTTCGGGGAAACGGAAGTCTTCCCTGCCACCCAGAGGACCGCGCGTTTTCCCGTGGACCACACTATCCAGCAGCTCTGCCACCCCCGCACAGGCAGAGTGCCCAGGGAAGACCTGCGGACGTGGGGCCTGGGCGGGGGGCCTGCCAAGGTTCCACGCCAGGTGGAGCGGGTCTGGGCGGGCAGGACCATCGCCCTCGGACCCGTTCTTCTGTGGTGTCTCAGGCCTGGGCCCAGCCCTGGCGGCTAAGAGTCTTGCTTTGGCTCAAACAGCCCGCCCTGCCCCGAGGTGGCAATCTTGGCCCGGGAGGCTTCCACTCTAACGTCTGTGCTACCTACGCGAGACGGGACTGTGACCCCTGCAACCTCGGTCTCCCAGAGCTCCAACCCCCCTATCTGTGAATGCCGGGGCGGCCTCTTGCCCTTGGTGTCCGCAAAAGGCATTCACCTGCGGCAAACCTGGGCCCGGGTTGGCAGGACCAGGCCCCATGGCAGGAGCCTGGGGAGGCCATTGGAGCCACGGGGGCCGGGGCTGGGGATTTTGCCGGGGGATCTCTCGGGGCCCAGGTCCCCTCTCTCGCCCGGGGGTTGCCCACGCCGTCCCTTGACCCCCGCAGGACACCTGCATCCCGCGATAAGCGGCCCTCTGCCTCCACGGGGCTGGGACACAAGGGGCCGTGGGGCGAGCAACGGGCCTACGTGGCGGCAAATCCGCAGACGCCTCCGTCACGTCCCCACCACTGCGAAGATCCCCCTGTTCTTCCATCCGTAAAGGGGTCCCCCTTTACGGATGGAAGAACAGGGCGGAGCCCCCCAGGAGATGGCTTTTGTCCGAGCCGCGCCTGGTTAGTTTCGGGCCCAGACGCGGGGCCGCGCATGCGCAGGCAGTCCCCCCCACCACAAGCGCCCCTCCGGGCAAGGGGCCCCACCCTTGAGACTTCAGGCCAGGTTCACAGGATCCCTGGGGTCGTGTCCGGGGAAACGGAAGCCTTCCCTGCCACCCAGAGGACCGCGCGTTTTCCCGTGGACCACACTTCCCAGCATCTCTGCCACCCCCGCAGAGGCAGAGTGCCCAGGGAACACCTGGGGACCTAGGGCCGGGCGGGGGGCATTCCCCTGTTCAGCGCCAGTGGATCCGGCCCGGGTGGGCGGAACACCCGCCCACTGACGGGTTCTGCCGGGGGGGACTCAGTCCTGAGCCCTGCCTGGGCTGTTAAGACTCTTGCTTTGGCTCAAACTGCCCCACCCTGCCCCCAGGCGGCAAACAGGGACCTGGCCACTTCCACTCTCTAAAGTCTGGCCTACACTCCTCCAGAAGCGACTGTGACCGCTGAGACCTCGGTCGCCCAGAGCTCCAACCCCCCTCCCAGTGAAGGCAAGCGCGGCCTCCGGTCCTTCGTGTCGGCAAAAGGCATTCACCTGCGGCGAACCTGGGCCCGGGTGAGCAGGACAAGGCCCCATGGCAGGAGCCTGGGGAGGCCACTGAGCCACGGGGGCCGGGGCTGGGGATTTTGCCGGGGGATCTCTCGGGGCCCAGGCCCCCTCTCTCGCCCGGGGAGTGCCCATGCCGTCCCTTGACCCCCGCAGGACACCTGCATCCCGCGATAAGAGGCCCTCTGCCTCCACGGGGCTGGGACACAAGGGGCCGTGGGGCGAGCAACGGGCCTACGTGGCGGCAAACCCGCAGACCCCTCCGTCACGTCCCCACCACTGCGAAGATCCCCCTGTTCTTCGATCCGTAAAGGGGTCCCCCTTTACCGATGGAAGAACAGGGGGGAGCCCCCCAGGAGATGGCTTTTGTCCGAGCCGCGGCTGGTTAGTTTCGGGCCTAGACCGGGGGCCGCGCACGCGCAGGCAGGCCCCCCCACCACATGCCTCCCTCCTGGCAACGGGCCCCACCCTTGAGACTTCAGGCCAGGTTCACAGGATCCCTGGGGTCGTGTCCGGGGAAACGGGAGCCTTCCCTGCCACCCAGAGGACCCCGCGTTTTCCCGTGGACCACACTATCCAGCAGCTCTGCCACCCCCGCACAGGCAGAGTACCCAGGGAAGACCGGCGGACGTAGGGCCTGGGCGGGGGGCCTGCCAAGGTTCCTCGCCAGGTGGAGCGGGTCTGGGCAGGCAGGACCATCGCCCTCGGACCCGTTCTTCTCTGGTGTCTCAGGTCTGGGCCCAGCCCTGGCGGCTAAGAGTCTTGCTTTGGCTCAAACAGCCCGCCCTGCCCCGAGGTGGCAATCTTGGCCCGGGAGGCTTCCACTCTAACGTCTGTGCTACCTACGCGAGACGGGACTGTGACCCCTGCAACCTCGGTCTCCCAGAGCTCCAACCCCCCTATCTGTGAATGCCGGGGCGGCCTCTTGCCCTTGGTGTCCGCAAAAGGCATTCACCTGCGGCAAACCTGGGCCCGGGTTGGCAGGACCAGGCCCCATGGCAGGAGCCTGGGGAGGCCATTGGAGCCACGGGGGCCGGGGCTGGGGATTTTGCCGGGGGATCTCTCGGGGCCCAGGTCCCCTCTCTCGCCCGGGGGTTGCCCACGCCGTCCCTTGACCCCCGCAGGACACCTGCATCCCGCGATAAGCGGCCCTCTGCCTCCACGGGGCTGGGACACAAGGGGCCGTGGGGCGAGCAACGGGCCTACGTGGCGGCAAATCCGCAGACGCCTCCGTCACGTCCCCACCACTGAGAAGATCCCCCTGTTCTTCCATCCGTAAAGGGGTCCCCCTTTACGGATGGAAGAACAGGGGGGAGCCCCCCAGGAGATGGCTTTTGTCCGAGCCGCGCCTGGTTAGTTTCGGGCCCAGACGCGGGGCCGCGCACGCGCAGGCAGTCCCCCCCACCACAAGCGCCCCTCCGGGCAAGGGGCCCCACCCTTGAGACTTCAGGCCAGGTTCACAGGATCCCTGGGGTCGTGTCCGGGGAAACGGAAGCCTTCCCTGCCACCCAGAGGACCGCGCGTTTTCCCGTGGACCACACTTCCCAGCATCTCTGCCACCCCCGCAGAGGCAGAGTGCCCAGGGAACACCTGGGGACCTAGGGCCGGGCGGGGGGCATTCCCCTGTTCAGCGCCAGTGGATCCGGCCCGGGTGGGCGGAACACACGCCCACTGACGGGTTCTGCCGGGGGGACTCAGGCCTGAGCCCTACCTGGGCTGTTAAGACTCTTGCTTTGGCTCAAACTGCCCCACCCTGCCCCCAGGCGGCAAACATGGACCTGGCCACTTCCACTCTCTAAAGTCTGGCCTACACTCCTCCAGAAGCGACTGTGACCGCTGAGACCTCGGTCCCCCAGAGCTCCAACCCCCCTCCCAGTGAAGGCAAGCGCGGCCTCCGGTCCTTCGTGTCGGCAAAAGGCATTCACCTGCGGCGAACCTGGGCCCGGGTGAGCAGGACAAGGCCCCCTGGCAGGAGCCTGGGGAGGCCACTGGAGCCACGGGGGCCGGGGCTGGGGATTTTGCCGGGGGATCTCTCGGGGCCCAGGCCCCCTCTCTCGCCCGGGGAGTGCCCATGCCGTCCCTTGACCCCCGCAGGACACCTGCATCCCGCGATAAGCGGCCCTCTGCCTCCACGGGGCTGGGACACAAGGGGCCGTGGGGCGAGCAACGGGCCTACGTGGCGGCAAACCCGCAGACCCCTCCGTCACGTCCCCACCACTGCGAAGATCCCCCTGTTCTTCCATCCGTAAAGGGGTCCCCCTTTACGGATGGAAGAACAGGGGGGAGCCCCCCAGGAGATGGCTTTTGTCCGAGCCGCGGCTGGTTAGTTTCGGGCCCAGACGCGGGGCCGCGCACGCGCAGGCAGGCCCCCCCACCACATGCCTCCCTCCGGGCAACGGGCCCCACCCTTGAGACATCAGGCCAGGTTCACAGGATCCCTGGGGTCGTGTCCGGGGAAACGGGAGCCTTCCTTGCCACCCAGAGGACCCCGCGTTTTCCCGTGGACCACACTATCCAGCAGCTCTGCCACCCCCGCACAGGCAGAGTGCCCAGGGAAGACCGGCGGACGTAGGGCCTGGGCGGGGGGCCTGCCAAGGTTCCTCGCCAGGTGGAGCGGGTCTGGGCAGGCAGGACCATCGCCCTCGGACCCGTTCTTCTCTGGTGTCTCAGGTCTGGGCCCTGCCCTGGCGGCTAAGAGTCTTGCTTTGGCTCAAACAGCCCGCCCTGCCCCGAGGTGGCAATCTTGGCCCGGGAGGCTTCCACTCTAACGTCTGTGCTACCTACGCGAGACGGGACTGTGACCCCTGCAACCTCGGTCTCCCAGAGCTCCAACCCCCCTATCTGTGAATGCCGGGGCGGCCTCTTGCCCTTGTTGTCCGCAAAAGGCATTCACCTGCGGCAAACCTGGGCCCGGGTTGGCAGGACCAGGCCCCATGGCAGGAGCCTGGGGAGGCCATTGGAGCCACGGGGGCCGGGGCTGGGGATTTTGCCGGGGGATCTCTCGGGGCCCAGGTCCCCTCTCTCGCCCGGGGGTTGCCAACGCCGTCCCTTGACCCCCGCGGGACACCTGCATCCCGCGATAAGAGGCCCTCTGCCTCCACGGGGCTGGGACACAAGGGGCCGTGGGGCGAGCAACGGGCCTACGTGGCGGCAAACCCGCAGACCCCTCCGTCACGTCCCCACCACTGCGAAGATCCCCCTGTTCTTCGATCCGTAAAGGGGTCCCCCTTTACGGATGGAAGAACAGGGGGGAGCCCCCCAGGAGATGGCTTTTGTCCGAGCCGCGGCTGGTTAGTTTCGGGCCCAGACGCGGGGCCGCGCACGCGCAGGCAGGCCCCCCCACCACATGCCTCCCTCCGGGCAACGGGCCCCACCCTTGAGACATCAGGCCAGGTTCACAGGATCCCTGGGGTCGTGTCCGGGGAAACGGGAGCCTTCCCTGCCACCCAGAGGACCCCGCGTTTTCCCGTGGACCACACTATCCAGCAGCTCTGCCACCCCCGCACAGGCAGAGTGCCCAGGGAAGACCGGCGGACGTAGGGCCTGGGCGGGGGGCCTGCCAAGGTTCCTCGCCAGGTGGAGCGGGTCTGGGCAGGCAGGACCATCGCCCTCGGACCCGTTCTTCTCTGGTGTCTCAGGTCTGGGCCCAGCCCTGGCGGCTAAGAGTCTTGCTTTGGCTCAAACAGCCCGCCCTGCCCCGAGGTGGCAATCTTGGCCCGGGAGGCTTCCACTCTAACGTCTGTGCTACCTACGCGAGACGGGACTGTGACCCCTGCAACCTCGGTCTCCCAGAGCTCCAACCCCCCTATCTGTGAATGCCGGGGCGGCCTCTTGCCCTTGGTGTCCGCAAAAGGCATTCACCTGCGGCAAACCTGGGCCCGGGTTGGCAGGACCAGGCCCCATGGCAGGAGCCTGGGGAGGCCATTGGAGCCACGGGGGCCGGGGCTGGGGATTTTGCCGGGGGATCTCTCGGGGCCCAGGTCCCCTCTCTCGCCCGGGGGTTGCCCACGCCGTCCCTTGACCCCCGCAGGACACCTGCATCCCGCGATAAGCGGCCCTCTGCCTCCACGGGGCTGGGACACAAGGGGCCGTGGGGCGAGCAACGGGCCTACGTGGCGGCAAATCCGCAGACGCCTCCGTCACGTCCCCACCACTGCGAAGATCCCCCTGTTCTTCCATCCGTAAAGGGGTCCCCCTTTACGGATGGAAGAACAGGGGGGAGCCCCCCAGGAGATGGCTTTTGTCCGAGCCGCGCCTGGTTAGTTTCGGGCCCAGACGCGGGGCCGCGCACGCGCAGGCAGTCCCCCCCACCACAAGCGCCCCTCCGGGCAAGGGGCCCCACCCTTGAGACTTCAGGCCAGGTTCACAGGATCCCTGGGGTCGTGTCCGGGGAAACGGAAGCCTTCCCTGCCACCCAGAGGACCGCGCGTTTTCCCGTGGACCACACTTCCCAGCATCTCTGCCACCCCCGCAGAGGCAGAGTGCCCAGGGAACACCTGGGGACCTAGGGCCGGGCGGGGGGCATTCCCCTGTTCAGCGCCAGTGGATCCGGCCCGGGTGGGCGGAACACACGCCCACTGACGGGTTCTGCCGGGGGGACTCAGGCCTGAGCCCTACCTGGGCTGTTAAGACTCTTGCTTTGGCTCAAACTGCCCCACCCTGCCCCCAGGCGGCAAAAATGGACCTGGCCACTTCCACTCTCTAAAGTCTGGCCTACACTCCTCCAGAAGCGACTGTGACCGCTGAGACCTCGGTCCCCCAGAGCTCCAACCCCCCTCCCAGTGAAGGCAAGCGCGGCCTCCGGTCCTTCGTGTCGGCAAAAGGCATTCACCTGCGGCGAACCTGGGCCCGGGTGAGCAGGACAAGGCCCCATGGCAGGAGCCTGGGGAGGCCACTGGAGCCACGGGGGCCGGGGCTGGGGATTTTGCCGGGGGATCTCTCGGGGCCCAGGCCCCCTCTCTCGCCCGGGGAGTGCCCATGCCGTCCCTTGACCCCCGCAGGACACCTGCATCCCGCGATAAGCGGCCCTCTGCCTCCACGGGGCTGGGACACAAGGGGCCGTGGGGCGAGCAACGGGCCTACGTGGCGGCAAACCCGCAGACCCCTCCGTCACGTCCCCACCACTGCGAAGATCCCCCTGTTCTTCGATCCGTAAAGGGGTCCCCCTTTACGGATGGAAGAACAGGGGGGAGCCCCCCAGGAGATGGCTTTTGTCCGAGCCGCGGCTGGTTAGTTTCGGGCCCAGACGCGGGGCCGCGCACGCGCAGGCAGGCCCCCCCACCACATGCCTCCCTCCGGGCAACGGGCCCCACCCTTGAGACATCAGGCCAGGTTCACAGGATCCCTGGGGTCGTGTCCGGGGAAACGGGAGCCTTCCCTGCCACCCAGAGGACCCCGAGTTTTCCCGTGGACCACACTATCCAGCAGCTCTGCCACCCCCGCACAGGCAGAGTGCCCAGGGAAGACCGGCGGACGTAGGGCCTGGGCGGGGGGCCTGCCAAGGTTCCTCGCCAGGTGGAGCGGGTCTGGGCAGGCAGGACCATCGCCCTCGGACCCGTTCTTCTCTGGTGTCTCAGGTCTGGGCCCAGCCCTGGCGGCTAAGAGTCTTGCTTTGGCTCAAACAGCCCGCCCTGCCCCGAGGTGGCAATCTTGGCCCGGGAGGCTTCCACTCTAAAGTCTGTGCTACCTAGGCGAGACGGGACTGTGACCCCTGCAACCTCGGTCTCCCAGAGCTCCAACCCCCCTATCTGTGAATGCCGGGGCGGCCTCTTGCCCTTGGTGTCCGCAAAAGGCATTCACCTGCGGCAAACCTGGGCCCGGGTTGGCAGGACCAGGCCCCATGGCAGGAGCCTGGGGAGGCCACTGGAGCCATGGGGACCGGGGCTGGGGATTTTGCCGGGGGATCTCTCGGGGCCCAGGCCCCCTCTCTCGCCCGGGGAGTGCCCACGCCGTCCCTTGACCCCCGCAGGACACCTGCATCCCGCGATAAGCGGCCCTCTGCCTCCACGGGGCTGGGACACAAGGGGCCGTGGGGCGAGCAACGGGCCTACGTGGCGGCAAATCCGCAGACGCCTCCGTCACGTCCCCACCACTGCGAAGATCCCCCTGTTCTTCCATCCGTAAAGGGGTCCCCCTTTACGGATGGAAGAACAGGGGGGAGCCCCCCAGGAGATAGCTTTTGTCCGAGCCGCGCCTGGTTAGTTTCGGGCCCAGACGCGGGGCCGCGCATGCGCAGGCAGTCCCCCCCACCACAAGCGCCCCTCCGGGCAAGGGGCCCCACCCTTGAGACTTCAGGCCAGGTTCACAGGATCCCTGGGGTCGTGTCCGGGGAAACGGAAGCCTTCCCTGCCACCCAGAGGACCGCGCGTTTTCCCGTGGACCACACTTCCCAGCATCTCTGCCACCCCCGCAGAGGAAGAGTGCCCAGGGAAAACCTGGGGACCTAGGGCCGGGCGGGGGGCATTCCCCTGTTCAGCGCCAGTGGATCCGGCCCGGTGGGCGGAACACACGCCCACTGACGGGTTCTGCCGGGGGGACTCAGGCCTGAGCCCTACCTGGGCTGTTAAGACTCTTGCTTTGGCTCAAACTGCCCCACCCTGCCCCCAGGCGGCAAACATGGACCTGGCCACTTCCACTCTCTAAAGTCTGGCCTACACTCCTCCAGAAGCGACTGTGACCGCTGAGACCTCGGTCCCCCAGAGCTCCAACCCCCCTCCCAGTGAAGGCAAGCGCGGCCTCCGGTCCTTCGTGTCGGCAAAAGGCATTCACCTGCGGCGAACCTGGGCCCGGGTGAGCAGGACAAGGCCCCATGGCAGGAGCCTGGGGAGGCCACTGGAGCCACGGGGGCCGGGGCTGGGGATTTTGCCGGGGGATCTCTCGGGGCCCAGGCCCCCTCTCTCGCCCGGGGAGTGCCCATGCCGTCCCTTGACCCCCGCAGGACACCTGCATCCCGCGATAAGCGGCCCTCTGCCTCCACGGGGCTGGGACACAAGGGGCCGTGGGGCGAGCAACGGGCCTACGTGGCGGCAAACCCGCAGACCCCTCCGTCACGTCCCCACCACTGCGAAGATCCCCCTGTTCTTCCATCCGTAAAGGGGTCCCCCTTTACGGATGGAAGAACAGGGGGGAGCCCCCCAGGAGATGGCTTTTGTCCGAGCCGCGGCGGGTTAGTTTCGGGCCCAGACGCGGGGCCGCGCACGCGCAGGCAGGCCCCCCCACCACATGCCTCCCTCCGGGCAACGGGCCCCACCCTTGAGACATCAGGCCAGGTTCACAGGATCCCTGGGGTCGTGTCCGGGGAAACGGGAGCCTTCCCTGCCACCCAGAGGACCCCGCGTTTTCCCGTGGACCACACTATCCAGCAGCTCTGCCACCCCCGCACAGGCAGAGTGCCCAGGGAAGACCGGCGGACGTAGGGCCTGGGCGGGGGGCCTGCCAAGGTTCTTCGCCAGGTGGAGCGGGTCTGGGCAGGCAGGACCATCGCCCTCGGACCCGTTCTTCTCTGGTGTCTCAGGTCTGGGCCCAGCCCTGGCGGCTAAGAGTCTTGCTTTGGCTCAAACAGCCCGCCCTGCCCCGAGGTGGCAATCTTGGCCCGGGAGGCTTCCACTCTAAAGTCTGTGCTACCTACGCGAGACGGGACTGTGACCCCTGCAACCTCGGTCTCCCAGAGCTCCAACCCCCCTATCTGTGAATGCCGGGGCGGCCTCTTGCCCTTGGTGTCCGCAAAAGGCATTCACCTGCGGCAAACCTGGGCCCGGGTTGGCAGGACCAGGCCCCATGGCAGGAGCCTGGGGAGGCCACTGGAGCCACGGGGGCCGGGGCTGGGGATTTTGCCGGGGAATCTCTCGGGGCCCAGGCCCCCTTTCTCGCCCGGGGAGTGCCCACGCGGTCCCTTGACCCCCGCAGGACACCTGCATCCCGCGATAAGCGGCCCTCTGCCTCCACGGGGCTGGGACACAAGGGGCCGTGGGGCGAGCAACGGGCCTACGTGGCGGCAAACCCGCAGACCCCTCCGTCACGTCCCCACCACTGCGAAGATCCCCCTGTTCTTCCATCCGTAAAGGGGGACCCCTTTACGGATGGAAGAACAGGGGGGAGCCCCCCAGGAGATGGCTTTTGTCCGAGCCGCGGCTGGTTAGTTTCGGGCCCAGACGCGGGGCCGCGCACGCGCAGGCAGTCCCCCCCACCACAAGCGCCCCTCCGGGCAAGGGGCCCCACCCTTGAGACTTCAGGCCAGGTTCACAGGATCCCTGGGGTCGTGTCCGGGGAAACGGAAGCCTTTCCTGCCACCCAGAGGACGCTGCGTTTTCCCGTGGACCACACTTCCCAGCATCTCTGCCACCCCCGCAGAGGCAGAGTGCCCAGGGAACACCTGGGGACCTAGGGCCGGGCGGGGGGCATTCCCCTGTTCAGCGCCAGTGGATCCGGCCCGGGTGGGCGGAACACACGCCCACTGACGGGTTCTGCCGGGGGGACTCAGGCCTGAGCCCTGCCTGGGCTGTTAAGACTCTTGCTTTGGCTCAAACTGCCCCACCCTGCCCCCAGGCGGCAAACATGGACCTGGCCACTTCCACTCTCTAAAGTCTGGCCTACACTCCTCCAGAAGCGACTGTGACCGCTGAGACCTCGGTCCCCCAGAGCTCCAACCCCCCTCCCAGTGAAGGCAAGCGCGGCCTCCGGTCCTTCGTGTCGGCAAAAGGCATTCACCTGCGGCGAACCTGGGCCCGGGTGAGCAGAACAAGGCCCCATGGCAGGAGCCTGGGGAGGCCACTGGAGCCACGGGGGCCGGGGCTGGGGATTTTGCCGGGGGATCTCTCGGGGCCCAGGCCCCCTCTCTCGCCCGGGGAGTGCCCATGCCGTCCCTTGACCCCCGCAGGACACCTGCATCCCGCGATAAGCGGCCCTCTGCCTCCACGGGGCTGGGACACAAGGGGCCGTGGGGCGAGCAACGGGCCTACGTGGCGGCAAACCCGCAGACCCCTCCGTCACGTCCCCACCACTGCGAAGATCCCCCTGTTCTTCGATCCGTAAAGGGGTCCCCCTTTACGGATGGAAGAACAGGGGGGAGCCCCCCAGGAGATGGCTTTTGTCCGAGCCGCGGCTGGTTAGTTTCGGGCCCAGACGCGGGGCCGCGCACGCGCAGGCAGGCCCCCCCACCACATGCCTCCCTCCGGGCAACGGGCCCCACCCTTGAGACATCAGGCCAGGTTCACAGGATCCCTGGGGTCGTGTCCGGGGAAACGGGAGCCTTCCCTGCCACCCAGAGGACCCCGCGTTTTCCCGTGGACCACACTATCCAGCAGCTCTGCCACCCCCGCACAGGCAGAGTGCCCAGGGAAGACCGGCGGACGTAGGGCCTGGGCGGGGGGCCTGCCAAGGTTCCTCGCCAGGTGGAGCGGGTCTGGGCAGGCAGGACCATCGCCCTCGGACCCGTTCTTCTCTGGTGTCTCAGGTCTGGGCCCAGCCCTGGCGGCTAAGAGTCTTGCTTTGGCTCAAACAGCCCGCCCTGCCCCGAGGTGGCAATCTTGGCCCGGGAGGCTTCCACTCTAACGTCTGTGCTACCTACGCGAGACGGGACTGTGACCCCTGCAACCTCGGTCTCCCAGAGCTCCAACCCCCCTATCTGTGAATGCCGGGGCGGCCTCTTGCCCTTGGTGTCCGCAAAAGGCATTCACCTGCGGCAAACCTGGGCCCGGGTTGGCAGGACCAGGCCCCATGGCAGGAGCCTGGGGAGGCCATTGGAGCCACGGGGGCCGGGGCTGGGGATTTTGCCGGGGGATCTCTCGGGGCCCAGGTCCCCTCTCTCGCCCGGGGGTTGCCCACGCCGTCCCTTGACCCCCGCAGGACACCTGCATCCCGCGATAAGCGGCCCTCTGCCTCCACGGGGCTGGGACACAAGGGGCCGTGGGGCGAGCAACGGGCCTACGTGGCGGCAAATCCGCAGACGCCTCCGTCACGTCCCCACCACTGCGAAGATCCCCCTGTTCTTCCATCCGTAAAGGGGTCCCCCTTTACGGATGGAAGAACAGGGGGGAGCCCCCCAGGAGATGGCTTTTGTCCGAGCCGCGCCTGGTTAGTTTCGGGCCCAGACGCGGGGCCGCGCACGCGCAGGCAGTCCCCCCCACCACAAGCGCCCCTCCGGGCAAGGGGCCCCACCCTTGAGACTTCAGGCCAGGTTCACAGGATCCCTGGGGTCGTGTCCGGGGAAACGGAAGCCTTCCCTGCCACCCAGAGGACCGCGCGTTTTCCCGTGGACCACACTTCCCAGCATCTCTGCCACCCCCGCAGAGGCAGAGTGCCCAGGGAACACCTGGGGACCTAGGGCCGGGCGGGGGGCATTCCCCTGTTCAGCGCCAGTGGATCCGGCCCGGGTGGGCGGAACACACGCCCACTGACGGGTTCTGCCGGGGGGACTCAGGCCTGAGCCCTACCTGGGCTGTTAAGACTCTTGCTTTGGCTCAAACTGCCCCACCCTGCCCCCAGGCGGCAAAAATGGACCTGGCCACTTCCACTCTCTAAAGTCTGGCCTACACTCCTCCAGAAGCGACTGTGACCGCTGAGACCTCGGTCCCCCAGAGCTCCAACCCCCCTCCCAGTGAAGGCAAGCGCGGCCTCCGGTCCTTCGTGTCGGCAAAAGGCATTCACCTGCGGCGAACCTGGGCCCGGGTGAGCAGGACAAGGCCCCATGGCAGGAGCCTGGGGAGGCCACTGGAGCCACGGGGGCCGGGGCTGGGGATTTTGCCGGGGGATCTCTCGGGGCCCAGGCCCCCTCTCTCGCCCGGGGAGTGCCCATGCCGTCCCTTGACCCCCGCAGGACACCTGCATCCCGCGATAAGCGGCCCTCTGCCTCCACGGGGCTGGGACACAAGGGGCCGTGGGGCGAGCAACGGGCCTACGTGGCGGCAAACCCGCAGACCCCTCCGTCACGTCCCCACCACTGCGAAGATCCCCCTGTTCTTCGATCCGTAAAGGGGTCCCCCTTTACGGATGGAAGAACAGGGGGGAGCCCCCCAGGAGATGGCTTTTGTCCGAGCCGCGGCTGGTTAGTTTCGGGCCCAGACGCGGGGGCCGCGCACGCGCAGGCAGGCCCCCCCACCACATGCCTCCCTCCGGGCAACGGGCCCCACCCTTGAGACATCAGGCCAGGTTCACAGGATCCCTGGGGTCGTGTCCGGGGAAACGGGAGCCTTCCCTGCCACCCAGAGGACCCCGAGTTTTCCCGTGGACCACACTATCCAGCAGCTCTGCCACCCCCGCACAGGCAGAGTGCCCAGGGAAGACCGGCGGACGTAGGGCCTGGGCGGGGGGCCTGCCAAGGTTCCTCGCCAGGTGGAGCGGGTCTGGGCAGGCAGGACCATCGCCCTCGGACCCGTTCTTCTCTGGTGTCTCAGGTCTGGGCCCAGCCCTGGCGGCTAAGAGTCTTGCTTTGGCTCAAACAGCCCGCCCTGCCCCGAGGTGGCAATCTTGGCCCGGGAGGCTTCCACTCTAACGTCTGTGCTACCTACGCGAGACGGGACTGTGACCCCTGCAACCTCGGTCTCCCAGAGCTCCAACCCCCCTATCTGTGAATGCCGGGGCGGCCTCTTGCCCTTGGTGTCCGCAAAAGGCATTCACCTGCGGCAAACCTGGGCCCGGGTTGGCAGGACCAGGCCCCATGGCAGGAGCCTGGGGAGGCCACTGGAGCCATGGGGACCGGGGCTGGGGATTTTGCCGGGGGATCTCTCGGGGCCCAGGCCCCCTCTCTCGCCCGGGGAGTGCCCACGCCGTCCCTTGACCCCCGCAGGACACCTGCATCCCGCGATAAGCGGCCCTCTGCCTCCACGGGGCTGGGACACAAGGGGCCGTGGGGCGAGCAACGGGCCTACGTGGCGGCAAATCCGCAGACGCCTCCGTCACGTCCCCACCACTGCGAAGATCCCCCTGTTCTTCCATCCGTAAAGGGGTCCCCCTTTACGGATGGAAGAACAGGGGGGAGCCCCCCAGGAGATAGCTTTTGTCCGAGCCGCGCCTGGTTAGTTTCGGGCCCAGACGCGGGGGCCGCGCATGCGCAGGCAGTCCCCCCCACCACAAGCGCCCCTCCGGGCAAGGGGCCCCACCCTTGAGACTTCAGGCCAGGTTCACAGGATCCCTGGGGTCGTGTCCGGGGAAACGGAAGCCTTCCCTGCCACCCAGAGGACCGCGCGTTTTCCCGTGGACCACACTTCCCAGCATCTCTGCCACCCCCGCAGAGGAAGAGTGCCCAGGGAAAACCTGGGGACCTAGGGCCGGGCGGGGGGCATTCCCCTGTTCAGCGCCAGTGGATCCGGCCCGGGTGGGCGGAACACACGCCCACTGACGGGTTCTGCCGGGGGGACTCAGGCCTGAGCCCTACCTGGGCTGTTAAGACTCTTGCTTTGGCTCAAACTGCCCCACCCTGCCCCCAGGCGGCAAACATGGACCTGGCCACTTCCACTCTCTAAAGTCTGGCCTACACTCCTCCAGAAGCGACTGTGACCGCTGAGACCTCGGTCCCCCAGAGCTCCAACCCCCCTCCCAGTGAAGGCAAGCGCGGCCTCCGGTCCTTCGTGTCGGCAAAAGGCATTCACCTGCGGCGAACCTGGGCCCGGGTGAGCAGGACAAGGCCCCATGGCAGGAGCCTGGGGAGGCCACTGGAGCCACGGGGGCCGGGGCTGGGGATTTTGCCGGGGGATCTCTCGGGGCCCAGGCCCCCTCTCTCGCCCGGGGAGTGCCCATGCCGTCCCTTGACCCCCGCAGGACACCTGCATCCCGCGATAAGCGGCCCTCTGCCTCCACGGGGCTGGGACACAAGGGGCCGTGGGGCGAGCAACGGGCCTACGTGGCGGCAAACCCGCAGACCCCTCCGTCACGTCCCCACCACTGCGAAGATCCCCCTGTTCTTCCATCCGTAAAGGGGTCCCCCTTTACGGATGGAAGAACAGGGGGGAGCCCCCCAGGAGATGGCTTTTGTCCGAGCCGCGGCGGGTTAGTTTCGGGCCCAGACGCGGGGCCGCGCACGCGCAGGCAGGCCCCCCCACCACATGCCTCCCTCCGGGCAACGGGCCCCACCCTTGAGACATCAGGCCAGGTTCACAGGATCCCTGGGGTCGTGTCCGGGGAAACGGGAGCCTTCCCTGCCACCCAGAGGACCCCGCGTTTTCCCGTGGACCACACTATCCAGCAGCTCTGCCACCCCCGCACAGGCAGAGTGCCCAGGGAAGACCGGCGGACGTAGGGCCTGGGCGGGGGGCCTGCCAAGGTTCTTCGCCAGGTGGAGCGGGTCTGGGCAGGCAGGACCATCGCCCTCGGACCCGTTCTTCTCTGGTGTCTCAGGTCTGGGCCCAGCCCTGGCGGCTAAGAGTCTTGCTTTGGCTCAAACAGCCCGCCCTGCCCCGAGGTGGCAATCTTGGCCCGGCAGGCTTCCACTCTAAAGTCTGTGCTACCTACGCGAGACGGGACTGTGACCCCTGCAACCTCGGTCTCCCAGAGCTCCAACCCCCCTATCTGTGAATGCCGGGGCGGCCTCTTGCCCTTGGTGTCCGCAAAAGGCATTCACCTGCGGCAAACCTGGGCCCGGGTTGGCAGGACCAGGCCCCATGGCAGGAGCCTGGGGAGGCCACTGGAGCCACGGGGGCCGGGGCTGGGGATTTTGCCGGGGAATCTCTCGGGGCCCAGGCCCCCTTTCTCGCCCGGGGAGTGCCCACGCGGTCCCTTGACCCCCGCAGGACACCTGCATCCCGCGATAAGCGGCCCTCTGCCTCCACGGGGCTGGGACACAAGGGGCCGTGGGGCGAGCAACGGGCCTACGTGGCGGCAAACCCGCAGACCCCTCCGTCACGTCCCCACCACTGCGAAGATCCCCCTGTTCTTCCATCCGTAAAGGGGGACCCCTTTACGGATGGAAGAACAGGGGGGAGCCCCCCAGGAGATGGCTTTTGTCCGAGCCGCGGCTGGTTAGTTTCGGGCCCAGACGCGGGGCCGCGCACGCGCAGGCAGTCCCCCCCACCACAAGCGCCCCTCCGGGCAAGGGGCCCCACCCTTGAGACTTCAGGCCAGGTTCACAGGATCCCTGGGGTCGTGTCCGGGGAAACGGAAGCCTTTCCTGCCACCCAGAGGACGCTGCGTTTTCCCGTGGACCACACTTCCCAGCATCTCTGCCACCCCCGCAGAGGCAGAGTGCCCAGGGAACACCTGGGGACCTAGGGCCGGGCGGGGGGCATTCCCCTGTTCAGCGCCAGTGGATCCGGCCCGGGTGGGCGGAACACACGCCCACTGACGGGTTCTGCCGGGGGGACTCAGGCCTGAGCCCTGCCTGGGCTGTTAAGACTCTTGCTTTGGCTCAAACTGCCCCACCCTGCCCCCAGGCGGCAAACATGGACCTGGCCACTTCCACTCTCTAAAGTCTGGCCTAAACTCCGCCAGAAGCGACTGTGACCGCTGAGACCTCGGTCCCCCAGAGCTCCAACCCCCCTCGCAGTGAAGGCAAGCGCGGCCTCCGGTCCTTCGTGTCGGCAAAAGGCATTCACCTGCGGCGAACCTGGGCCCGGGTTGGCAGGACCAGGCCCCATGGCAGGAGCCTGGGGAGGCCACTGGAGCCACGGGGGCCGGGGCTGAGGATTTTGCCGGGGGATCTCTCGGGGCCCAGGCCCCCTCTCTCGCCCGGGGAGTGCCCACGCCGTCCCTTGACCCCCGCAGGACACCTGCATCCTGCGATAAGCTGCCCTCTGCCTCCACGGGGCTGGGACACAAGGGGCCGTGGGGCGAGCAACGGGCCTACGTGGCGGCAAACCCGCAGACCCCTCCGTCACGTCCCCACCACTGCGAAGATCCCCCTGTTCTTCCATCCGTAAAGGGGTCCCCATTTACGGATGGAAGAACAGGGGGGAGCCCCCCAGGAGATGGCTTTTGTCCGAGCCGCGGCTGGTTAGTTTCGGGCCCAGACGCGGGGCCGCGCACGCGCAGGCTGGCCCCCCCACCACATGCCTCCCTCCGGGCAACGGGCCCCACCCTTGAGACATCAGGCCAGGTTCACAGGATCCCTGGGGTCGTGTCCGGGGAAACGGGAGCCTTCCCTGCCACCCAGAGGACCCCGCGTTTTCCCGTGGACCACACTATCCAGCAGCTCTGCCACCCCCGCACAGGCAGAGTGCCCAGGGAAGACCTGCGGACGTGGGGCCTGGGCGGGGGGCCTGCCAAGGTTCCACACCAGGTGGAGCGGGTCTGGGCGGGCAGGACCATCGCCCTCGGACCCGTTCTTCTGTGGTGTCTCAGGCCTGGGCCCAGCCCTGGCGGCTAAGAGTCTTGCTTTGGCTCAAACAGCCCACCCTGCCCCGAGGTGGCAATCTTGGCCCGGGAGGCTTCCACTCTAACGTCTGTGCTACCTACGCGAGACGGGACTGTGACCCCTGCAACCTCGGTCTCCCAGAGCTCCAACCCCCCTATCTGTGAATGCCGGGGCGGCCTCTTGCCCTTGGTGTCCGCAAAAGGCATTCACCTGCGGCAAACCTGGGCCCGGGTTGGCAGGACCAGGCCCCATGGCAGGAGCCTGGGGAGGCCATTGGAGCCACGGGGGCCGGGGCTGGGGATTTTGCCGGGGGATCTCTCGGGGCCCAGGTCCCCTCTCTCGCCCGGGGGTTGCCCACGCCGTCCCTTGACCCCCGCAGGACACCTGCATCCCGCGATAAGCGGCCCTCTGCCTCCACGGGGCTGGGACACAAGGGGCCGTGGGGCGAGCAACGGGCCTACGTGGCGGCAAATCCGCAGACGCCTCCGTCACGTCCCCACCACTGCGAAGATCCCCCTGTTCTTCCATCCGTAAAGGGGTCCCCCTTTACGGATGGAAGAACAGGGGGGAGCCCCCCAGGAGATGGCTTTTGTCCGAGCCGCGCCTGGTTAGTTTCGGGCCCAGACGCGGGGCCGCGCACGCGCAGGCAGTCCCCCCCACCACAAGCGCCCCTCCGGGCAAGGGGCCCCACCCTTGAGACTTCAGGCCAGGTTCACAGGATCCCTGGGGTCGTGTCCGGGGAAACGGAAGCCTTCCCTGCCACCCAGAGGACCGCGCGTTTTCCCGTGGACCATACTTCCCAGCATCTCTGCCACCCCCGCAGAGGCAGAGTGCCCAGGGAACACCTGGGGACCTAGGGCCGGGCGGGGGGCATTCCCCTGTTCAGCGCCAGTGGATCCGGCCCGGGTGGGCGGAACACACGCCCACTGACGGGTTCTGCCGGGGGGACTCAGGCCTGAGCCCTACCTGGGCTGTTAAGACTCTTGCTTTGGCTCAAACTGCCCCACCCTGCCCCCAGGCGGCAAAAATGGACCTGGCCACTTCCACTCTCTAAAGTCTGGCCTACACTCCTCCAGAAGCGACTGTGACCGCTGAGACCTCGGTCCCCCAGAGCTCCAACCCCCCTCCCAGTGAAGGCAAGCGCGGCCTCCGGTCCTTCGTGTCGGCAAAAGGCATTCACCTGCGGCGAACCTGGGCCCGGGTGAGCAGGACAAGGCCCCATGGCAGGAGCCTGGGGAGGCCACTGGAGCCACGGGGGCCGGGGCTGGGGATTTTGCCGGGGGATCTCTCGGGGCCCAGGCCCCCTCTCTCGCCCGGGGAGTGCCCATGCCGTCCCTTGACCCCCGCAGGACACCTGCATCCCGCGATAAGCGGCCCTCTGCCTCCACGGGGCTGGGACACAAGGGGCCGTGGGGCGAGCAACGGGCCTACGTGGCGGCAAACCCGCAGACCCCTCCATCACGTCCCCACCACTGCGAAGATCCCCCTGTTCTTCGATCCGTAAAGGGGTCCCCCTTTACGGATGGAAGAACAGGGGGGAGCCCCCCAGGAGATGGCTTTTGTCCGAGCCGCGGCTGGTTAGTTTCGGGCCCAGACGCGGGGCCGCGCACTCGCAGGCAGGCCCCCCCAACACATGCCTCCCTCCGGGCAACGGGCCCCACCCTTGAGACATCAGGCCAGGTTCACAGGATCCCTGGGGTCGTGTCCGGGGAAACGGGAGCCTTCCCTGCCACCCAGAGGACCCCGAGTTTTCCCGTGGACCACACTATCCAGCAGCTCTGCCACCCCCGCACAGGCAGAGTGCCCAGGGAAGACCGGCGGACGTAGGGCCTGGGCGGGGGGCCTGCCAAGGTTCCTCGCCAGGTGGAGCAGGTCTGGGCAGGCAGGACCATCGCCCTCGGACCCGTTCTTCTCTGGTGTCTCAGGTCTGGGCCCAGCCCTGGCGGCTAAGAGTCTTGCTTTGGCTCAAACAGCCCGCCCTGCCCCGAGGTGGCAATCTTGGCCCGGGAGGCTTCCACTCTAAAGTCTGTGCTACCTAGGCGAGACGGGACTGTGACCCCTGCAACCTCGGTCTCCCAGAGCTCCAACCCCCCTATCTGTGAATGCCGGGGCGGCCTCTTGCCCTTGGTGTCCGCAAAAGGTATTCACCTGCGGCAAACCTGGGCCCGGGTTGGCAGGACCAGGCCCCATGGCAGGAGCCTGGGGAGGCCACTGGAGCCATGGGGACCGGGGCTGGGGATTTTGCCGGGGGATCTCTCGGGGCCCAGGCCCCCTCTCTCGCCCGGGGAGTGCCCACGCCGTCCCTTGACCCCCGCAGGACACCTGCATCCCGCGATAAGCGGCCCTCTGCCTCCACGGGGCTGGGACACAAGGGGCCGTGGGGCGAGCAACGGGCCTACGTGGCGGCAAATCCGCAGACGCCTCCGTCACGTCCCCACCACTGCGAAGATCCCCCTGTTCTTCCATCCGTAAAGGGGTCCCCCTTTACGGATGGAAGAACAGGGGGGAGCCCCCCAGGAGATGGCTTTTGTCCGAGCCGCGCCTGGTTAGTTTCGGGCCCAGACGCGGGGCCGCGCATGCGCAGGCAGTCCCCCCCACCACAAGCGCCCCTCCGGGCAAGGGGCCCCACCCTTGAGACTTCAGGCCAGGTTCACAGGATCCCTGGGGTCGTGTCCGGGGAAACGGAAGCCTTCCCTGCCACCCAGAGGACCGCGCGTTTTCCGGTGGACCACACTTCCCAGCATCTCTGCCACCCCCGCAGAGGCAGAGTGCCCAGGGAAAACCTGGGGACCTAGGGCCGGGCGGGGGGCATTCCCCTGTTCAGCGCCAGTGGATCCGGCCCGGGTGGGCGGAACACACGCCCACTGACGGGTTCTGCCGGGGGGACTCATGCCTGAGCCCTACCTGGGCTGTTAAGACTCTTGCTTTGGCTCAAACTGCCCCACCCTGCCCCCAGGCGGCAAACATGGACCTGGCCACTTCCACTCTCTAAAGTCTGGCCTACACTCCTCCAGAAGCGACTGTGACCGCTGAGACCTCGGTCCCCCAGAGCTCCAACCCCCCTCCCAGTGAAGGCAAGCGCGGCCTCCGGTCCTTCGTGTCGGCAAAAGGCATTCACCTGCGGCGAACCTGGGCCCGGGTGAGCAGGACAAGGCCCCATGGCAGGAGCCTGGGGAGGCCACTGGAGCCACGGGGGCCGGGGCTGGGGATTTTGCCGGGGGATCTCTCGGGGCCCAGGCCCCCTCTCTCGCCCGGGGAGTGCCCATGCCGTCCCTTGACCCCCGCAGGACACCTGCATCCCGCGATAAGCGGCCCTCTGCCTCCACGGGGCTGGGACACAAGGGGCCGTGGGGCGAGCAACGGGCCTACGTGGCGGCAAACCCGCAGACCCCTCCGTCACGTCCCCACCACTGCGAAGATCCCCCTGTTCTTCCATCCGTAAAGGGGTCCCCCTTTACGGATGGAAGAACAGGGGGGAGCCCCCCAGGAGATGGCTTTTGTCCGAGCCGCGGCGGGTTAGTTTCGGGCCCAGACGCGGGGCCGCGCACGCGCAGGCAGGCCCCCCCACCACATGCCTCCCTCCGGGCAACGGGCCCCACCCTTGAGACATCAGGCCAGGTTCACAGGATCCCTGGGGTCGTGTCCGGGGAAACGGGAGCCTTCCCTGCCACCCAGAGGACCCCGCGTTTTCCCGTGGACCACACTATCCAGCAGCTCTGCCACCCCCGCACAGGCAGAGTGCCCAGGGAAGACCGGCGGACGTAGGGCCTGGGCGGGGGGCCTGCCAAGGTTCTTCGCCAGGTGGAGCGGGTCTGGGCAGGCAGGACCATCGCCCTCGGACCCGTTCTTCTCTGGTGTCTCAGGTCTGGGCCCAGCCCTGGCGGCTAAGAGTCTTGCTTTGGCTCAAACAGCCCGCCCTGCCCCGAGGTGGCAATCTTGGCCCGGGAGGCTTCCACTCTAAAGTCTGTGCTACCTACGTGAGACGGGACTGTGACCCCTGCAACCTCGGTCTCCCAGAGCTCCAACCCCCCTATCTGTGAATGCCGGGGCGGCCTCTTGCCCTTGGTGTCCGCAAAAGGCATTCACCTGCGGCAAACCTGGGCCCGGGTTGGCAGGACCAGGCCCCATGGCAGGAGCCTGGGGAGGCCACTGGAGCCACGGGGGCCGGGGCTGGGGATTTTGCCGGGGAATCTCTCGGGGCCCAGGCCCCCTTTCTCGCCCGGGGAGTGCCCACGCGGTCCCTTGACCCCCGCAGGACACCTGCATCCCGCGATAAGCGGCCCTCTGCCTCCACGGGGCTGGGACACAAGGGGCCGTGGGGCGAGCAACGGGCCTACGTGGCGGCAAACCCGCAGACCCCTCCGTCACGTCCCCACCACTGCGAAGATCCCCCTGTTCTTCCATCCGTAAAGGGGGACCCCTTTACGGATGGAAGAACAGGGGGGAGCCCCCCAGGAGATGGCTTTTGTCCGAGCCGCGGCTGGTTAGTTTCGGGCCCAGACGCGGGGCCGCGCACGCGCAGGCAGTCCCCCCCACCACAAGCGCCCCTCCGGGCAAGGGGCCCCACCCTTGAGACTTCAGGCCAGGTTCACAGGATCCCTGGGGTCGTGTCCGGGGAAACGGAAGCCTTTCCTGCCACCCAGAGGACGCTGCGTTTTCCCGTGGACCACACTTCCCAGCATCTCTGCCACCCCCGCAGAGGCAGAGTGCCCAGGGAACACCTGGGGACCTAGGGCCGGGCGGGGGGCATTCCCCTGTTCAGCGCCAGTGGATCCGGCCCGGGTGGGCGGAACACACGCCCACTGACGGGTTCTGCCGGGGGGACTCAGGCCTGAGCCCTGCCTGGGCTGTTAAGACTCTTGCTTTGGCTCAAACTGCCCCACCCTGCCCCCAGGCGGCAAACATGGACCTGGCCACTTCCACTCTCTAAAGTCTGGCCTAAACTCCGCCAGAAGCGACTGTGACCGCTGAGACCTCGGTCCCCCAGAGCTCCAACCCCCCTCCCAGTGAAGGCAAGCGCGGCCTCCGGTCCTTCGTGTCGGCAAAAGGCATTCACCTGCGGCGAACCTGGGCCCGGGTTGGCAGGACCAGGCCCCATGGCAGGAGCCTGGGGAGGCCACTGGAGCCACGGGGGCCGGGGCTGAGGATTTTGCCGGGGGATCTCTCGGGGCCCAGGCCCCCTCTCTCGCCCGGGGAGTGCCCACGCCGTCCCTTGACCCCCGCAGGACACCTGCATCCTGCGATAAGCGGCCCTCTGCCTCCACGGGGCTGGGACACAAGGGGCCGTGGGGCGAGCAACGGGCCTACGTGGCGGCAAACCCGCAGACCCCTCCGTCACGTCCCCACCACTGCGAAGATCCCCCTGTTCTTCCATCCGTAAAGGGGTCCCCCTTTACGGATGGAAGAACAGGGGGGAGCCCCCCAGGAGATGGCTTTTGTCCGAGCCGCGGCTGGTTAGTTTCGGGCCCAGACGCGGGGCCGCGCACGCGCAGGCTGGCCCCCCCACCACATGCCTCCCTCCGGGCAACGGGCCCCACCCTTGAGACATCAGGCCAGGTTCACAGGATCCCTGGGGTCGTGTCCGGGGAAACGGGAGCCTTCCCTGCCACCCAGAGGACCCCGCGTTTTCCCGTGGACCACACTATCCAGCAGCTCTGCCACCCCCGCACAGGCAGAGTGCCCAGGGAAGACCTGCGGACGTGGGGCCTGGGCGGGGGGCCTGCCAAGGTTCCACACCAGGTGGAGCGGGTCTGGGCGGGCAGGACCATCGCCCTCGGACCCGTTCTTCTGTGGTGTCTCAGGCCTGGGCCCAGCCCTGGCGGCTAAGAGTCTTGCTTTGGCTCAAACAGCCCACCCTGCCCCGAGGTGGCAATCTTGGCCCGGGAGGCTTCCACTCTAACGTCTGTGCTACCTACGCGAGACGGGACTGTGACCCCTGCAACCTCGGTCCCCCAGAGCTCCAACCCCCCTCCCAGTGAAGGCAAGCGCGGCCTCCGGTCCTTCGTGTCGGCAAAAGGCATTCACCTGCGGCGAACCTGGGCCCGGGTGAGCAGGACCCGGCCCCTAGGCAGGAGCCTGGGGAGGCCACTGGAGCCACGGGGGCCGGGGATGGGGATTTTGCCAGGGGATCTCTCGGGGCCCAGGCCCCCACTCTCGCCCGGGGAGAGCCCACGCCGTCCCTTGACCCCCGCAGGACACCTGCATCCTGCGATAAGCGGCCCTCTGCCTCCACGGGGCTGGGACACAAGGGGCCGTGGGGCGAGCAACGGGCCTACGTGGCGGCAAACCCGCAGACCCCTCCGTCACGTCCCCACCACTGCGAAGATCCCCCTGTTCTTCCATCCGTAAAGGGGTCCCCCTTTACGGATGGAAGAACAGGGGGGAGCCCCCCAGGAGATGGCTTTTGTCCGAGCCGCGGCTGGTTAGTATCGGGTCCAGACGCGGGGCCGCGCATGCGCTCGCAGGCCCCCCCACCACAAGCCCCCTCCGGGCAACGGGCCCCACCCTTGAGACTTCAGGCCAGGTTCACAGGATCCCTGGGGTCGTGTTCGGGGAAACGGAAGTCTTCCCTGCCACCCAGAGGACCGCGCGTTTTCCCGTGGACCACACTATCCAGCAGCTCTGCCACCCCCGCACAGGCAGAGTGCCCAGGGAAGACCTGCGGACGTGGGGCCTGGGCGGGGGGCCTGCCAAGGTTCCACGCCAGGTGGAGCGGGTCTGGGCGGGCAGGACCATCGCCCTCGGACCCGTTCTTCTGTGGTGTCTCAGGCCTGGGCCCAGCCCTGGCGGCTAAGAGTCTTGCTTTGGCTCAAACAGCCCGCCCTGCCCCGAGGTGGCAATCTTGGCCCGGGAGGCTTCCACTCTAACGTCTGTGCTACCTACGCGAGACGGGACTGTGACCCCTGCAACCTCGGTCTCCCAGAGCTCCAACCCCCCTATCTGTGAATGCCGGGGCGGCCTCTTGCCCTTGGTGTCCGCAAAAGGCATTCACCTGCGGCAAACCTGGGCCCGGGTTGGCAGGACCAGGCCCCATGGCAGGAGCCTGGGGAGGCCATTGGAGCCACGGGGGCCGGGGCTGGGGATTTTGCCGGGGGATCTCTCGGGGCCCAGGTCCCCTCTCTCGCCCGGGGGTTGCCCACGCCGTCCCTTGACCCCCGCAGGACACCTGCATCCCGCGATAAGCGGCCCTCTGCCTCCACGGGGCTGGGACACAAGGGGCCGTGGGGCGAGCAACGGGCCTACGTGGCGGCAAATCCGCAGACGCCTCCGTCACGTCCCCACCACTGCGAAGATCCCCCTGTTCTTCCATCCGTAAAGGGGTCCCCCTTTACGGATGGAAGAACAGGGCGGAGCCCCCCAGGAGATGGCTTTTGTCCGAGCCGCGCCTGGTTAGTTTCGGGTCCAGACGCGGGGCCGCGCATGCGCAGGCAGTCCCCCCCACCACAAGCGCCCCTCCGGGCAAGGGGCCCCACCCTTGAGACTTCAGGCCAGGTTCACAGGATCCCTGGGGTCGTGTCCGGGGAAACGGAAGCCTTCCCTGCCACCCAGAGGACCGCGCGTTTTCCCGTGGACCACACTTCCCAGCATCTCTGCCACCCCCGCAGAGGCAGAGTGCCCAGGGAACACCTGGGGACCTAGGGCCGGGCGGGGGGCATTCCCCTGTTCAGCGCCAGTGGATCCGGCCCGGGTGGGCGGAACACCCGCCCACTGACGGGTTCTGCCGGGGGGGACTCAGTCCTGAGCCCTGCCTGGGCTGTTAAGACTCTTGCTTTGGCTCAAACTGCCCCACCCTGCCCCCAGGCGGCAAACAGGGACCTGGCCACTTCCACTCTCTAAAGTCTGGCCTACACTCCTCCAGAAGCGACTGTGACCGCTGAGACCTCGGTCGCCCAGAGCTCCAACCCCCCTCCCAGTGAAGGCAAGCGCGGCCTCCGGTCCTTCGTGTCGGCAAAAGGCATTCACCTGCGGCGAACCTGGGCCCGGGTGAGCAGGACAAGGCCCCATGGCAGGAGCCTGGGGAGGCCACTGGAGCCACGGGGGCCGGGGCTGGGGATTTTGCCGGGGGATCTCTCGGGGCCCAGGCCCCCTCTCTCGCCCGGGGAGTGCCCATGCCGTCCCTTGACCCCCGCAGGACACCTGCATCCCGCGATAAGAGGCCCTCTGCCTCCACGGGGCTGGGACACAAGGGGCCGTGGGGCGAGCAACGGGCCTACGTGGCGGCAAACCCGCAGACCCCTCCGTCACGTCCCCACCACTGCGAAGATCCCCCTGTTCTTCGATCCGTAAAGGGGTCCCCCTTTACCGATGGAAGAACAGGGGGGAGCCCCCCAGGAGATGGCTTTTGTCCGAGCCGCGGCTGGTTAGTTTCGGGCCTAGACCGGGGGCCGCGCACGCGCAGGCAGGCCCCCCCACCACATGCCTCCCTCCTGGCAACGGGCCCCACCCTTGAGACTTCAGGCCAGGTTCACAGGATCCCTGGGGTCGTGTCCGGGGAAACGGGAGCCTTCCCTGCCACCCAGAGGACCCCGCGTTTTCCCGTGGACCACACTATCCAGCAGCTCTGCCACCCCCGCACAGGCAGAGTGCCCAGGGAAGACCGGCGGACGTAGGGCCTGGGCGGGGGGCCTGCCAAGGTTCCTCGCCAGGTGGAGCGGGTCTGGGCAGGCAGGACCATCGCCCTCGGACCCGTTCTTCTCTGGTGTCTCAGGTCTGGGCCCAGCCCTGGCGGCTAAGAGTCTTGCTTTGGCTCAAACAGCCCGCCCTGCCCCGAGGTGGCAATCTTGGCCCGGGAGGCTTCCACTCTAACGTCTGTGCTACCTACGCGAGACGGGACTGTGACCCCTGCAACCTCGGTCTCCCAGAGCTCCAACCCCCCTATCTGTGAATGCCGGGGCGGCCTCTTGCCCTTGGTGTCCGCAAAAGGCATTCACCTGCGGCAAACCTGGGCCCGGGTTGGCAGGACCAGGCCCCATGGCAGGAGCCTGGGGAGGCCATTGGAGCCACGGGGGCCGGGGCTGGGGATTTTGCCGGGGGATCTCTCGGGGCCCAGGTCCCCTCTCTCGCCCGGGGGTTGCCCACGCCGTCCCTTGACCCCCGCAGGACACCTGCATCCCGCGATAAGCGGCCCTCTGCCTCCACGGGGCTGGGACACAAGGGGCCGTGGGGCGAGCAACGGGCCTACGTGGCGGCAAATCCGCAGACGCCTCCGTCACGTCCCCACCACTGCGAAGATCCCCCTGTTCTTCCATCCGTAAAGGGGTCCCCCTTTACGGATGGAAGAACAGGGGGGAGCCCCCCAGGAGATGGCTTTTGTCCGAGCCGCGCCTGGTTAGTTTCGGGCCCAGACGCGGGGCCGCGCACGCGCAGGCAGTCCCCCCCACCACAAGCGCCCCTCCGGGCAAGGGGCCCCACCCTTGAGACTTCAGGCCAGGTTCACAGGATCCCTGGGGTCGTGTCCGGGGAAACGGAAGCCTTCCCTGCCACCCAGAGGACCGCGCGTTTTCCCGTGGACCACACTTCCCAGCATCTCTGCCACCCCCGCAGAGGCAGAGTGCCCAGGGAACACCTGGGGACCTAGGGCCGGGCGGGGGGCATTCCCCTGTTCAGCGCCAGTGGATCCGGCCCGGGTGGGCGGAACACACGCCCACTGACGGGTTCTGCCGGGGGGACTCAGGCCTGAGCCCTACCTGGGCTGTTAAGACTCTTGCTTTGGCTCAAACTGCCCCACCCTGCCCCCAGGCGGCAAACATGGACCTGGCCACTTCCACTCTCTAAAGTCTGGCCTACACTCCTCCAGAAGCGACTGTGACCGCTGAGACCTCGGTCCCCCAGAGCTCCAACCCCCCTCCCAGTGAAGGCAAGCGCGGCCTCCGGTCCTTCGTGTCGGCAAAAGGCATTCACCTGCGGCGAACCTGGGCCCGGGTGAGCAGGACAAGGCCCCATGGCAGGAGCCTGGGGAGGCCACTGGAGCCACGGGGGCCGGGGCTGGGGATTTTGCCGGGGGATCTCTCGGGGCCCAGGCCCCCTCTCTCGCCCGGGGAGTGCCCATGCCGTCCCTTGACCCCCGCAGGACACCTGCATCCCGCGATAAGCGGCCCTCTGCCTCCACGGGGCTGGGACACAAGGGGCCGTGGGGCGAGCAACGGGCCTACGTGGCGGCAAACCCGCAGACCCCTCCGTCACGTCCCCACCACTGCGAAGATCCCCCTGTTCTTCCATCCGTAAAGGGGTCCCCCTTTACGGATGGAAGAACAGGGGGGAGCCCCCCAGGAGATGGCTTTTGTCCGAGCCGCGGCTGGTTAGTTTCGGGCCCAGACGCGGGGCCGCGCACGCGCAGGCAGGCCCCCCCACCACATGCCTCCCTCCGGGCAACGGGCCCCACCCTTGAGACATCAGGCCAGGTTCACAGGATCCCTGGGGTCGTGTCCGGGGAAACGGGAGCCTTCCTTGCCACCCAGAGGACCCCGCGTTTTCCCGTGGACCACACTATCCAGCAGCTCTGCCACCCCCGCACAGGCAGAGTGCCCAGGGAAGACCGGCGGACGTAGGGCCTGGGCGGGGGGCCTGCCAAGGTTCCTCGCCAGGTGGAGCGGGTCTGGGCAGGCAGGACCATCGCCCTCGGACCCGTTCTTCTCTGGTGTCTCAGGTCTGGGCCCTGCCCTGGCGGCTAAGAGTCTTGCTTTGGCTCAAACAGCCCGCCCTGCCCCGAGGTGGCAATCTTGGCCCGGGAGGCTTCCACTCTAACGTCTGTGCTACCTACGCGAGACGGGACTGTGACCCCTGCAACCTCGGTCTCCCAGAGCTCCAACCCCCCTATCTGTGAATGCCGGGGCGGCCTCTTGCCCTTGTTGTCCGCAAAAGGCATTCACCTGCGGCAAACCTGGGCCCGGGTTGGCAGGACCAGGCCCCATGGCAGGAGCCTGGGGAGGCCATTGGAGCCACGGGGGCCGGGGCTGGGGATTTTGCCGGGGGATCTCTCGGGGCCCAGGTCCCCTCTCTCGCCCGGGGGTTGCCCACGCCGTCCCTTGACCCCCGCAGGACACCTGCATCCCGCGATAAGCGGCCCTCTGCCTCCACGGGGCTGGGACACAAGGGGCCGTGGGGCGAGCAACCGGCCTACGTGGCGGCAAACCCGCAGACGCCTCCGTCACGTCCCCACCACTGCGAAGATCCCCCTGTTCTTCCATCCGTAAAGGGGTCCCCCTTTACGGATGGAAGAACAGGGCGGAGCCCCCCAGGAGATGGCTTTTGTCCGAGCCGCGCCTGGTTAGTTTCGGGCCCAGACGCGGGGCCGCGCATGCGCAGGCAGTCCCCCCCACCACAAGCGCCCCTCCGGGCAAGGGGCCCCACCCTTGAGACTTCAGGCCAGGTTCACAGGATCCCTGGGGTCGTGTCCGGGGAAACGGAAGCCTTCCCTGCCACCCAGAGGACCGCGCGTTTTCCCGTGGACCACACTTCCCAGCATCTCTGCCACCCCCGCAGAGGCAGAGTGCCCAGGGAACACCTGGGGACCTAGGGCCGGGCGGGGGGCATTCCCCTGTTCAGCGCCAGTGGATCCGGCCCGGGTGGGCGGAACACCCGCCCACTGACGGGTTCTGCCGGGGGGGACTCAGTCCTGAGCCCTGCCTGGGCTGTTAAGACTCTTGCTTTGGCTCAAACTGCCCCACCCTGCCCCCAGGCGGCAAACAGGGACCTGGCCACTTCCACTCTCTAAAGTCTGGCCTACACTCCTCCAGAAGCGACTGTGACCGCTGAGACCTCGGTCGCCCAGAGCTCCAACCCCCCTCCCAGTGAAGGCAAGCGCGGCCTCCGGTCCTTCGTGTCGGCAAAAGGCATTCACCTGCGGCGAACCTGGGCCCGGGTGAGCAGGACAAGGCCCCATGGCAGGAGCCTGGGGAGGCCACTGGAGCCACGGGGGCCGGGGCTGGGGATTTTGCCGGGGGATCTCTCGGGGCCCAGGCCCCCTCTCTCGCCCGGGGAGTGCCCATGCCGTCCCTTGACCCCCGCAGGACACCTGCATCCCGCGATAAGAGGCCCTCTGCCTCCACGGGGCTGGGACACAAGGGGCCGTGGGGCGAGCAACGGGCCTACGTGGCGGCAAACCCGCAGACCCCTCCATCACGTCCCCACCACTGCGAAGATCCCCCTGTTCTTCGATCCGTAAAGGGGTCCCCCTTTACCGATGGAAGAACAGGGGGGAGCCCCCCAGGAGATGGCTTTTGTCCGAGCCGCGGCTGGTTAGTTTCGGGCCTAGACCGGGGGCCGCGCACGCGCAGGCAGCCCCCCTACCACATGCCTCCCTCCTGGCAACGGGCCCCACCCTTGAGACTTCAGGCCAGGTTCACAGGATCCCTGGGGTCGTGTCCGGGGAAACGGGAGCCTTCCCTGCCACCCAGAGGACCCCGCGTTTTCCCGTGGACCACACTATCCAGCAGCTCTGCCACCCCCGCACAGGCAGAGTGCCCAGGGAAGACCGGCGGACGTAGGGCCTGGGCGGGGGGCCTGCCAAGGTTCCTCGCCAGGTGGAGCGGGTCTGGGCAGGCAGGACCATCGCCCTCGGACCCGTTCTTCTCTGGTGTCTCAGGTCTGGGCCCAGCCCTGGCGGCTAAGAGTCTTGCTTTGGCTCAAACAGCCCGCCCTGCCCCGAGGTGGCAATCTTGGCCCGGGAGGCTTCCACTCTAACGTCTGTGCTACCTACGCGAGACGGGACTGTGACCCCTGCAACCTCGGTCTCCCAGAGCTCCAACCCCCCTATCTGTGAATGCCGGGGCGGCCTCTTGCCCTTGGTGTCCGCAAAAGGCATTCACCTGCGGCAAACCTGGGCCCGGGTTGGCAGGACCAGGCCCCATGGCAGGAGCCTGGGGAGGCCATTGGAGCCACGGGGGCCGGGGCTGGGGATTTTGCCGGGGGATCTCTCGGGGCCCAGGTCCCCTCTCTCGCCCGGGGGTTGCCCACGCCGTCCCTTGACCCCCGCAGGACACCTGCATCCCGCGATAAGCGGCCCTCTGCCTCCACGGGGCTGGGACACAAGGGGCCGTGGGGCGAGCAACGGGCCTACGTGGCGGCAAATCCGCAGACGCCTCCGTCACGTCCCCACCACTGCGAAGATCCCCCTGTTCTTCGATCCGTAAAGGGGTCCCCCTTTACGGATGGAAGAACAGGGGGGAGCCCCCCAGGAGATGTCTTTTGTCCGAGCCACGCCTGGTTAGTTTCGGGCCCAGACGCGGGGCCGCGCATGCGCAGGCAGTCCCCCCCACCACAAGCGCCCCTCCGGGCAAGGGGCCCCACCCTTGAGACTTCAGGCCAGGTTCACAGGATCCCTGGGGTCGTGTCCGGGGAAACGGAAGCCTTCCCTGCCACCCAGAGGACCGCGCGTTTTCCCGTGGACCACACTTCCCAGCATCTCTGCCACCCCCGCAGAGGCAGAGTGCCCAGGGAACACCTGGGGACCTAGGGCCGGGCGGGGGGCATTCCCCTGTTCAGCGCCAGTGGATCCGGCCCGGGTGGGCGGAACACACGCCCACTGACGGGTTCTGCCGGGGGGACTCAGGCCTGAGCCCTACCTGGGCTGTTAAGACTCTTGCTTTCGCTCAAACTGCCCCACCCTGCCCCCAGGCGGCAAACATGGACCTGGCCACTTCCACTCTCTAAAGTCTGGCCTACACTCCTCCAGAAGCGACTGTGACCGCTGAGACCTCGGTCCCCCAGAGCTCCAACCCCCCTCCCAGTGAAGGCAAGCGCGGCCTCCGGTCCTTCGTGTCGGCAAAAGGCATTCACCTGCGGCGAACCTGGGCCCGGGTGAGCAGGACAAGGCCCCATGGCAGGAGCCTGGGGAGGCCACTGGAGCCACGGGGGCCGGGGCTGGGGATTTTGCCGGGGGATCTCTCGGGGCCCAGGCCCCCTCTCTCGCCCGGGGAGTGCCCATGCCGTCCCTTGACCCCCGCAGGACACCTGCATCCCGCGATAAGCGGCCCTCTGCCTCCACGGGGCTGGGACACAAGGGGCCGTGGGGCGAGCAACGGGCCTACGTGGCGGCAAACCCGCAGACCCCTCCGTCACGTCCCCACCACTGCGAAGATCCCCCTGTTCTTCCATCCGTAAAGGGGTCCCCCTTTACGGATGGAAGAACAGGGGGGAGCCCCCCAGGAGATGGCTTTTGTCCGAGCCGCGGCTGGTTAGTTTCGGGCCCAGACGCGGGGCCGCGCACGCGCAGGCAGGCCCCCCCACCACATGCCTCCCTCCGGGCAACGGGCCCCACCCTTGAGACATCAGGCCAGGTTCACAGGATCCCTGGGGTCGTGTCCGGGGAAACGGGAGCCTTCCTTGCCACCCAGAGGACCCCGCGTTTTCCCGTGGACCACACTATCCAGCAGCTCTGCCACCCCCGCACAGGCAGAGTGCCCAGGGAAGACCGGCGGACGTAGGGCTTGGGCGGGGGGCCTGCCAAGGTTCCTCGCCAGGTGGAGCGGGTCTGGGCAGGCAGGACCATCGCCCTCGGACCCGTTCTTCTCTGGTGTCTCAGGTCTGGGCCCTGCCCTGGCGGCTAAGAGTCTTGCTTTGGCTCAAACAGCCCGCCCTGCCCCGAGGTGGCAATCTTGGCCCGGGAGGCTTCCACTCTAACGTCTGTGCTACCTACGCGAGACGGGACTGTGACCCCTGCAACCTCGGTCTCCCAGAGCTCCAACCCCCCTATCTGTGAATGCCGGGGCGGCCTCTTGCCCTTGTTGTCCGCAAAAGGCATTCACCTGCGGCGAACCTGGGCCCGGGTGAGCAGGACCAGGCCCCATGGCAGGAGCCTGGGGAGGCCACTGGAGCCACGGGGGCCGGGGATGGGGATTTTGCCGGGGGATCTCTCGGGGCCCAGGCCCCCTCTCTCGCCCGGGGAGTGCCCACGCCGTCCCTTGACCCCCGCAGGACACCTGCATCCCGCGATAAGCGGCCCTCTGCCTCCACGGGGCTGGGACACAAGGGGCCGTGGGGCGAGCAACGGGCCTACGTGGCGGCAAACCCGCAGACCCCTCCGTCACGTCCCCACCACTGCGAAGATCCCCCTGTTCTTCCATCCGTAAAGGGGTCCCCCTTTACGGATGGAAGAACAGGGGGGAGCCCCCCAGGAGATGGCTTTTGTCCGAGCCGCGCCTGGTTAGTTTCGGGCCCAGACGCGGGGCCGCGCATGCGCAGGCAGTCCCCCCCACCGCAAGCGCCCCTCCGGGCAAGGGGCCCCACCCTTGAGACTTCAGGCCAGGTTCACAGGATCCCTGGGGTCGTGTCCGGGGAAACGGAAGCCTTCCCTGCCACCCAGAGGACCGCGCGTTTTCCCGTGGACCACACTTCCCAGCATCTCTGCCACCCCCGCAGAGGCAGAGTGCCCAGGGAACACCTGGGGACCTAGGGCCGGGCGGGGGGCATTCCCCTGTTCAGCGCCAGTGGATCCGGCCCGGGTGGGCGGAACACACGCCCACTGACGGGTTCTGCCGGGGGGACTCAGGCCTGAGCCCTACCTGGGCTGTTAAGACTCTTGCTTTGGCTCAAACTGCCCCACCCTGCCCCCAGGCGGCAAACATGGACCTGGCCACTTCCACTCTCTAAAGTCTGGCCTACACTCCTCCAGAAGCGACTGTGACCGCTGAGACCTCGGTCCCCCAGAGCTCCAACCCCCCTCCCAGTGAAGGCAAGCGCGGCCTCCGGTCCTTCGTGTCGGCAAAAGGCATTCACCTGCGGCGAACCTGGGCCCGGGTGAGCAGGACAAGGCCCCATGGCAGGAGCCTGGGGAGGCCACTGGAGCCACGGGGGCCGGGGCTGGGGATTTTGCCGGGGGATCTCTCGGGGCCCAGGCCCCCTCTCTCGCCCGGGGAGTGCCCATGCCGTCCCTTGACCCCCGCAGGACACCTGCATCCCGCGATAAGCGGCCCTCTGCCTCCACGGGGCTGGGACACAAGGGGCCGTGGGGCGAGCAACGGGCCTACGTGGCGGCAAACCCACAGACCCCTCCGTCACGTCCCCACCACTGCGAAGATCCCCCTGTTCTTCCATCCGTAAAGGGGTCCCCCTTTACGGATGGAAGAACAGGGGGGAGCCCCCCAGGAGATGGCTTTTGTCCGAGCCGCGGCGGGTTAGTTTCGGGCCCAGACGCGGGGCCGCGCACGCGCAGGCAGGCCCCCCCACCACATGCCTCCCTCCGGGCAACGGGCCCCACCCTTGAGACATCAGGCCAGGTTCACAGGATCCCTGGGGTCGTGTCCGGGGAAACGGGAGCCTTCCTTGCCACCCAGAGGACCCCGCGTTTTCCCGTGGACCACACTATCCAGCAGCTCTGCCACCCCCGCACAGGCAGAGTGCCCAGGGAAGACCGGCGGACGTAGGGCCTGGGCGGGGGGCCTGCCAAGGTTCCTCGCCAGGTGGAGCGGGTCTGGGCAGGCAGGACCATCGCCCTCGGACCCGTTCTTCTCTGGTGTCTCAGGTCTGGGCCCAGCCCTGGCGGCTAAGAGTCTTGCTTTGGCTCAAACAGCCCGCCCTGCCCCGAGGTGGCAATCTTGGCCCGGGAGGCTTCCACTCTAACGTCTGTGCTACCTACGCGAGACGGGACTGTGACCCCTGCAACCTCGGTCTCCCAGAGCTCCAACCCCCCTATCTGTGAATGCCGGGGCGGCCTCTTGCCCTTGGTGTCCGCAAAAGGCATTCACCTGCGGCAAACCTGGGCCCGGGTTGGCAGGACCAGGCCCCATGGCAGGAGCCTGGGGAGGCCATTGGAGCCACGGGGGCCGGGGCTGGGGATTTTGCCGGGGGATCTCTCGGGGCCCAGGTCCCCTCTCTCGCCCGGGGGTTGCCCACGCCGTCCCTTGACCCCCGCAGGACACCTGCATCCCGCGATAAGCGGCCCTCTGCCTCCACGGGGCTGGGACACAAGGGGCCGTGGGGCGAGCAACGGGCCTACGTGGCGGCAAACCCGCAGACCCCTCCGTCACGTCCCCACCACTGCGAAGATCCCCCTGTTCTTCCATCCGTAAAGGGGTCCCCCTTTACGGATGGAAGAACAGGGGGGAGCCCCCCAGGAGATGGCTTTTGTCCGAGCCGCGCCTGGTTAGTTTCGGGCTCAGACGCGGGGCCGCGCATGCGCAGGCAGGCCCCCCCACCACAAGCGTCCCTCCGGCAAGGGGCCCCACCCTTGAGACTTCAGGCCAGGTTCACAGGATCCCTGGGGTCGTGTCCGGGGAAACGGAAGCCTTCCCTGCCACCCAGAGGACCGCGCGTTTTCCCGTGGACCACACTTCCCAGCATCTCTGCCACCCCCGCAGAGGCAGAGTGCCCAGGGAACACCTGGGGACCTAGGGCCGGGCGGGGGGCATTCCCCTGTTCAGCGCCAGTGGATCCGGCCCGGGTGGGCGGAACACACGCCCACTGACGGGTTCTGCCGGGGGGACTCAGGCCTGAGCCCTGCCTGGGCTGTTAAGACTCTTGCTTTGGCTCAAACTGCCCCACCCTGCCCCCAGGCGGCAAACATGGACCTGGCCACTTCCACTCTCTAAAGTCTGGCCTACACTCCGCCAGAAGCGACTGTGACCGCTGAGACCTCGGTCCCCCAGAGCTCCAACCCCCCTCCCAGTGAAGGCAAGCGCGGCCTCCGGTCCTTCGTGTCGGCAAAAGGCATTCACCTGCGGCGAACCTGGGCCCGGGTGAGCAGGACAAGGCCCCATGGCAGGAGCCTGGGGAGGCCACTGGAGCCACGGGGGCCGGGACTGGGGATTTTGCCGGGGGATCTCTCGGGGCCCAGGCCCCCTCTCTCGCCCGGGGAGTGCCCATGCCGTCCCTTGACCCCCGCAGGACACCTGCATCCCGCGATAAGCGGCCCTCTGCCTCCACGGGGCTGGGACACAAGGGGCCGTGGGGCGAGCAACGGGCCTACGTGGCGGCAAACCCGCAGACCCCTCCGTCACGTCCCCACCACTGCGAAGATCCCCCTGTTCTTCCATCCGTAAAGGGGTCCCCCTTTACGGATGGAAGAACAGGGGGGAGCCCCCCAGGAGATGGCTTTTGTCCGAGCCGCGGCTGGTTAGTTTCGGGCCCAGACGCGGGGCCGCGCACGCGCAGGCAGGCCCCCCCACCACATGCCTCCCTCCGGGCAACGGGCCCCACCCTTGAGACATCAGGCCAGGTTCACAGGATCCCTGGGGTCGTGTCCGGGGAAACGGGAGCCTTCCTTGCCACCCAGAGGACCCCGCGTTTTCCCGTGGACCACACTATCCAGCAGCTCTGCCACCCCCGCACAGGCAGAGTGCCCAGGGAAGACCGGCGGACGTAGGGCCTGGGCGGGGGGCCTGCCAAGGTTCCTCGCCAGGTGGAGCGGGTCTGGGCAGGCAGGACCATCGCCCTCGGACCCGTTCTTCTCTGGTGTCTCAGGTCTGGGCCCTGCCCTGGCGGCTAAGAGTCTTGCTTTGGCTCAAACAGCCCGCCCTGCCCCGAGGTGGCAATCTTGGCCCGGGAGGCTTCCACTCTAACGTCTGTGCTACCTACGCGAGACGGGACTGTGACCCCTGCAACCTCGGTCTCCCAGAGCTCCAACCCCCCTATCTGTGAATGCCGGGGCGGCCTCTTGCCCTTGTTGTCCGCAAAAGGCATTCACCTGCGGCAAACCTGGGCCCGGGTTGGCAGGACCAGGCCCCATGGCAGGAGCCTGGGGAGGCCATTGGAGCCACGGGGGCCGGGGCTGGGGATTTTGCCGGGGGATCTCTCGGGGCCCAGGTCCCCTCTCTCGCCCGGGGGTTGCCCACGCCGTCCCTTGACCCCCGCAGGACACCTGCATCCCGCGATAAGCGGCCCTCTGCCTCCACGGGGCTGGGACACAAGGGGCCGTGGGGCGAGCAACGGGCCTACGTGGCGGCAAACCCGCAGACGCCTCCGTCACGTCCCCACCACTGCGAAGATCCCCCTGTTCTTCCATCCGTAAAGGGGTCCCCCTTTACGGATGGAAGAACAGGGCGGAGCCCCCCAGGAGATGGCTTTTGTCCGAGCCGCGCCTGGTTAGTTTCGGGCCCAGACGCGGGGCCGCGCATGCGCAGGCAGTCCCCCCCACCACAAGCGCCCCTCCGGGCAAGGGGCCCCACCCTTGAGACTTCAGGCCAGGTTCACAGGATCCCTGGGGTCGTGTCCGGGGAAACGGAAGCCTTCCCTGCCACCCAGAGGACCGCGCGTTTTCCCGTGGACCACACTTCCCAGCATCTCTGCCACCCCCGCAGAGGCAGAGTGCCCAGGGAACACCTGGGGACCTAGGGCCGGGCGGGGGGCATTCCCCTGTTCAGCGCCAGTGGATCCGGCCCGGGTGGGCGGAACACCCGCCCACTGACGGGTTCTGCCGGGGGGGACTCAGTCCTGAGCCCTGCCTGGGCTGTTAAGACTCTTGCTTTGGCTCAAACTGCCCCACCCTGCCCCCAGGCGGCAAACAGGGACCTGGCCACTTCCACTCTCTAAAGTCTGGCCTACACTCCTCCAGAAGCGACTGTGACCGCTGAGACCTCGGTCGCCCAGAGCTCCAACCCCCCTCCCAGTGAAGGCAAGCGCGGCCTCCGGTCCTTCGTGTCGGCAAAAGGCATTCACCTGCGGCGAACCTGGGCCCGGGTGAGCAGGACAAGGCCCCATGGCAGGAGCCTGGGTAGGCCACTGGAGCCACGGGGGCCGGGGCTGGGGATTTTGCCGGGGGATCTCTCGGGGCCCAGGCCCCCTCTCTCGCCCGGGGAGTGCCCATGCCGTCCCTTGACCCCCGCAGGACACCTGCATCCCGCGATAAGAGGCCCTCTGCCTCCACGGGGCTGGGACACAAGGGGCCGTGGGGCGAGCAACGGGCCTACGTGGCGGCAAACCCGCAGACCCCTCCGTCACGTCCCCACCACTGCGAAGATCCCCCTGTTCTTCGATCCGTAAAGGGGTCCCCCTTTACCGATGGAAGAACAGGGGGGAGCCCCCCAGGAGATGGCTTTTGTCCGAGCCGCGGCTGGTTAGTTTCGGGCCTAGACCGGGGGCCGCGCACGCGCAGGCAGGCCCCCCCACCACATGCCTCCCTCCTGGCAACGGGCCCCACCCTTGAGACTTCAGGCCAGGTTCACAGGATCCCTGGGGTCGTGTCCGGGGAAACGGGAGCCTTCCCTGCCACCCAGAGGACCCCGCGTTTTCCCGTGGACCACACTATCCAGCAGCTCTGCCACCCCCGCACAGGCAGAGTGCCCAGGGAAGACCGGCGGACGTAGGGCCTGGGCGGGGGGCCTGCCAAGGTTCCTCGCCAGGTGGAGCGGGTCTGGGCAGGCAGGACCATCGCCCTCGGACCCGTTCTTCTCTGGTGTCTCAGGTCTGGGCCCAGCCCTGGCGGCTAAGAGTCTTGCTTTGGCTCAAACAGCCCGCCCTGCCCCGAGGTGGCAATCTTGGCCAGGGAGGCTTCCACTCTAACGTCTGTGCTACCTACGCGAGACGGGACTGTGACCCCTGCAACCTCGGTCTCCCAGAGCTCCAACCCCCCTATCTGTGAATGCCGGGGCGGCCTCTTGCCCTTGGTGTCCGCAAAAGGCATTCACCTGCGGCAAACCTGGGCCCGGGTTGGCAGGACCAGGCCCCATGGCAGGAGCCTGGGGAGGCCATTGGAGCCACGGGGGCCGGGGCTGGGGATTTTGCCGGGGGATCTCTCGGGGCCCAGGTCCCCTCTCTCGCCCGGGGGTTGCCCACGCCGTCCCTTGACCCCCGCAGGACACCTGCATCCCGCGATAAGCGGCCCTCTGCCTCCACGGGGCTGGGACACAAGGGGCCGTGGGGCGAGCAACGGGCCTACGTGGCGGCAAATCCGCAGACGCCTCCGTCACGTCCCCACCACTGCGAAGATCCCCCTGTTCTTCGATCCGTAAAGGGGTCCCCCTTTACGGATGGAAGAACAGGGGGGAGCCCCCCAGGAGATGGCTTTTGTCCGAGCCACGCCTGGTTAGTTTCGGGCCCAGACGCGGGGCCGCGCATGCGCAGGCAGTCCCCCCCACCACAAGCGCCCCTCCGGGCAAGGGGCCCCACCCTTGAGACTTCAGGCCAGGTTCACAGGATCCCTGGGGTCGTGTCCGGGGAAACGGAAGCCTTCCCTGCCACCCAGAGGACCGCGCGTTTTCCCGTGGACCACACTTCCCAGCATCTCTGCCACCCCCGCAGAGGCAGAGTGCCCAGGGAACACCTGGGGACCTAGGGCCGGGCGGGGGGCATTCCCCTGTTCAGCGCCAGTGGATCCGGCCCGGGTGGGCGGAACACACGCCCACTGACGGGTTCTGCCGGGGGGACTCAGGCCTGAGCCCTACCTGGGCTGTTAAGACTCTTGCTTTGGCTCAAACTGCCCCACCCTGCCCCCAGGCGGCAAACATGGACCTGGCCACTTCCACTCTCTAAAGTCTGGCCTACACTCCTCCAGAAGCGACTGTGACCGCTGAGACCTCGGTCCCCCAGAGCTCCAACCCCCCTCCCAGTGAAGGCAAGCGCGGCCTCCGGTCCTTCGTGTCGGCAAAAGGCATTCACCTGCGGCGAACCTGGGCCCGGGTGAGCAGAACAAGGCCCCATGGCAGGAGCCTGGGGAGGCCACTGGAGCCACGGGGGCCGGGGCTGGGGATTTTGCCGGGGGATCTCTCGGGGCCCAGGCCCCCTCTCTCGCCCGGGGAGTGCCCATGCCGTCCCTTGACCCCCGCAGGACACCTGCATCCCGCGATAAGCGGCCCTCTGCCTCCACGGGGCTGGGACACAAGGGGCCGTGGGGCGAGCAACGGGCCTACGTGGCGGCAAACCCGCAGACCCCTCCGTCACGTCCCCACCACTGCGAAGATCCCCCTGTTCTTCGATCCGTAAAGGGGTCCCCCTTTACGGATGGAAGAACAGGGGGGAGCCCCCCAGGAGATGGCTTTTGTCCGAGCCGCGGCTGGTTAGTTTCGGGCCCAGACGCGGGGCCGCGCACGCGCAGGCAGGCCCCCCCACCACATGCCTCCCTCCGGGCAACGGGCCCCACCCTTGAGACATCAGGCCAGGTTCACAGGATCCCTGGGGTCGTGTCCGGGGAAACGGGAGCCTTCCCTGCCACCCAGAGGACCCCGCGTTTTCCCGTGGACCACACTATCCAGCAGCTCTGCCACCCCCGCACAGGCAGAGTGCCCAGGGAACACCGGCGGACGTAGGGCCTGGGCGGGGGGCCTGCCAAGGTTCCTCGCCAGGTGGAGCGGGTCTGGGCAGGCAGGACCATCGCCCTCGGACCCGTTCTTCTCTGGTGTCTCAGGTCTGGGCCCAGCCCTGGCGGCTAAGAGTCTTGCTTTGGCTCAAACAGCCCGCCCTGCCCCGAGGTGGCAATCTTGGCCCGGGAGGCTTCCACTCTAACGTCTGTGCTACCTACGCGAGACGGGACTGTGACCCCTGCAACCTCGGTCTCCCAGAGCTCCAACCCCCCTATCTGTGAATGCCGGGGCGGCCTCTTGCCCTTGGTGTCCGCAAAAGGCATTCACCTGCGGCAAACCTGGGCCCGGGTTGGCAGGACCAGGCCCCATGGCAGGAGCCTGGGGAGGCCATTGGAGCCACGGGGGCCGGGGCTGGGGATTTTGCCGGGGGATCTCTCGGGGCCCAGGTCCCCTCTCTCGCCCGGGGGTTGCCCACGCCGTCCCTTGACCCCCGCAGGACACCTGCATCCCGCGATAAGCGGCCCTCTGCCTCCACGGGGCTGGGACACAAGGGGCCGTGGGGCGAGCAACGGGCCTACGTGGCGGCAAATCCGCAGACGCCTCCGTCACGTCCCCACCACTGCGAAGATCCCCCTGTTCTTCCATCCGTAAAGGGGTCCCCCTTTACGGATGGAAGAACAGGGGGGAGCCCCCCAGGAGATGGCTTTTGTCCGAGCCGCGCCTGGTTAGTTTCGGGCCCAGACGCGGGGCCGCGCACGCGCAGGCAGTCCCCCCCACCACAAGCGCCCCTCCGGGCAAGGGGCCCCACCCTTGAGACTTCAGGCCAGGTTCACAGGATCCCTGGGGTCGTGTCCGGGGAAACGGAAGCCTTCCCTGCCACCCAGAGGACCGCGCGTTTTCCCGTGGACCACACTTCCCAGCATCTCTGCCACCCCCGCAGAGGCAGAGTGCCCAGGGAACACCTGGGGACCTAGGGCCGGGCGGGGGGCATTCCCCTGTTCAGCGCCAGTGGATCCGGCCCGGGTGGGCGGAACACACGCCCACTGACGGGTTCTGCCGGGGGGACTCAGGCCTGAGCCCTACCTGGGCTGTTAAGACTCTTGCTTTGGCTCAAACTGCCCCACCCTGCCCCCAGGCGGCAAACATGGACCTGGCCACTTCCACTCTCTAAAGTCTGGCCTACACTCCTCCAGAAGCGACTGTGACCGCTGAGACCTCGGTCCCCCAGAGCTCCAACCCCCCTCCCAGTGAAGGCAAGCGCGGCCTCCGGTCCTTCGTGTCGGCAAAAGGCATTCACCTGCGGCGAACCTGGGCCCGGGTGAGCAGGACAAGGCCCCATGGCAGGAGCCTGGGGAGGCCACTGGAGCCACGGGGGCCGGGGCTGGGGATTTTGCCGGGGGATCTCTCGGGGCCCAGGCCCCCTCTCTCGCCCGGGGAGTGCCCATGCCGTCCCTTGACCCCCGCAGGACACCTGCATCCCGCGATAAGCGGCCCTCTGCCTCCACGGGGCTGGGACACAAGGGGCCGTGGGGCGAGCAACGGGCCTACGTGGCGGCAAACCCGCAGACCCCTCCGTCACGTCCCCACCACTGCGAAGATCCCCCTGTTCTTCCATCCGTAAAGGGGTCCCCCTTTACGGATGGAAGAACAGGGGGGAGCCCCCCAGGAGATGGCTTTTGTCCGAGCCGCGGCTGGTTAGTTTCGGGCCCAGACGCGGGGCCGCGCACGCGCAGGCAGGCCCCCCCACCACATGCCTCCCTCCGGGCAACGGGCCCCACCCTTGAGACATCAGGCCAGGTTCACAGGATCCCTGGGGTCGTGTCCGGGGAAACGGGAGCCTTCCTTGCCACCCAGAGGACCCCGCGTTTTCCCGTGGACCACACTATCCAGCAGCTCTGCCACCCCCGCACAGGCAGAGTGCCCAGGGAAGACCGGCGGACGTAGGGCTTGGGCGGGGGGCCTGCCAAGGTTCCTCGCCAGGTGGAGCGGGTCTGGGCAGGCAGGACCATCGCCCTCGGACCCGTTCTTCTCTGGTGTCTCAGGTCTGGGCCCTGCCCTGGCGGCTAAGAGTCTTGCTTTGGCTCAAACAGCCCGCCCTGCCCCGAGGTGGCAATCTTGGCCCGGGAGGCTTCCACTCTAACGTCTGTGCTACCTACGCGAGACGGGACTGTGACCCCTGCAACCTCGGTCTCCCAGAGCTCCAACCCCCCTATCTGTGAATGCCGGGGCGGCCTCTTGCCCTTGTTGTCCGCAAAAGGCATTCACCTGCGGCGAACCTGGGCCCGGGTGAGCAGGACCAGGCCCCATGGCAGGAGCCTGGGGAGGCCACTGGAGCCACGGGGGCCGGGGATGGGTATTTTGCCGGGGGATCTCTCGGGGCCCAGGCCCCCTCTCTCGCCCGGGGAGTGCCCACGCCGTCCCTTGACCCCCGCAGGACACCTGCATCCCGCGATAAGCGGCCCTCTGCCTCCACGGGGCTGGGACACAAGGGGCCGTGGGGCGAGCAACGGGCCTACGTGGCGGCAAACCCGCAGACCCCTCCGTCACGTCCCCACCACTGCGAAGATCCCCCTGTTCTTCCATCCGTAAAGGGGTCCCCCTTTACGGATGGAAGAACAGGCGGGAGCCCCCCAGGAGATGGCTTTTGTCCGAGCCGCGCCTGGTTAGTTTCGGGCCCAGACGCGGGGCCGCGCATGCGCAGGCAGTCCCCCCCACCACAAGCGCCCCTCCGGGCAAGGGGCCCCACCCTTGAGACTTCAGGCCAGGTTCACAGGATCCCTGGGGTCGTGTCCGGGGAAACGGAAGCCTTCCCTGCCACCCAGAGGACCGCGCGTTTTCCCGTGGACCACACTTCCCAGCATCTCTGCCACCCCCGCAGAGGCAGAGTGCCCAGGGAACACCTGGGGACCTAGGGCCGGGCGGGGGGCATTCCCCTGTTCAGCGCCAGTGGATCCGGCCCGGGTGGGCGGAACACACGCCCACTGACGGGTTCTGCCGGGGGGACTCAGGCCTGAGCCCTACCTGGGCTGTTAAGACTCTTGCTTTGGCTCAAACTGCCCCACCCTGCCCCCAGGCGGCAAACATGGACCTGGCCACTTCCACTCTCTAAAGTCTGGCCTACACTCCTCCAGAAGCGACTGTGACCGCTGAGACCTCGGTCCCCCAGAGCTCCAACCCCCCTCCCAGTGAAGGCAAGCGCGGCCTCCGGTCCTTCGTGTCGGCAAAAGGCATTCACCTGCGGCGAACCTGGGCCCGGGTGAGCAGGACAAGGCCCCATGGCAGGAGCCTGGGGAGGCCACTGGAGCCACGGGGGCCGGGGCTGGGGATTTTGCCGGGGGATCTCTCGGGGCCCAGGCCCCCTCTCTCGCCCGGGGAGTGCCCATGCCGTCCCTTGACCCCCGCAGGACACCTGCATCCCGCGATAAGCGGCCCTCTGCCTCCACGGGGCTGGGACACAAGGGGCCGTGGGGCGAGCAACGGGCCTACGTGGCGGCAAACCCGCAGACCCCTCCGTCACGTCCCCACCACTGCGAAGATCCCCCTGTTCTTCCATCCGTAAAGGGGTCCCCCTTTACGGATGGAAGAACAGGGGGGAGCCCCCCAGGAGATGGCTTTTGTCCGAGCCGCGGCGGGTTAGTTTCGGGCCCAGACGCGGGGCCGCGCACGCGCAGGCAGGCCCCCCCACCACATGCCTCCCTCCGGGCAACGGGCCCCACCCTTGAGACATCAGGCCAGGTTCACAGGATCCCTGGGGTCGTGTCCGGGGAAACGGGAGCCTTCCCTGCCACCCAGAGGACCCCGCGTTTTCCCGTGGACCACACTATCCAGCAGCTCTGCCACCCCCGCACAGGCAGAGTGCCCAGGGAACACCGGCGGACGTAGGGCCTGGGCGGGGGGCCTGCCAAGGTTCCTCGCCAGGTGGAGCGGGTCTGGGCAGGCAGGACCATCGCCCTCGGACCCGTTCTTCTCTGGTGTCTCAGGTCTGGGCCCAGCCCTGGCGGCTAAGAGTCTTGCTTTGGCTCAAACAGCCCGCCCTGCCCCGAGGTGGCAATCTTGGCCCGGGAGGCTTCCACTCTAACGTCTGTGCTACCTACGCGAGACGGGACTGTGACCCCTGCAACCTCGGTCTCCCAGAGCTCCAACCCCCCTATCTGTGAATGCCGGGGCGGCCTCTTGCCCTTGGTGTCCGCAAAAGGCATTCACCTGCGGCAAACCTGGGCCCGGGTTGGCAGGACCAGGCCCCATGGCAGGAGCCTGGGGAGGCCAGTGGAGCCACGGGGGCCGGGGCTGGGGATTTTGCCGGGGGATCTCTCGGGGCCCAGGTCCCCTCTCTCGCCCGGGGGTTGCCCACGCCGTCCCTTGACCCCCGCAGGACACCTGCATCCCGCGATAAGCGGCCCTCTGCCTCCACGGGGCTGGGACACAAGGGGCCGTGGGGCGAGCAACGGGCCTACGTGGCGGCAAATCCGCAGACGCCTCCGTCACGTCCCCACCACTGCGAAGATCCCCCTGTTCTTCCATCCGTAAAGGGGTCCCCCTTTACGGATGGAAGAACAGGGGGGAGCCCCCCAGGAGATGGCTTTTGTCCGAGCCGCGCCTGGTTAGTTTCGGGCCCAGACGCGGGGCCGCGCACGCGCAGGCAGTCCCCCCCACCACAAGCGCCCCTCCGGGCAAGGGGCCCCACCCTTGAGACTTCAGGCCAGGTTCACAGGATCCCTGGGGTCGTGTCCGGGGAAACGGAAGCCTTCCCTGCCACCCAGAGGACCGCGCGTTTTCCCGTGGACCACACTTCCCAGCATCTCTGCCACCCCCGCAGAGGCAGAGTGCCCAGGGAACACCTGGGGACCTAGGGCCGGGCGGGGGGCATTCCCCTGTTCAGCGCCAGTGGATCCGGCCCGGGTGGGCGGAACACACGCCCACTGACGGGTTCTGCCGGGGGGACTCAGGCCTGAGCCCTACCTGGGCTGTTAAGACTCTTGCTTTGGCTCAAACTGCCCCACCCTGCCCCCAGGCGGCAAACATGGACCTGGCCACTTCCACTCTCTAAAGTCTGGCCTACACTCCTCCAGAAGCGACTGTGACCGCTGAGACCTCGGTCCCCCAGAGCTCCAACCCCCCTCCCAGTGAAGGCAAGCGCGGCCTCCGGTCCTTCGTGTCGGCAAAAGGCATTCACCTGCGGCGAACCTGGGCCCGGGTGAGCAGGACAAGGCCCCATGGCAGGAGCCTGGGGAGGCCACTGGAGCCACGGGGGCCGGGGCTGGGGATTTTGCCGGGGGATCTCTCGGGGCCCAGGCCCCCTCTCTCGCCCGGGGAGTGCCCATGCCGTCCCTTGACCCCCGCAGGACACCTGCATCCCGCGATAAGCGGCCCTCTGCCTCCACGGGGCTGGGACACAAGGGGCCGTGGGGCGAGCAACGGGCCTACGTGGCGGCAAACCCGCAGACCCCTCCGTCACGTCCCCACCACTGCGAAGATCCCCCTGTTCTTCCATCCGTAAAGGGGTCCCCCTTTACGGATGGAAGAACAGGGGGGAGCCCCCCAGGAGATGGCTTTTGTCCGAGCCGCGGCTGGTTAGTTTCGGGCCCAGACGCGGGGCCGCGCACGCGCAGGCAGGCCCCCCCACCACATGCCTCCCTCCGGGCAACGGGCCCCACCCTTGAGACATCAGGCCAGGTTCACAGGATCCCTGGGGTCGTGTCCGGGGAAACGGGAGCCTTCCTTGCCACCCAGAGGACCCCGCGTTTTCCCGTGGACCACACTATCCAGCAGCTCTGCCACCCCCGCACAGGCAGAGTGCCCAGGGAAGACCGGCGGACGTAGGGCTTGGGCGGGGGGCCTGCCAAGGTTCCTCGCCAGGTGGAGCGGGTCTGGGCAGGCAGGACCATCGCCCTCGGACCCGTTCTTCTCTGGTGTCTCAGGTCTGGGCCCTGCCCTGGCGGCTAAGAGTCTTGCTTTGGCTCAAACAGCCCGCCCTGCCCCGAGGTGGCAATCTTGGCCCGGGAGGCTTCCACTCTAACGTCTGTGCTACCTACGCGAGACGGGACTGTGACCCCTGCAACCTCGGTCTCCCAGAGCTCCAACCCCCCTATCTGTGAATGCCGGGGCGGCCTCTTGCCCTTGTTGTCCGCAAAAGGCATTCACCTGCGGCGAACCTGGGCCCGGGTGAGCAGGACCAGGCCCCATGGCAGGAGCCTGGGGAGGCCACTGGAGCCACGGGGGCCGGGGATGGGTATTTTGCCGGGGGATCTCTCGGGGCCCAGGCCCCCTCTCTCGCCCGGGGAGTGCCCACGCCGTCCCTTGACCCCCGCAGGACACCTGCATCCCGCGATAAGCGGCCCTCTGCCTCCACGGGGCTGGGACACAAGGGGCCGTGGGGCGAGCAACGGGCCTACGTGGCGGCAAACCCGCAGACCCCTCCGTCACGTCCCCACCACTGCGAAGATCCCCCTGTTCTTCCATCCGTAAAGGGGTCCCCCTTTACGGATGGAAGAACAGGCGGGAGCCCCCCAGGAGATGGCTTTTGTCCGAGCCGCGCCTGGTTAGTTTCGGGCCCAGACGCGGGGCCGCGCATGCGCAGGCAGTCCCCCCCACCACAAGCGCCCCTCCGGGCAAGGGGCCCCACCCTTGAGACTTCAGGCCAGGTTCACAGGATCCCTGGGGTCGTGTCCGGGGAAACGGAAGCCTTCCCTGCCACCCAGAGGACCGCGCGTTTTCCCGTGGACCACACTTCCCAGCATCTCTGCCACCCCCGCAGAGGCAGAGTGCCCAGGGAACACCTGGGGACCTAGGGCCGGGCGGGGGGCATTCCCCTGTTCAGCGCCAGTGGATCCGGCCCGGGTGGGCGGAACACACGCCCACTGACGGGTTCTGCCGGGGGGACTCAGGCCTGAGCCCTACCTGGGCTGTTAAGACTCTTGCTTTGGCTCAAACTGCCCCACCCTGCCCCCAGGCGGCAAACATGGACCTGGCCACTTCCACTCTCTAAAGTCTGGCCTACACTCCTCCAGAAGCGACTGTGACCGCTGAGACCTCGGTCCCCCAGAGCTCCAACCCCCCTCCCAGTGAAGGCAAGCGCGGCCTCCGGTCCTTCGTGTCGGCAAAAGGCATTCACCTGCGGCGAACCTGGGCCCGGGTGAGCAGGACAAGGCCCCATGGCAGGAGCCTGGGGAGGCCACTGGAGCCACGGGGGCCGGGGCTGGGGATTTTGCCGGGGGATCTCTCGGGGCCCAGGCCCCCTCTCTCGCCCGGGGAGTGCCCATGCCGTCCCTTGACCCCCGCAGGACACCTGCATCCCGCGATAAGCGGCCCTCTGCCTCCACGGGGCTGGGACACAAGGGGCCGTGGGGCGAGCAACGGGCCTACGTGGCGGCAAACCCGCAGACCCCTCCGTCACGTCCCCACCACTGCGAAGATCCCCCTGTTCTTCCATCCGTAAAGGGGTCCCCCTTTACGGATGGAAGAACAGGGGGGAGCCCCCCAGGAGATGGCTTTTGTCCGAGCCGCGGCGGGTTAGTTTCGGGCCCAGACGCGGGGCCGCGCACGCGCAGGCAGGCCCCCCCACCACATGCCTCCCTCCGGGCAACGGGCCCCACCCTTGAGACATCAGGCCAGGTTCACAGGATCCCTGGGGTCGTGTCCGGGGAAACGGGAGCCTTCCCTGCCACCCAGAGGACCCCGCGTTTTCCCGTGGACCACACTATCCAGCAGCTCTGCCACCCCCGCACAGGCAGAGTGCCCAGGGAACACCGGCGGACGTAGGGCCTGGGCGGGGGGCCTGCCAAGGTTCCTCGCCAGGTGGAGCGGGTCTGGGCAGGCAGGACCATCGCCCTCGGACCCGTTCTTCTCTGGTGTCTCAGGTCTGGGCCCAGCCCTGGCGGCTAAGAGTCTTGCTTTGGCTCAAACAGCCCGCCCTGCCCCGAGGTGGCAATCTTGGCCCGGGAGGCTTCCACTCTAACGTCTGTGCTACCTACGCGAGACGGGACTGTGACCCCTGCAACCTCGGTCTCCCAGAGCTCCAACCCCCCTATCTGTGAATGCCGGGGCGGCCTCTTGCCCTTGGTGTCCGCAAAAGGCATTCACCTGCGGCAAACCTGGGCCCGGGTTGGCAGGACCAGGCCCCATGGCAGGAGCCTGGGGAGGCCATTGGAGCCACGGGGGCCGGGGCTGGGGATTTTGCCGGGGGATCTCTCGGGGCCCAGGTCCCCTCTCTCGCCCGGGGGTTGCCCACGCCGTCCCTTGACCCCCGCAGGACACCTGCATCCCGCGATAAGCGGCCCTCTGCCTCCACGGGGCTGGGACACAAGGGGCCGTGGGGCGAGCAACGGGCCTACGTGGCGGCAAACCCGCAGACCCCTCCGTCACGTCCCCACCACTGCGAAGATCCCCCTGTTCTTCCATCCGTAAAGGGGTCCCCCTTTACGGATGGAAGAACAGGGGGGAGCCCCCCAGGAGATGGCTTTTGTCCGAGCCGCGCCTGGTTAGTTTCGGGCTCAGACGCGGGGCCGCGCATGCGCAGGCAGGCCCCCCCACCACAAGCGTCCCTCCGGCAAGGGGCCCCACCCTTGAGACTTCAGGCCAGGTTCACAGGATCCCTGGGGTCGTGTCCGGGGAAACGGAAGCCTTCCCTGCCACCCAGAGGACCGCGCGTTTTCCCGTGGACCACACTTCCCAGCATCTCTGCCACCCCCGCAGAGGCAGAGTGCCCAGGGAACACCTGGGGACCTAGGGCCGGGCGGGGGGCATTCCCCTGTTCAGCGCCAGTGGATCCGGCCCGGGTGGCCGGAACACATGCCCACTGACCGGTTCTGCCGGGGGGACTCAGGCCTGAGCCCTGCCTGGGCTGTTAAGACTCTTGCTTTGGCTCAAACTGCCCCACCCTGCCCCCAGGCGGCAAACATGGACCTGGCCACTTCCACTCTCTAAAGTCTGGCCTAAACTCCGCCAGAAGCGACTGTGACCGCTGAGACCTCGGTCCCCCAGAGCTCCAACCCCCCTCGCAGTGAAGGCAAGCGCGGCCTCCGGTCCTTCGTGTCGGCAAAAGGCATTCACCTGCGGCGAACCTGGGCCCGGGTGAGCAGGACCAGGCCCCATGGCAGGAGCCTGGGGAGGCCACTGGAGCCACGGGGGCCGGGGCTGGGGATTTTGCCGGGGGATCTCTCGGGGCCCAGGCCCCCTCTCTCGCCCGGGGAGTGCCCACGCCGTCCCTTGACCCCCGCAGGACACCTGCATCCCGCGATAAGCGGCCCTCTGCCTCCACGGGGCTGGGACACAAGGGGCCGTGGGGCGAGCAACGGGCCTACGTGGCGGCAAACCCGCAGACCCCTCCGTCACGTCCCCACCACTGCGAAGATCCCCCTGTTCTTCCATCCGTAAAGGGGTCCCCCTTTACGGATGGAAGAACAGGGGGGAGCCCCCCAGGAGATGGCTTTTGTCCGAGCCGCGGCTGGTTAGTATCGGGTCCAGACGCGGGGCCGCGCATGCGCACGCAGGCCCCCCCACCACAAGCCCCCTCCGGGCAACGGGCCCCACCCTTGAGACTTCAGGCCAGGTTCACAGGATCCCTGGGGTCGTGTTCGGGGAAACGGAAGTCTTCCCTGCCACCCAGAGGACCCCGCGTTTTCCCGTGGACCACACTATCCAGCAGCTCTGCCACCCCCGCACAGGCAGAGTGCCCAGGGAAGACCTGCGGACGTGGGGCCTGGGCGGGGGGCCTGCCAAGGTTCCACGCCAGGTGGAGCGGGTCTGGGCGGGAAGGACCATCGCCCTCGGACCCGTTCTTCTGTGCTGTCTCAGGCCTGGGCCCAGCCCTGGCGGCTAAGAGTCTTGCTTTGGCTCAAACAGCCCGCCCTGCCCCGAGGTGGCAATCTTGGCCCGGGAGGCTTCCACTCTAAAGTCTGTGCTACCTAGGCGAGACGGGACTGTGACCCCTGCAACCTCGGTCTCCCAGAGCTCCAACCCCCCTATCTGTGAATGCCGGGGCGGTCTCTTGCCCTTGGTGTCCGCAAAAGGCATTCACCTGCGGCAAACCTGGGCCCGGGTTGGCAGGACCAGGCCCCATGGCAGGAGCCTGGGGAGGCCACTGGAGCCATGGGGACCGGGGCTGGGGATTTTGCCGGGGGATCTCTCGGGGCCCAGGCCCCCTCTCTCGCCCGGGGAGTGCCCACGCCGTCCCTTGACCCCCGCAGGACACCTGCATCCCGCGATAAGCGGCCCTCTGCCTCCACGGGGCTGGGACACAAGGGGCCGTGGGGCGAGCAACGGGCCTACGTGGCGGCAAATCCGCAGACGCCTCCGTCACGTCCCCACCACTGCGAAGATCCCCCTGTTCTTCCATCCGTAAAGGGGTCCCCCTTTACGGATGGAAGAACAGGGGGGAGCCCCCCAGGAGATGGCTTTTGTCCGAGCCGCGCCTGGTTAGTTTCGGGCCCAGACGCGGGGCCGCGCATGCGCAGGCAGTCCCCCCCACCACAAGCGCCCCTCCGGGCAAGGGGCCCCACCCTTGAGACTTCAGGCCAGGTTCACAGGATCCCTGGGGTCGTGTCCGGGGAAACGGAAGCCTTCCCTGCCACCCAGAGGACCGCGCGTTTTCCCGTGGACCACACTTCCCAGCATCTCTGCCACCCCCGCAGAGGCAGAGTGCCCAGGGAACACCTGGGGACCTAGGGCCGGGCGGGGGGCATTCCCCTGTTCAGCGCCAGTGGATCCGGCCCGGGTGGGCGGAACACACGCCCACTGACGGGTTCTGCCGGGGGGACTCAGGCCTGAGCCCTACCTGGGCTGTTAAGACTCTTGCTTTGGCTCAAACTGCCCCACCCTGCCCCCAGGCGGCAAACATGGACCTGGCCACTTCCACTCTCTAAAGTCTGGCCTACACTCCTCCAGAAGCGACTGTGACCGCTGAGACCTCGGTCCCCCAGAGCTCCAACCCCCCTCCCAGTGAAGGCAAGCGCGGCCTCCGGTCCTTCGTGTCGGCAAAAGGCATTCACCTGCGGCGAACCTGGGCCCGGGTGAGCAGGACAAGGCCCCATGGCAGGAGCCTGGGGAGGCCACTGGAGCCACGGGGGCCGGGGCTGGGGATTTTGCCGGGGGATCTCTCGGGGCCCAGGCCCCCTCTCTCGCCCGGGGAGTGCCCATGCCGTCCCTTGACCCCCGCAGGACACCTGCATCCCGCGATAAGCGGCCCTCTGCCTCCACGGGGCTGGGACACAAGGGGCCGTGGGGCGAGCAACGGGCCTACGTGGCGGCAAACCCACAGACCCCTCCGTCACGTCCCCACCACTGCGAAGATCCCCCTGTTCTTCCATCCGTAAAGGGGTCCCCCTTTACGGATGGAAGAACAGGGGGGAGCCCCCCAGGAGATGGCTTTTGTCCGAGCCGCGGCGGGTTAGTTTCGGGCCCAGACGCGGGGCCGCGCACGCGCAGGCAGGCCCCCCCACCACATGCCTCCCTCCGGGCAACGGGCCCCACCCTTGAGACATCAGGCCAGGTTCACAGGATCCCTGGGGTCGTGTCCGGGGAAACGGGAGCCTTCCTTGCCACCCAGAGGACCCCGCGTTTTCCCGTGGACCACACTATCCAGCAGCTCTGCCACCCCCGCACAGGCAGAGTGCCCAGGGAAGACCGGCGGACGTAGGGCCTGGGCGGGGGGCCTGCCAAGGTTCCTCGCCAGGTGGAGCGGGTCTGGGCAGGCAGGACCATCGCCCTCGGACCCGTTCTTCTCTGGTGTCTCAGGTCTGGGCCCAGCCCTGGCGGCTAAGAGTCTTGCTTTGGCTCAAACAGCCCGCCCTGCCCCGAGGTGGCAATCTTGGCCCGGGAGGCTTCCACTCTAACGTCTGTGCTACCTACGCGAGACGGGACTGTGACCCCTGCAACCTCGGTCTCCCAGAGCTCCAACCCCCCTATCTGTGAATGCCGGGGCGGCCTCTTGCCCTTGTTGTCCGCAAAAGGCATTCACCTGCGGCAAACCTGGGCCCGGGTTGGCAGGACCAGGCCCCATGGCAGGAGCCTGGGGAGGCCATTGGAGCCACGGGGGCCGGGGCTGGGGATTTTGCCGGGGGATCTCTCGGGGCCCAGGTCCCCTCTCTCGCCCGGGTGTTGCCCACGCCGTCCCTTGACCCCCGCAGGACACCTGCATCCCGCGATAAGCGGCCCTCTGCCTCCACGGGGCTGGGACACAAGGGGCCGTGGGGCGAGCAACGGGCCTACGTGGCGGCAAACCCGCAGACCCCTCCGTCACGTCCCCACCACTGCGAAGATCCCCCTGTTCTTCCATCCGTAAAGGGGTCCCCCTTTACGGATGGAAGAACAGGGGGGAGCCCCCCAGGAGATGGCTTTTGTCCGAGCCGCGCCTGGTTAGTTTCGGGCTCAGACGCGGGGCCGCGCATGCGCAGGCAGGCCCCCCCACCACAAGCGTCCCTCCGGCAAGGGGCCCCACCCTTGAGACTTCAGGCCAGGTTCACAGGATCCCTGGGGTCGTGTCCGGGGAAACGGAAGCCTTCCCTGCCACCCAGAGGACCGCGCGTTTTCCCGTGGACCACACTTCCCAGCATCTCTGCCACCCCCGCAGAGGCAGAGTGCCCAGGGAACACCTGGGGACCTAGGGCCGGGCGGGGGGCATTCCCCTGTTCAGCGCCAGTGGATCCGGCCCGGGTGGGCCGAACACACGCCCACTGACGGGTTCTGCCGGGGGGACTCAGGCCTGAGCCCTGCCTGGGCTGTTAAGACTCTTGCTTTGGCTCAAACTGCCCCACACTGCCCCCAGGCGGCAAACATGGACCTGGCCACTTCCACTCTCTAAAGTCTGGCCTAAACTCCGCCAGAAGCGACTGTGACCGCTGAGACCTCGGTCCCCCAGAGCTCCAACCCCCCTCGCAGTGAAGGCAAGCGCGGCCTCCGGTCCTTCGTGTCCGCAAAAGGCATTCACCTGCGGCGAACCTGGGCCCGGGTGAGCAGGACCAGGCCCCATGGCAGGAGCCTGGGGAGGCCACTGGAGCCACGGGGGCCGGGGCTGGGGATTTTGCCGGGGGATCTCTCGGGGCCCAGGCCCCCTCTCTCGCCCGGGGAGTGCCCACGCCGTCCCTTGACCCCCGCAGGACACCTGCATCCCGCGATAAGCGGCCCTCTGCCTCCACGGGGCTGGGACACAAGGGGCCGTGGGGCGAGCAACGGGCCTACGTGGCGGCAAACCCGCAGACCCCTCCGTCACGTCCCCACCACTGCGAAGATCCCCCTGTTCTTCCATCCGTAAAGGGGTCCCCCTTTACGGATGGAAGAACAGGGGGGAGCCCCCCAGGAGATGGCTTTTGTCCTAGCCGCGGCTGGTTAGTATCGGGTCCAGACGCGGGGCCGCGCATGCGCACGCAGGCCCCCCCACCACAAGCCCCCTCCGGGCAACGGGCCCCACCCTTGAGACTTCAGGCCAGGTTCACAGGATCCCTGGGGTCGTGTTCGGGGAAACGGAAGTCTTCCCTGCCACCCAGAGGACCCCGCGTTTTCCCGTGGACCACACTATCCAGCAGCTCGGCCACCCCCGCACAGGCAGAGTGCCCAGGGAAGACCTGCGGACGTGGGGCCTGGGCGGGGGGCCTGCCAAGGTTCCACGCCAGGTGGAGCGGGTCTGGGCGGGAAGGACCATCGCCCTCGGACCCGTTCTTCTGTGCTGTCTCAGGCCTGGGCCCAGCCCTGGCGGCTAAGAGTCTTGCTTTGGCTCAAACAGCCCGCCCTGCCCCGAGGTGGCAATCTTGGCCCGGGAGGCTTCCACTCTAAAGTCTGTGCTACCTAGGCGAGACGGGACTGTGACCCCTGCAACCTCGGTCTCCCAGAGCTCCAACCCCCCTATCTGTGAATGCCGGGGCGGCCTCTTGCCCTTGGTGTCCGCAAAAGGCATTCACCTGCGGCAAACCTGGGCCCGGGTTGGCAGGACCAGGCCCCATGGCAGGAGCCTGGGGAGGCCACTGGAGCCATGGGGACCGGGGCTGGGGATTTTGCCGGGGGATCTCTCGGGGCCCAGGCCCCCTCTCTCGCCCGGGGAGTGCCCACGCCGTCCCTTGACCCCCGCAGGACACCTGCATCCCGCGATAAGCGGCCCTCTGCCTCCACGGGGCTGGGACACAAGGGGCCGTGGGGCGAGCAACGGGCCTACGTGGCGGCAAATCCGCAGACGCCTCCGTCACGTCCCCACCACTGCGAAGATCCCCCTGTTCTTCCATCCGTAAAGGGGTCCCCCTTTACGGATGGAAGAACAGGGGGGAGCCCCCCAGGAGATGGCTTTTGTCCGAGCCGCGCCTGGTTAGTTTCGGGCCCAGACGCGGGGCCGCGCATGCGCAGGCAGTCCCCCCCACCACAAGCGCCCCTCCGGGCAAGGGGCCCCACCCTTGAGACTTCAGGCCAGGTTCACAGGATCCCTGGGGTCGTGTCCGGGGAAACGGAAGCCTTCCCTGCCACCCAGAGGACCGCGCGTTTTCCCGTGGACCACACTTCCCAGCATCTCTGCCACCCCCGCAGAGGCAGAGTGCCCAGGGAACACCTGGGGACCTAGGGCCGGGCGGGGGGCATTCCCCTGTTCAGCGCCAGTGGATCCGGCCCGGGTGGGCGGAACACACGCCCACTGACGGGTTCTGCCGGGGGGACTCAGGCCTGAGCCCTACCTGGGCTGTTAAGACTCTTGCTTTGGCTCAAACTGCCCCACCCTGCCCCCAGGCGGCAAACATGGACCTGGCCACTTCCACTCTCTAAAGTCTGGCCTACACTCCTCCAGAAGCGACTGTGACCGCTGAGACCTCGGTCCCCCAGAGCTCCAACCCCCCTCCCAGTGAAGGCAAGCGCGGCCTCCGGTCCTTCGTGTCGGCAAAAGGCATTCACCTGCGGCGAACCTGGGCCCGGGTGAGCAGGACAAGGCCCCATGGCAGGAGCCTGGGGAGGCCACTGGAGCCACGGGGGCCGGGGCTGGGGATTTTGCCGGGGGATCTCTCGGGGCCCAGGCCCCCTCTCTCGCCCGGGGAGTGCCCATGCCGTCCCTTGACCCCCGCAGGACACCTGCATCCCGCGATAAGCGGCCCTCTGCCTCCACGGGGCTGGGACACAAGGGGCCGTGGGGCGAGCAACGGGCCTACGTGGCGGCAAACCCACAGACCCCTCCGTCACGTCCCCACCACTGCGAAGATCCCCCTGTTCTTCCATCCGTAAAGGGGTCCCCCTTTACGGATGGAAGAACAGGGGGGAGCCCCCCAGGAGATGGCTTTTGTCCGAGCCGCGGCGGGTTAGTTTCGGGCCCAGACGCGGGGCCGCGCACGCGCAGGCAGGCCCCCCCACCACATGCCTCCCTCCGGGCAACGGGCCCCACCCTTGAGACATCAGGCCAGGTTCACAGGATCCCTGGGGTCGTGTCCGGGGAAACGGGAGCCTTCCTTGCCACCCAGAGGACCCCGCGTTTTCCCGTGGACCACACTATCCAGCAGCTCTGCCACCCCCGCACAGGCAGAGTGCCCAGGGAAGACCGGCGGACGTAGGGCCTGGGCGGGGGGCCTGCCAAGGTTCCTCGCCAGGTGGAGCGGGTCTGGGCAGGCAGGACCATCGCCCTCGGACCCGTTCTTCTCTGGTGTCTCAGGTCTGGGCCCAGCCCTGGCGGCTAAGAGTCTTGCTTTGGCTCAAACAGCCCGCCCTGCCCCGAGGTGGCAATCTTGGCCCGGGAGGCTTCCACTCTAACGTCTGTGCTACCTACGCGAGACGGGACTGTGACCCCTGCAACCTCGGTCTCCCAGAGCTCCAACCCCCCTATCTGTGAATGCCGGGGCGGCCTCTTGCCCTTGTTGTCCGCAAAAGGCATTCACCTGCGGCAAACCTGGGCCCGGGTTGGCAGGACCAGGCCCCATGGCAGGAGCCTGGGGAGGCCATTGGAGCCACGGGGGCCGGGGCTGGGGATTTTGCCGGGGGATCTCTCGGGGCCCAGGTCCCCTCTCTCGCCCGGGTGTTGCCCACGCCGTCCCTTGACCCCCGCAGGACACCTGCATCCCGCGATAAGCGGCCCTCTGCCTCCACGGGGCTGGGACACAAGGGGCCGTGGGGCGAGCAACGGGCCTACGTGGCGGCAAACCCGCAGACCCCTCCGTCACGTCCCCACCACTGCGAAGATCCCCCTGTTCTTCCATCCGTAAAGGGGTCCCCCTTTACGGATGGAAGAACAGGGGGGAGCCCCCCAGGAGATGGCTTTTGTCCGAGCCGCGCCTGGTTAGTTTCGGGCTCAGACGCGGGGCCGCGCATGCGCAGGCAGGCCCCCCCACCACAAGCGTCCCTCCGGCAAGGGGCCCCACCCTTGAGACTTCAGGCCAGGTTCACAGGATCCCTGGGGTCGTGTCCGGGGAAACGGAAGCCTTCCCTGCCACCCAGAGGACCGCGCGTTTTCCCGTGGACCACACTTCCCAGCATCTCTGCCACCCCCGCAGAGGCAGAGTGCCCAGGGAACACCTGGGGACCTAGGGCCGGGCGGGGGGCATTCCCCTGTTCAGCGCCAGTGGATCCGGCCCGGGTGGGCCGAACACACGCCCACTGACGGGTTCTGCCGGGGGGACTCAGGCCTGAGCCCTGCCTGGGCTGTTAAGACTCTTGCTTTGGCTCAAACTGCCCCACCCTGCCCCCAGGCGGCAAACATGGACCTGGCCACTTCCACTCTCTAAAGTCTGGCCTAAACTCCGCCAGAAGCGACTGTGACCGCTGAGACCTCGGTCCCCCAGAGCTCCAACCCCCCTCGCAGTGAAGGCAAGCGCGGCCTCCGGTCCTTCGTGTCGGCAAAAGGCATTCACCTGCGGCGAACCTGGGCCCGGGTGAGCAGGACCAGGCCCCATGGCAGGAGCCTGGGGAGGCCACTGGAGCCACGGGGGCCGGGGCTGGGGATTTTGCCGGGGGATCTCTCGGGGCCCAGGCCCCCTCTCTCGCCCGGGGAGTGCCCACGCCGTCCCTTGACCCCCGCAGGACACCTGCATCCCGCGATAAGCGGCCCTCTGCCTCCACGGGGCTGAGACACAAGGGGCCGTGGGGCGAGCAACGGGCCTACGTGGCGGCAAACCCGCAGACCCCTCCGTCACGTCCCCACCACTGCGAAGATCCCCCTGTTCTTCCATCCGTAAAGGGGTCCCCCTTTACGGATGGAAGAACAGGGGGGAGCCCCCCAGGAGATGGCTTTTGTCCGAGCCGCGGCTGGTTAGTATCGGGTCCAGACGCGGGGCCGCGCATGCGCACGCAGGCCCCCCCACCACAAGCCCCCTCCGGGCAACGGGCCCCACCCTTGAGACTTCAGGCCAGGTTCACAGGATCCCTGGGGTCGTGTTCGGGGAAACGGAAGTCTTCCCTGCCACCCAGAGGACCCCGCGTTTTCCCGTGGACCACACTATCCAGCAGCTCTGCCACCCCCGCACAGGCAGAGTGCCCAGGGAAGACCTGCGGACGTGGGGCCTGGGCGGGGGGCCTGCCAAGGTTCCACGCCAGGTGGAGCGGGTCTGGGCGGGAAGGACCATCGCCCTCGGACCCGTTCTTCTGTGCTGTCTCAGGCCTGGGCCCAGCCCTGGCGGCTAAGAGTCTTGCTTTGGCTCAAACAGCCCGCCCTGCCCCGAGGTGGCAATTTTGGCCCGGGAGGCTTCCACTCTAAAGTCTGTGCTACCTAGGCGAGACGGGACTGTGACCCCTGCAACCTCGGTCTCCCAGAGCTCCAACCCCCCTATCTGTGAATGCCGGGGCGGCCTCTTGCCCTTGGTGTCCGCAAAAGGCATTCACCTGCGGCAAACCTGGGCCCGGGTTGGCAGGACCAGGCCCCATGGCAGGAGCCTGGGGAGGCCACTGGAGCCATGGGGACCGGGGCTGGGGATTTTGCCGGGGGATCTCTCGGGGCCCAGGCCCCCTCTCTCGCCCGGGGAGTGCCCACGCCGTCCCTTGACCCCCGCAGGACACCTGCATCCCGCGATAAGCGGCCCTCTGCCTCCACGGGGCTGGGACACAAGGGGCCGTGGGGCGAGCAACGGGCCTACGTGGCGGCAAATCCGCAGACGCCTCCGTCACGTCCCCACCACTGCGAAGATCCCCCTGTTCTTCCATCCGTAAAGGGGTCCCCCTTTACGGATGGAAGAACAGGGGGGAGCCCCCCAGGAGATGGCTTTTGTCCGAGCCGCGCCTGGTTAGTTTCGGGCCCAGACGCGGGGCCGCGCATGCGCAGGCAGTCCCCCCCACCACAAGCGCCCCTCCGGGCAAGGGGCCCCACCCTTGAGACTTCAGGCCAGGTTCACAGGATCCCTGGGGTCGTGTCCGGGGAAACGGAAGCCTTCCCTGCCACCCAGAGGACCGCGCGTTTTCCCGTGGACCACACTTCCCAGCATCTCTGCCACCCCCGCAGAGGCAGAGTGCCCAGGGAACACCTGGGGACCTAGGGCCGGGCGGGGGGCATTCCCCTGTTCAGCGCCAGTGGATCCGGCCCGGGTGGGCCGAACACACGCCCACTGACGGGTTCTGCCGGGGGGACTCAGGCCTGAGCCCTACCTGGGCTGTTAAGACTCTTGCTTTGGCTCAAACTGCCCCACCCTGCCCCCAGGCGGCAAACATGGACCTGGCCACTTCCACTCTCTAAAGTCTGGCCTACACTCCTCCAGAAGCGACTGTGACCGCTGAGACCTCGGTCCCCCAGAGCTCCAACCCCCCTCCCAGTGAAGGCAAGCGCGGCCTCCGGTCCTTCGTGTCGGCAAAAGGCATTCACCTGCGGCGAACCTGGGCCCGGGTGAGCAGGACAAGGCCCCATGGCAGGAGCCTGGGGAGGCCACTGGAGCCACGGGGGCCGGGGCTGGGGATTTTGCCGGGGGATCTCTCGGGGCCCAGGCCCCCTCTCTCGCCCGGGGAGTGCCCATGCCGTCCCTTGACCCCCGCAGGACACCTGCATCCCGCGATAAGCGGCCCTCTGCCTCCACGGGGCTGGGACACAAGGGGCCGTGGGGCGAGCAACGGGCCTACGTGGCGGCAAACCCACAGACCCCTCCGTCACGTCCCCACCACTGCGAAGATCCCCCTGTTCTTCCATCCGTAAAGGGGTCCCCCTTTACGGATGGAAGAACAGGGGGGAGCCCCCCAGGAGATGGCTTTTGTCCGAGCCGCGGCGGGTTAGTTTCGGGCCCAGACGCGGGGCCGCGCACGCGCAGGCAGGCCCCCCCACCACATGCCTCCCTCCGGGCAACGGGCCCCACCCTTGAGACATCAGGCCAGGTTCACAGGATCCCTGGGGTCGTGTCCGGGGAAACGGGAGCCTTCCTTGCCACCCAGAGGACCCCGCGTTTTCCCGTGGACCACACTATCCAGCAGCTCTGCCACCCCCGCACAGGCAGAGTGCCCAGGGAAGACCGGCGGACGTAGGGCCTGGGCGGGGGGCCTGCCAAGGTTCCTCGCCAGGTGGAGCGGGTCTGGGCAGGCAGGACCATCGCCCTCGGACCCGTTCTTCTCTGGTGTCTCAGGTCTGGGCCCAGCCCTGGCGGCTAAGAGTCTTGCTTTGGCTCAAACAGCCCGCCCTGCCCCGAGGTGGCAATCTTGGCCCGGGAGGCTTCCACTCTAACGTCTGTGCTACCTACGCGAGACGGGACTGTGACCCCTGCAACCTCGGTCTCCCAGAGCTCCAACCCCCCTATCTGTGAATGCCGGGGCGGCCTCTTGCCCTTGTTGTCCGCAAAAGGCATTCACCTGCGGCAAACCTGGGCCCGGGTTGGCAGGACCAGGCCCCATGGCAGGAGCCTGGGGAGGCCATTGGAGCCACGGGGGCCGGGGCTGGGGATTTTGCCGGGGGATCTCTCGGGGCCCAGGTCCCCTCTCTCGCCCGGGTGTTGCCCACGCCGTCCCTTGACCCCCGCAGGACACCTGCATCCCGCGATAAGCGGCCCTCTGCCTCCACGGGGCTGGGACACAAGGGGCCGTGGGGCGAGCAACGGGCCTACGTGGCGGCAAACCCGCAGACCCCTCCGTCACGTCCCCACCACTGCGAAGATCCCCCTGTTCTTCCATCCGTAAAGGGGTCCCCCTTTACGGATGGAAGAACAGGGGGGAGCCCCCCAGGAGATGGCTTTTGTCCGAGCCGCGCCTGGTTAGTTTCGGGCTCAGACGCGGGGCCGCGCATGCGCAGGCAGGCCCCCCCACCACAAGCGTCCCTCCGGCAAGGGGCCCCACCCTTGAGACTTCAGGCCAGGTTCACAGGATCCCTGGGGTCGTGTCCGGGGAAACGGAAGCCTTCCCTGCCACCCAGAGGACCGCGCGTTTTCCCGTGGACCACACTTCCCAGCATCTCTGCCACCCCCGCAGAGGCAGAGTGCCCAGGGAACACCTGGGGACCTAGGGCCGGGCGGGGGGCATTCCCCTGTTCAGCGCCAGTGGATCCGGCCCGGGTGGGCCGAACACACGCCCACTGACGGGTTCTGCCGGGGGGACTCAGGCCTGAGCCCTGCCTGGGCTGTTAAGACTCTTGCTTTGGCTCAAACTGCCCCACCCTGCCCCCAGGCGGCAAACATGGACCTGGCCACTTCCACTCTCTAAAGTCTGGCCTAAACTCCGCCAGAAGCGACTGTGACCGCTGAGACCTCGGTCCCCCAGAGCTCCAACCCCCCTCGCAGTGAAGGCAAGCGCGGCCTCCGGTCCTTCGTGTCGGCAAAAGGCATTCACCTGCGGCGAACCTGGGCCCGGGTGAGCAGGACCAGGCCCCATGGCAGGAGCCTGGGGAGGCCACTGGAGCCACGGGGGCCGGGGCTGGGGATTTTGCCGGGGGATCTCTCGGGGCCCAGGCCCCCTCTCTCGCCCGGGGAGTGCCCACGCCGTCCCTTGACCCCCGCAGGACACCTGCATCCCGCGATAAGCGGCCCTCTGCCTCCACGGGGCTGGGACACAAGGGGCCGTGGGGCGAGCAACGGGCCTACGTGGCGGCAAACCCGCAGACCCCTCCGTCACGTCCCCACCACTGCGAAGATCCCCCTGTTCTTCCATCCGTAAAGGGGTCCCCCTTTACGGATGGAAGAACAGGGGGGAGCCCCCCAGGAGATGGCTTTTGTCCGAGCCGCGGCTGGTTAGTATCGGGTCCAGACGCGGGGCCGCGCATGCGCACGCAGGCCCCCCCACCACAAGCCCCCTCCGGGCAACGGGCCCCACCCTTGAGACTTCAGGCCAGGTTCACAGGATCCCTGGGGTCGTGTTCGGGGAAACGGAAGTCTTCCCTGCCACCCAGAGGACCCCGCGTTTTCCCGTGGACCACACTATCCAGCAGCTCTGCCACCCCCGCACAGGCAGAGTGCCCAGGGAAGACCTGCGGACGTGGGGCCTGGGCGGGGGGCCTGCCAAGGTTCCACGCCAGGTGGAGCGGGTCTGGGCGGGAAGGACCATCGCCCTCGGACCCGTTCTTCTGTGCTGTCTCAGGCCTGGGCCCAGCCCTGGCGGCTAAGAGTCTTGCTTTGGCTCAAACAGCCCGCCCTGCCCCGAGGTGGCAATCTTGGCCCGGGAGGCTTCCACTCTAAAGTCTGTGCTACCTAGGCGAGACGGGACTGTGACCCCTGCAACCTCGGTCTCCCAGAGCTCCAACCCCCCTATCTGTGAATGCCGGGGCGGCCTCTTGCCCTTGGTGTCCGCAAAAGGCATTCACCTGCGGCAAACCTGGGCCCGGGTTGGCAGGACCAGGCCCCATGGCAGGAGCCTGGGGAGGCCACTGGAGCCATGGGGACCGGGGCTGGGGATTTTGCCGGGGGATCTCTCGGGGCCCAGGCCCCCTCTCTCGCCCGGGGAGTGCCCACGCCGTCCCTTGACCCCCGCAGGACACCTGCATCCCGCGATAAGCGGCCCTCTGCCTCCACGGGGCTGGGACACAAGGGGCCGTGGGGCGAGCAACGGGCCTACGTGGCGGCAAATCCGCAGACGCCTCCGTCACGTCCCCACCACTGCGAAGATCCCCCTGTTCTTCCATCCGTAAAGGGGTCCCCCTTTACGGATGGAAGAACAGGGGGGAGCCCCCCAGGAGATGGCTTTTGTCCGAGCCGCGCCTGGTTAGTTTCGGGCTCAGACGCGGGGCCGCGCATGCGCAGGCAGTCCCCCCCACCACAAGCGCCCCTCCGGGCAAGGGGCCCCACCCTTGAGACTTCAGGCCAGGTTCACAGGATCCCTGGGGTCGTGTCCGGGGAAACGGAAGCCTTCCCTGCCACCCAGAGGACCGCGCGTTTTCCCGTGGACCACACTTCCCAGCATCTCTGCCACCCCCGCAGAGGCAGAGTGCCCAGGGAACACCTGGGGACCTAGGGCCGGGCGGGGGGCATTCCCCTGTTCAGCGCCAGTGGATCCGGCCCGGGTGGGCGGAACACACGCCCACTGACGGGTTCTGCCGGGGGGACTCAGGCCTGAGCCCTACCTGGGCTGTTAAGACTCTTGCTTTGGCTCAAACTGCCCCACCCTGCCCCCAGGCGGCAAAAATGGACCTGGCCACTTCCACTCTCTAAAGTCTGGCCTACACTCCTCCAGAAGCGACTGTGACCGCTGAGACCTCGGTCCCCCAGAGCTCCAACCCCCCTCCCAGTGAAGGCAAGCGCGGCCTCCGGTCCTTCGTGTCGGCAAAAGGCATTCACCTGCGGCGAACCTGGGCCCGGGTGAGCAGGACAAGGCCCCATGGCAGGAGCCTGGGGAGGCCACTGGAGCCACGGGGGCCGGGGCTGGGGATTTTGCCGGGGGATCTCTCGGGGCCCAGGCCCCCTCTCTCGCCCGGGGAGTGCCCATGCCGTCCCTTGACCCCCGCAGGACACCTGCATCCCGCGATAAGCGGCCCTCTGCCTCCACGGGGCTGGGACACAAGGGGCCGTGGGGCGAGCAACGGGCCTACGTGGCGGCAAACCCGCAGACCCCTCCGTCACGTCCCCACCACTGCGAAGATCCCCCTGTTCTTCGATCCGTAAAGGGGTCCCCCTTTACGGATGGAAGAACAGGGGGGAGCCCCCCAGGAGATGGCTTTTGTCCGAGCCGCGGCTGGTTAGTTTCGGGCCCAGACGCGGGGCCGCGCACGCGCAGGCAGGCCCCCCCACCACATGCCTCCCTCCGGGCAACGGGCCCCACCCTTGAGACATCAGGCCAGGTTCACAGGATCCCTGGGGTCGTGTCCGGGGAAACGGGAGCCTTCCCTGCCACCCAGAGGACCCCGAGTTTTCCCGTGGACCACACTATCCAGCAGCTCTGCCACCCCCGCACAGGCAGAGTGCCCAGGGAAGACCGGCGGACGTAGGGCCTGGGCGGGGGGCCTGCCAAGGTTCCTCGCCAGGTGGAGCGGGTCTGGGCAGGCAGGACCATCGCCCTCGGACCCGTTCTTCTCTGGTGTCTCAGGTCTGGGCCCAGCCCTGGCGGCTAAGAGTCTTGCTTTGGCTCAAACAGCCCGCCCTGCCCCGAGGTGGCAATCTTGGCCCGGGAGGCTTCCACTCTAACGTCTGTGCTACCTACGCGAGACGGGACTGTGACCCCTGCAACCTCGGTCTCCCAGAGCTCCAACCCCCCTATCTGTGAATGCCGGGGCGGCCTCTTGCCCTTGGTGTCCGCAAAAGGCATTCACCTGCGGCAAACCTGGGCCCGGGTTGGCAGGACCAGGCCACATGGCAGGAGCCTGGGGAGGCCATTGGAGCCACGGGGGCCGGGGCTGGGGATTTTGCCGGGGGATCTCTCGGGGCCCAGGTCCCCTCTCTCGCCCGGGGGTTGCCCACGCCGTCCCTTGACCCCCGCAGGACACCTGCATCCCGCGATAAGCGGCCCTCTGCCTCCACGGGGCTGGGACACAAGGGGCCGTGGGGCGAGCAACGGGCCTACGTGGCGGCAAACCCGCAGACCCCTCCGTCACGTCCCCACCACTGCGAAGATCCCCCTGTTCTTCCATCCGTAAAGGGGTCCCCCTTTACGGATGGAAGAACAGGGGGGAGCCCCCCAGGAGATGGCTTTTGTCCGAGCCGCGCCTGGTTAGTTTCGGGCTCAGACGCGGGGCCGCGCATGCGCAGGCAGGCCCCCCCACCACAAGCGTCCCTCCGGCAAGGGGCCCCACCCTTGAGACTTCAGGCCAGGTTCACAGGATCCCTGGGGTCGTGTCCGGGGAAACGGAAGCCTTCCCTGCCACCCAGAGGACCGCGCGTTTCCCGTGGACCACACTTCCCAGCATCTCTGCCACCCCCGCAGAGGCAGAATGCCCAGGGAACACCTGGGGACCTAGGGCCGGGCGGGGGGCATTACCCTGTTCAGGGCCAGTGGATCCGGCCCGGGTGGGCGGAACACACGCCCACTGACGGGTTCTGCCGGGGGGACTCAGGCCTGAGCCCTGCCTGGGCTGTTAAGACTCTTGCTTTGGCTCAAACTGCCCCACCCTGCCCCCAGGCGGCAAACAGGGACCTGGCCACTTCCACTCTCTAAAGTCTGGCCTAAACTCCTCCAGAAGCGACTGTGACCGCTGAGACCTCGGTCCCCCAGAGCTTCAACCCCCCTCCCAGTGAAGGCAAGCGCGGCCTCCGGTCCTTCGTGTCGGCAAAAGGCATTCACCAGCGGCGAACCTGGGCCCGGGTGAGCAGGACCAGGCCCCATGGCAGGAGCCTGGGGAGGCCACTGGAGCCACGGGGGCCGGGGCTGGGGATTTTGCCGGGGGATCTCTCGGGGCCCAGGCCCCCTCTCTCGCCCGGGGAGTGCCCACGCCGTCCCTTGACCCCCGCAGGACACCTGCATCCCGCGATAAGCGGCCCTCTGCCTCCACGGGGCTGGGACACAAGGGGCCGTGGGGCGAGAAACGGGCCTACGTGGCGGCAAACCCGCAGACCCCTCCGTCACGTCCCCACCACTGCGAAGATCCCCCTGTTCTTCCATCCGTAAAGGGGTGCCCCTTTACGGATGGAAGAACAGGGGGGAGCCCCCCAGGAGATGGCTTTTGTCCGAGCCGGGGCGGGTTAGTTTCGGGCCCAGACGCGGGGCCGCGCACGCGCAGGCAGGCCCCCCCACCACATGCCTCCCTCCGGGCAACGGGCCCCACCCTTGAGACATCAGGCCAGGTTCACAGGATCCCTGGGTTCGTGTCCGGGGAAACGGAAGCCTTCCCTGCCACCCAGAGGACCCCGCGTTTTCCCGTGGACCACACTATCCAGCAGCTCTGCCACCCCCGCACAGGCAGAGTGCCCAGGGAAGACCTGCGGACGTGGGGCCTGGGCGGGGGGCCTGCCAAGGTTCCACGCCAGGTGGAGCGGGTCTGGGCGGGCAGGACCATCGCCCTCGGACCCGTTCTTCTGTGGTGTCTCAGGCCTGGGCCCAGCCCTGGCGGCTAAGAGTCTTGCTTTGGCTCAAACAGCCCACCCTGCCCCGAGGTGGCAATCTTGGCCCGGGAGGCTTCCACTCTAAAGTCTGTGCTACCTACGCGAGACGGGACTGTGACCCCTGCAACCTCGGTCTCCCAGAGCTCCAACCCCCCTATCTGTGAATGCCGGGGCGGCCTCTTGCCCTTGGTGTCCGCAAAAGGCATTCACCTGCGGCAAACCTGGGCCCGGGTTGGCAGGACCAGGCCCCATGGCAGGAGCCTGGGGAGGCCAGTGGAGCCACGGGGGCCGGGGCTGGGGATTTTGCCGGGGGATCTCTCGGGGCCCAGGCCCCCTCTCTCGCCCGGGGGTTGCCCACGCCATCCCTTGACCCCCGCAGGACACCTGCATCCCGCGATAAGCGGCCCTCTGCCTCCACGGGGCTGGGACACAAGGGGCCGTGGGGCGAGCAACGGGCCTACGTGGCGGCAAACCCGCAGACCCCTCCGTCACGTCCCCACCACTGCGAAGATCCCCCTGTTCTTCCATCCGTAAAGGGGTCCCCCTTTACGGATGGAAGAACAGGGGGGAGCCCCCCAGGAGATGGCTTTTGTCCGAGCCGCGCCTGGTTAGTTTCGGGCCCAGACGCGGGGCCGCGCATGCGCAGGCAGTCCCCCCCACCACAAGCGCCCCTCCGGGCAAGGGGCCCCACCCTTGATACTTCAGGCCAGGTTCACAGGATCCCTGGGGTCGTGTCCAGGGAAACGGAAGCCTTCCCTGCCACCCAGAGGACCGCGCGTTTCCCGTGGACCACACTTCCCAGCATCTCTGCCACCCCCGCAGAGGCAGAATGACCAGGGAACACCTGGGGACCTAGGGCCGGGCGGGGGGCATTACCCTGTTCAGCGCCAGTGGATCCGGCCCGGGTGGGCGGAACACACGCCCACTGACGGGTTCTGCCGGGGGGACTCAGGCCTGAGCCCTACCTGGGCTGTTAAGACTCTTGCTTTGGCTCAAACTGCCCCACCCTGCCCCCAGGCGGCAAACATGGACCTGGCCACTTCCACTCTCTAAAGTCTGGCCTACACTCCTCCAGAAGCGACTGTGACCGCTGAGACCTCGGTCCCCCAGAGCTCCAACCCCCCTCCCAGTGAAGGCAAGCGCGGCCTCCGGTCCTTCGTGTCGGCAAAAGGCATTCACCTGCGGCGAACCTGGGCCCGGGTGAGCAGGACAAGGCCCCATGGCAGGAGCCTGGGGAGGCCACTGGAGCCACGGGGGCCGGGGCTGGGGATTTTGCCGGGGGATCTCTCGGGGCCCAGGCCCCCTCTCTCGCCCGGGGAGTGCCCACGCCGTCCCTTGACCCCCGCAGGACACCTGCATCCCGCGATAAGCGGCCCTCTGCCTCCACGGGGCTGGGACACAAGGGGCCGTGGGGCGAGAAACGGGCCTACGTGGCGGCAAACCCGCAGACCCCTCCGTCACGTCCCCACCACTGCGAAGATCCCCCTGTTCTTCCATCCGTAAAGGGGTCCCCCTTTACGGATGGAAGAACAGGGGGGAGCCCCCCAGGAGATGGCTTTTGTCCGAGCCGGGGCGGGTTAGTTTCGGGCCCAGACGCGGGGCCGCGCACGCGCAGGCAGGCCCCCCCACCACATGCCTCCCTCCGGGCAACGGGCCCCACCCTTGAGACATCAGGCCAGGTTCACAGGATCCCTGGGTTCGTGTCCGGGGAAACGGAAGCCTTCCCTGCCACCCAGAGGACCCCGCGTTTTCCCGTGGACCACACTATCCAGCAGCTCTGCCACCCCCGCACAGGCAGAGTGCCCAGGGAAGACCTGCGGACGTGGGGCCTGGGCGGGGGGCCTGCCAAGGTTCCACGCCAGGTGGAGCGGGTCTGGGCGGGCAGGACCATCGCCCTCGGACCCGTTCTTCTGTGGTGTCTCAGGCCTGGGCCCAGCCCTGGCGGCTAAGAGTCTTGCTTTGGCTCAAACAGCCCACCCTGCCCCGAGGTGGCAATCTTGGCCCGGGAGGCTTCCACTCTAAAGTCTGTGCTACCTACGCGAGACGGGACTGTGACCCCTGCAACCTCGGTCTCCCAGAGCTCCAACCCCCCTATCTGTGAATGCCGGGGCGGCCTCTTGCCCTTGGTGTCCGCAAAAGGCATTCACCTGCGGCAAACCTGGGCCCGGGTTGGCAGGACCAGGCCCCATGGCAGGAGCCTGGGGAGGCCAGTGGAGCCACGGGGGCCGGGGCTGGGGATTTTGCCGGGGGATCTCTCGGGGCCCAGGCCCCCTCTCTCGCCCGGGGGTTGCCCACGCCATCCCTTGACCCCCGCAGGACACCTGCATCCCGCGATAAGCGGCCCTCTGCCTCCACGGGGCTGGGACACAAGGGGCCGTGGGGCGAGCAACGGGCCTACGTGGCGGCAAACCCGCAGACCCCTCCGTCACGTCCCCACCACTGCGAAGATCCCCCTGTTCTTCCATCCGTAAAGGGGTCCCCCTTTACGGATGGAAGAACAGGGGGGAGCCCCCCAGGAGATGGCTTTTGTCCGAGCCGCGGCTGGTTAGTTTCGGGCCCAGACGCGGGGCCGCGCATGCGCAGGCAGTCCCCCCCACCACAAGCGCCCCTCCGGGCAAGGGGCCCCACCCTTGAGACTTCAGGCCAGGTTCACAGGATCCCTGGGGTCGTGTCCGGGGAAACGGAAGCCTTCCCTGCCACCCAGAGGACCGCGCGTTTTCCCGTGGACCACACTTCCCAGCATCTCTGCCACCCCCGCAGAGGCAGAGTGCCCAGGGAACACCTGGGGACCTAGGGCCGGGCGGGGGGCATTCCCCTGTTCAGCGCCAGTGGATCCGGCCCGGGTGGGCGGAACACACGCCCACTGACGGGTTCTGCCGGGGGGACTCAGGCCTGAGCCCTACCTGGGCTGTTAAGACTCTTGCTTTGGCTCAAACTGCCCCACCCTGCCCCCAGGCGGCAAAAATGGACCTGGCCACTTCCACTCTCTAAAGTCTGGCCTACACTCCTCCAGAAGCGACTGTGACCGCTGAGACCTCGGTCCCCCAGAGCTCCAACCCCCCTCCCAGTGAAGGCAAGCGCGGCCTCCGGTCCTTCGTGTCGGCAAAAGGCATTCACCTGCGGCGAACCTGGGCCCGGGTGAGCAGGACAAGGCCCCATGGCAGGAGCCTGGGGAGGCCACTGGAGCCACGGGGGCCGGGGCTGGGGATTTTGCCGGGGGATCTCTCGGGGCCCAGGCCCCCTCTCTCGCCCGGGGAGTGCCCATGCCGTCCCTTGACCCCCGCAGGACACCTGCATCCCGCGATAAGCGGCCCTCTGCCTCCACGGGGCTGGGACACAAGGGGCCGTGGGGCGAGCAACGGGCCTACGTGGCGGCAAACCCGCAGACCCCTCCGTCACGTCCCCACCACTGCGAAGATCCCCCTGTTCTTCGATCCGTAAAGGGGTCCCCCTTTACGGATGGAAGAACAGGGGGGAGCCCCCCAGGAGATGGCTTTTGTCCGAGCCGCGGCTGGTTAGTTTCGGGCCCAGACGCGGGGCCGCGCACGCGCAGGCAGGCCCCCCCACCACATGCCTCCCTCCGGGCAACGGGCCCCACCCTTGAGACATCAGGCCAGGTTCACAGGATCCCTGGGGTCGTGTCCGGGGAAACGGGAGCCTTCCCTGCCACCCAGAGGACCCCGAGTTTTCCCGTGGACCACACTATCCAGCAGCTCTGCCACCCCCGCACAGGCAGAGTGCCCAGGGAAGACCGGCGGACGTAGGGCCTGGGCGGGGGGCCTGCCAAGGTTCCTCGCCAGGTGGAGCGGGTCTGGGCAGGCAGGACCATCGCCCTCGGACCCGTTCTTCTCTGGTGTCTCAGGTCTGGGCCCAGCCCTGGCGGCTAAGAGTCTTGCTTTGGCTCAAACAGCCCGCCCTGCCCCGAGGTGGCAATCTTGGCCCGGGAGGCTTCCACTCTAACGTCTGTGCTACCTACGCGAGACGGGACTGTGACCCCTGCAACCTCGGTCTCCCAGAGCTCCAACCCCCCTATCTGTGAATGCCGGGGCGGCCTCTTGCCCTTGGTGTCCGCAAAAGGCATTCACCTGCGGCAAACCTGGGCCCGGGTTGGCAGGACCAGGCCACATGGCAGGAGCCTGGGGAGGCCATTGGAGCCACGGGGGCCGGGGCTGGGGATTTTGCCGGGGGATCTCTCGGGGCCCAGGTCCCCTCTCTCGCCCGGGGGTTGCCCACGCCGTCCCTTGACCCCCGCAGGACACCTGCATCCCGCGATAAGCGGCCCTCTGCCTCCACGGGGCTGGGACACAAGGGGCCGTGGGGCGAGCAACGGGCCTACGTGGCGGCAAACCCGCAGACCCCTCCGTCACGTCCCCACCACTGCGAAGATCCCCCTGTTCTTCCATCCGTAAAGGGGTCCCCCTTTACGGATGGAAGAACAGGGGGGAGCCCCCCAGGAGATGGCTTTTGTCCGAGCCGCGCCTGGTTAGTTTCGGGCTCAGACGCGGGGCCGCGCATGCGCAGGCAGGCCCCCCCACCACAAGCGTCCCTCCGGCAAGGGGCCCCACCCTTGAGACTTCAGGCCAGGTTCACAGGATCCCTGGGGTCGTGTCCGGGGAAACGGAAGCCTTCCCTGCCACCCAGAGGACCGCGCGTTTCCCGTGGACCACACTTCCCAGCATCTCTGCCACCCCCGCAGAGGCAGAATGCCCAGGGAACACCTGGGGACCTAGGGCCGGGCGGGGGGCATTACCCTGTTCAGGGCCAGTGGATCCGGCCCGGGTGGGCGGAACACACGCCCACTGACGGGTTCTGCCGGGGGGACTCAGGCCTGAGCCCTGCCTGGGCTGTTAAGACTCTTGCTTTGGCTCAAACTGCCCCACCCTGCCCCCAGGCGGCAAACAGGGACCTGGCCACTTCCACTCTCTAAAGTCTGGCCTAAACTCCTCCAGAAGCGACTGTGACCGCTGAGACCTCGGTCCCCCAGAGCTTCAACCCCCCTCCCAGTGAAGGCAAGCGCGGCCTCCGGTCCTTCGTGTCGGCAAAAGGCATTCACCAGCGGCGAACCTGGGCCCGGGTGAGCAGGACCAGGCCCCATGGCAGGAGCCTGGGGAGGCCACTGGAGCCACGGGGGCCGGGGCTGGGGATTTTGCCGGGGGATCTCTCGGGGCCCAGGCCCCCTCTCTCGCCCGGGGAGTGCCCACGCCGTCCCTTGACCCCCGCAGGACACCTGCATCCCGCGATAAGCGGCCCTCTGCCTCCACGGGGCTGGGACACAAGGGGCCGTGGGGCGAGAAACGGGCCTACGTGGCGGCAAACCCGCAGACCCCTCCGTCACGTCCCCACCACTGCGAAGATCCCCCTGTTCTTCCATCCGTAAAGGGGTGCCCCTTTACGGATGGAAGAACAGGGGGGAGCCCCCCAGGAGATGGCTTTTGTCCGAGCCGGGGCGGGTTAGTTTCGGGCCCAGACGCGGGGCCGCGCACGCGCAGGCAGGCCCCCCCACCACATGCCTCCCTCCGGGCAACGGGCCCCACCCTTGAGACATCAGGCCAGGTTCACAGGATCCCTGGGTTCGTGTCCGGGGAAACGGAAGCCTTCCCTGCCACCCAGAGGACCCCGCGTTTTCCCGTGGACCACACTATCCAGCAGCTCTGCCACCCCCGCACAGGCAGAGTGCCCAGGGAAGACCTGCGGACGTGGGGCCTGGGCGGGGGGCCTGCCAAGGTTCCACGCCAGGTGGAGCGGGTCTGGGCGGGCAGGACCATCGCCCTCGGACCCGTTCTTCTGTGGTGTCTCAGGCCTGGGCCCAGCCCTGGCGGCTAAGAGTCTTGCTTTGGCTCAAACAGCCCACCCTGCCCCGAGGTGGCAATCTTGGCCCGGGAGGCTTCCACTCTAAAGTCTGTGCTACCTACGCGAGACGGGACTGTGACCCCTGCAACCTCGGTCTCCCAGAGCTCCAACCCCCCTATCTGTGAATGCCGGGGCGGCCTCTTGCCCTTGGTGTCCGCAAAAGGCATTCACCTGCGGCAAACCTGGGCCCGGGTTGGCAGGACCAGGCCCCATGGCAGGAGCCTGGGGAGGCCAGTGGAGCCACGGGGGCCGGGGCTGGGGATTTTGCCGGGGGATCTCTCGGGGCCCAGGCCCCCTCTCTCGCCCGGGGGTTGCCCACGCCATCCCTTGACCCCCGCAGGACACCTGCATCCCGCGATAAGCGGCCCTCTGCCTCCACGGGGCTGGGACACAAGGGGCCGTGGGGCGAGCAACGGGCCTACGTGGCGGCAAACCCGCAGACCCCTCCGTCACGTCCCCACCACTGCGAAGATCCCCCTGTTCTTCCATCCGTAAAGGGGTCCCCCTTTACGGATGGAAGAACAGGGGGGAGCCCCCCAGGAGATGGCTTTTGTCCGAGCCGCGGCTGGTTAGTTTCGGGCCCAGACGCGGGGCCGCGCATGCGCAGGCAGTCCCCCCCACCACAAGCGCCCCTCCGGGCAAGGGGCCCCACCCTTGATACTTCAGGCCAGGTTCACAGGATCCCTGGGGTCGTGTCCAGGGAAACGGAAGCCTTCCCTGCCACCCAGAGGACCGCGCGTTTCCCGTGGACCACACTTCCCAGCATCTCTGCCACCCCCGCAGAGGCAGAATGACCAGGGAACACCTGGGGACCTAGGGCCGGGCGGGGGGCATTACCCTGTTCAGCGCCAGTGGATCCGGCCCGGGTGGGCGGAACACACGCCCACTGACGGGTTCTGCCGGGGGGACTCAGGCCTGAGCCCTACCTGGGCTGTTAAGACTCTTGCTTTGGCTCAAACTGCCCCACCCTGCCCCCAGGCGGCAAACATGGACCTGGCCACTTCCACTCTCTAAAGTCTGGCCTACACTCCTCCAGAAGCGACTGTGACCGCTGAGACCTCGGTCCCCCAGAGCTCCAACCCCCCTCCCAGTGAAGGCAAGCGCGGCCTCCGGTCCTTCGTGTCGGCAAAAGGCATTCACCTGCGGCGAACCTGGGCCCGGGTGAGCAGGACAAGGCCCCATGGCAGGAGCCTGGGGAGGCCACTGGAGCCACGGGGGCCGGGGCTGGGGATTTTGCCGGGGGATCTCTCGGGGCCCAGGCCCCCTCTCTCGCCCGGGGAGTGCCCACGCCGTCCCTTGACCCCCGCAGGACACCTGCATCCCGCGATAAGCGGCCCTCTGCCTCCACGGGGCTGGGACACAAGGGGCCGTGGGGCGAGAAACGGGCCTACGTGGCGGCAAACCCGCAGACCCCTCCGTCACGTCCCCACCACTGCGAAGATCCCCCTGTTCTTCCATCCGTAAAGGGGTGCCCCTTTACGGATGGAAGAACAGGGGGGAGCCCCCCAGGAGATGGCTTTTGTCCGAGCCGGGGCGGGTTAGTTTCGGGCCCAGACGCGGGGCCGCGCACGCGCAGGCAGGCCCCCCCACCACATGCCTCCCTCCGGGCAACGGGCCCCACCCTTGAGACATCAGGCCAGGTTCACAGGATCCCTGGGTTCGTGTCCGGGGAAACGGAAGCCTTCCCTGCCACCCAGAGGACCCCGCGTTTTCCCGTGGACCACACTATCCAGCAGCTCTGCCACCCCCGCACAGGCAGAGTGCCCAGGGAAGACCTGCGGACGTGGGGCCTGGGCGGGGGGCCTGCCAAGGTTCCACGCCAGGTGGAGCGGGTCTGGGCGGGCAGGACCATCGCCCTCGGACCCGTTCTTCTGTGGTGTCTCAGGCCTGGGCCCAGCCCTGGCGGCTAAGAGTCTTGCTTTGGCTCAAACAGCCCACCCTGCCCCGAGGTGGCAATCTTGGCCCGGGAGGCTTCCACTCTAAAGTCTGTGCTACCTACGCGAGACGGGACTGTGACCCCTGCAACCTCGGTCTCCCAGAGCTCCAACCCCCCTATCTGTGAATGCCGGGGCGGCCTCTTGCCCTTGGTGTCCGCAAAAGGCATTCACCTGCGGCAAACCTGGGCCCGGGTTGGCAGGACCAGGCCCCATGGCAGGAGCCTGGGGAGGCCAGTGGAGCCACGGGGGCCGGGGCTGGGGATTTTGCCGGGGGATCTCTCGGGGCCCAGGCCCCCTCTCTCGCCCGGGGGTTGCCCACGCCATCCCTTGACCCCCGCAGGACACCTGCATCCCGCGATAAGCGGCCCTCTGCCTCCACGGGGCTGGGACACAAGGGGCCGTGGGGCGAGCAACGGGCCTACGTGGCGGCAAACCCGCAGACCCCTCCGTCACGTCCCCACCACTGCGAAGATCCCCCTGTTCTTCCATCCGTAAAGGGGTCCCCCTTTACGGATGGAAGAACAGGGGGGAGCCCCCCAGGAGATGGCTTTTGTCCGAGCCGCGGCTGGTTAGTTTCGGGCCCAGACGCGGGGCCGCGCATGCGCAGGCAGTCCCCCCCACCACAAGCGCCCCTCCGGGCAAGGGGCCCCACCCTTGATACTTCAGGCCAGGTTCACAGGATCCCTGGGGTCGTGTCCAGGGAAACGGAAGCCTTCCCTGCCACCCAGAGGACCGCGCGTTTCCCGTGGACCACACTTCCCAGCATCTCTGCCACCCCCGCAGAGGCAGAATGACCAGGGAACACCTGGGGACCTAGGGCCGGGCGGGGGGCATTACCCTGTTCAGCGCCAGTGGATCCGGCCCGGGTGGGCGGAACACACGCCCACTGACGGGTTCTGCCGGGGGGACTCAGGCCTGAGCCCTACCTGGGCTGTTAAGACTCTTGCTTTGGCTCAAACTGCCCCACCCTGCCCCCAGGCGGCAAACATGGACCTGGCCACTTCCACTCTCTAAAGTCTGGCCTACACTCCTCCAGAAGCGACTGTGACCGCTGAGACCTCGGTCCCCCAGAGCTCCAACCCCCCTCCCAGTGAAGGCAAGCGCGGCCTCCGGTCCTTCGTGTCGGCAAAAGGCATTCACCTGCGGCGAACCTGGGCCCGGGTGAGCAGGACAAGGCCCCATGGCAGGAGCCTGGGGAGGCCACTGGAGCCACGGGGGCCGGGGCTGGGGATTTTGCCGGGGGATCTCTCGGGGCCCAGTCCCCCTCTCTCGCCCGGGGAGTGCCCATGCCGTCCCTTGACCCCCGCAGGACACCTGCATCCCGCGATAAGCGGCCCTCTGCCTCCACGGGGCTGGGACACAAGGGGCCGTGGGGCGAGCAACGGGCCTACGTGGCGGCAAACCCGCAGACCCCTCCGTCACGTCCCCACCACTGCGAAGATCCCCCTGTTCTTCCATCCGTAAAGGGGTCCCCCTTTACGGATGGAAGAACAGGGGGGAGCCCCCCAGGAGATGGCTTTTGTCCGAGCCGCGGCGGGTTAGTTTCGGGCCCAGACGCGGGGCCGCGCACGCGCAGGCAGGCCCCCCCACCACATGCCTCCCTCCGGGCAACGGGCCCCACCCTTGAGACATCAGGCCAGGTTCACAGGATCCCTGGGGTAGTGTCCGGGGAAACGGGAGCCTTCCCTGCCACCCAGAGGACCCCGCGTTTTCCCGTGGACCACACTATCCAGCAGCTCTGCCACCCCCGCACAGGCAGAGTGCCCAGGGAACACCGGCGGACGTAGGGCCTGGGCGGGGGGCCTGCCAAGGTTCCTCGCCAGGTGGAGCGGGTCTGGGCAGGCAGGACCATCGCCCTCGGACCCGTTCTTCTCTGGTGTCTCAGGTCTGGGCCCAGCCCTGGCGGCTAAGAGTCTTGCTTTGGCTCAAACAGCCCGCCCTGCCCCGAGGTGGCAATCTTGGCCCGGGAGGCTTCCACTCTAACGTCTGTGCTACCTACGCGAGACGGCACTTTGACCCCTGCAACCTCGGTCTCCCAGAGCTCCAACCCCCCTATCTGTGAATGCCGGGGCGGCCTCTTGCCCTTGGTGTCCGCAAAAGGCATTCACCTGCGGCAAACCTGGGCCCGGGTTGGCAGGACCAGGCCCCATGGCAGGAGCCTGGGGAGGCCAGTGGAGCCACGGGGGCCGGGGCTGGGGATTTTGCCGGGGGATCTCTCGGGGCCCAGGCCCCCTCTCTCGCCCGGGGGTTGCCCACGCCGTCCCTTGACCCCCGCAGGACACCTGCATCCCGCGATAAGCGGCCCTCTGCCTCCACGGGGCTGGGACACAAGGGGCCGTGGGGCGAGCAACGGGCCTACGTGGCGGCAAACCCGCAGACCCCTCCGTCACGTCCCCACCACTGCGAAGATCCCCCTGTTCTTCCATCCGTAAAGGGGTCCCCCTTTACGGATGGAAGAACAGGGGGGAGCCCCCCAGGAGATGGCTTTTGTCCGAGCCGCGGCTGGTTAGTTTCGGGCCCAGACGCGGGGCCGCGCATGCGCAGGCAGTCCCCCCCACCACAAGCGCCCCTCCGGGCAAGGGGCCCCACCCTTGATACTTCAGGCCAGGTTCACAGGATCCCTGGGGTCGTGTCCAGGGAAACGGAAGCCTTCCCTGCCACCCAGAGGACCGCGCGTTTCCCGTGGACCACACTTCCCAGCATCTCTGCCACCCCCGCAGAGGCAGAATGACCAGGGAACACCTGGGGACCTAGGGCCGGGCGGGGGGCATTACCCTGTTCAGCGCCAGTGGATCCGGCCCGGGTGGGCGGAACACACGCCCACTGACGGGTTCTGCCGGGGGGACTCAGGCCTGAGCCCTACCTGGGCTGTTAAGACTCTTGCTTTGGCTCAAACTGCCCCACCCTGCCCCCAGGCGGCAAACATGGACCTGGCCACTTCCACTCTCTAAAGTCTGGCCTACACTCCTCCAGAAGCGACTGTGACCGCTGAGACCTCGGTCCCCCAGAGCTCCAACCCCCCTCCCAGTGAAGGCAAGCGCGGCCTCCGGTCCTTCGTGTCGGCAAAAGGCATTCACCTGCGGCGAACCTGGGCCCGGGTGAGCAGGACAAGGCCCCATGGCAGGAGCCTGGGGAGGCCACTGGAGCCACGGGGGCCGGGGCTGGGGATTTTGCCGGGGGATCTCTCGGGGCCCAGGCCCCCTCTCTCGCCCGGGGAGTGCCCATGCCGTCCCTTGACCCCCGCAGGACACCTGCATCCCGCGATAAGCGGCCCTCTGCCTCCACGGGGCTGGGACACAAGGGGCCGTGGGGCGAGCAACGGGCCTACGTGGCGGCAAACCCGCAGACCCCTCCGTCACGTCCCCACCACTGCGAAGATCCCCCTGTTCTTCCATCCGTAAAGGGGTCCCCCTTTACGGATGGAAGAACAGGGGGGAGCCCCCCAGGAGATGGCTTTTGTCCGAGCCGCGGCTGGTTAGTTTCGGGCTCAGACGTAGGGCCGCGCATGCACAGGCAGGCCCCCACACCACAAGCGTCCCTCCGGCAAGGGGCCCCACCCTTGAGACTTCAGGCCACGTTCACAGGATCCCTGGGGTCGTGTCCGGGGAAACGGAAGCCTTCCCTGCCACCCAGAGGACCGCGCGTTTTCCCGTGGACCACACTTCCCAGCATCTCTGCCACCCCCGCAGAGGCAGAGTGCCCAGGGAACACCTGGGGACCTAGGGCCGGGCGGGGGGCATTCCCCTGTTCAGCGCCAGTGGATCCGGCCCGGGTGGGCGGAACACACGCCCACTGACGGGTTCTGCCGGGGGGACTCAGGCCTGAGCCCTACCTGGGCTGTTAAGACTCTTGCTTTGGCTCAAACTGCCCCACCCTGCCCCCAGGCGGCAAACATGGACCTGGCCACTTCCACTCTCTAAAGTCTGGCCTACACTCCTCCAGAAGCGACTGTGACCGCTGAGACCTCGGTCCCCCAGAGCTCCAACCCCCCTCCCAGTGAAGGCAAGCGCGGCCTCCGGTCCTTCGTGTCGGCAAAAGGCATTCACCTGCGGCGAACCTGGGCCCGGGTGAGCAGGACAAGGCCCCATGGCAGGAGCCTGGGGAGGCCACTGGAGCCACGGGGGCCGGGGCTGGGGATTTTGCCGGGGGATCTCTCGGGGCCCAGGCCCCCTCTCTCGCCCGGGGAGTGCCCATGCCGTCCCTTGACCCCCGCAGGACACCTGCATCCCGCGATAAGCGGCCCTCTGCCTCCACGGGGCTGGGACACAAGGGGCCGTGGGGCGAGCAACGGGCCTACGTGGCGGCAAACCCGCAGACCCCTCCGTCACGTCCCCACCACTGCGAAGATCCCCCTGTTCTTCCATCCGTAAAGGGGTCCCCCTTTACGGATGGAAGAACAGGGGGAGCCCCCCAGGAGATGGCTTTTGTCCGAGCCACGGCGGGTTAGTTTCGGGCCCAGACGCGGGGCCGCGCACGCGCAGGCAGGCCCCCCCACCACATGCCTCCCTCCGGGCAACGGGCCCCACCCTTGAGACATCAGGCCAGGTTCACAGGATCCCTGGGGTCGTGTCCGGGGAAACGGAAGCCTTCCCTGCCACCCAGAGGACCGCGCGTTTTCCCGTGGACCACACTATCCAGCAGCTCTGCCACCCCCGCACAGGCAGAGTGCCCAGGGAAGACCTGCGGACGTGGGGCCTGGGCGGGGGGCCTGCCAAGGTTCCACGCCAGGTGGAGCGGGTCTGGGCGGGCAGGACCATCGCCCTCGGACCCGTTCTTCTGTGGTGTCTCAGGCCTGGGCCCAGCCCTGGCGGCTAAGAGTCTTGCTTTGGCTCAAACAGCCCACCCTGCCCCGAGGTGGCAATCTTGGCCCGGGAGGCTTCCACTCTAACGTCTGTGCTACCTACGCGAGACGGGACTGTGACCCCTACAACCTCGGTCCCCCAGAGCTCCAACCCCCCTCCCAGTGAAGGCAAGCGCGGCCTCCGGTCCTTCGTGTCGGCAAAAGGCATTCACCTGCGGCGAACCTGGGCCCGGGTGAGCAGGACCAGGCCCCTAGGCAGGAGCCTGGGGAGGCCACTGGAGCCACGGGGGCCGGGGATGGGGATTTTGCCAGGGGATCTCTCGGGGCCCAGGCCCCCACTCTCGCCCGGGGAGTGCCCACGCCGTCCCTTGACCCCCGCAGGACACCTGCATCCTGCGATAAGGGGCCCTCTGCCTCCACGGGGCTGGGACACAAGGGGCCGTGGGGCGAGCAACGGGCCTACGTGGCGGCAAACCCGCAGACCCCTCCGTCACGTCCCCACCACTGCGAAGATCCCCCTGTTCTTCGATCCGTAAAGGGGTCCCCCTTTACGGATGGAAGAACAGGGGGCAGCCCCCCAGGAGATGGCTTTTGTCCGAGCCGCGGCTGGTTAGTTTCGGGCCCAGACGCGGGGCCGCGCATGCGCAGGCAGGCCCCCCCAACACGAGCGCCCCTCCGGGCAAGGGGCCCAACCCTTGATACTTCAGGCCCGGTTCACAGGATCCCTGGGGTCGTGTCCAGGGAAACGGAAGCCTTCCCTGCCACCCAGAGGACCGCGCGTTTTCCCGTGGACCACACTATCCAGCAGCTCTGCCACCCCCGCACAGGCAGAGTGCCCAGGGAAGACCTGCGGACGTGGGGCCTGGGCGGGGGGCCTGCCAAGGTTCCTCGCCAGGTGGAGCGGGTCTGGGCGGGCAGGACCATCGCCCTCGGACCCGTTCTTCTGTGGTGTCTCAGGCCTGGGCCCAGCCCTGGCGGCTAAGAGTCTTGCTTTGGCTCACACAGCCCGCCCTGCCCCGAGGTGGCAATCTTGGCCCGGGAGGCTTCCACTCTAAAGTCTGTGCTACCTACGCGAGACGGGACTGTGACCCCTGCAACCTCGGTCTCCCAGAGCTCCAACCCCCCTATCTGTGAATGCCGGGGCGGCCTCTTGCCCTTGGTGTCCGCAAAAGGCATTCACCTGCGGCAAACCTGGGCCCGGGTTGGCAGGACCAGGCCCCATGGCAGGAGCCTGGGGAGGCCATTGGAGCCACGGGGGCCGGGGCTGGGGATTTTGCCGGGGGATCTCTCGGGGCCCAGGCCCCCTCTCTCGCCCGGGGAGTGCCCACGCCGTCCCTTGACCCCCGCAGGACACCTGCATCCCGCGATAAGCGGCCCTCTGCCTCTACGGGGCTGGGACACAAGGGGCCGTGGGGCGAGCAACGGGCCTACGTGGCGCTAAACCCGCAGACCCCTCCGTCATGTCCCCACCACTGCGAAGATCCCCCTGTTCTTCCATCCGTAAAGGGGTGCCCCTTTACGGATGGAAGAACAGGGGGGAGCCCCCCAGGAGATGGCTTTTGTCCGAGCCGCGGCTGGTTAGTTTCGGGCCCAGACGCGGGGCCGCGCATGCGCAGCCAGTCCCCCCCACCACAAGCGCCCCTCAGGGCAAGGGGCCCCACCCTTGAGACTTCAGGCCAGGTTCACAGGATCCCTGGGGTCGTGTCCGGGGAAACGGAAGCCTTCCCTGCCACCCAGAGGACCGCGCGTTTTCCCGTGGACCACACTTCCCAGCATCTCTGCCACCCCCGCAGAGGCAGAGTGCCCAGGGAACACCTGGGGACCTAGGGCCGGGCGGGGGGCATTCCCCTGTTCAGCGCCAGTGGATCCGGCCCGGGTGGCCGGAACACACGCCCACTGACGGGTTCTGCCGGGGGGACTCAGGCCTGAGCCCTTCCTGGGCTGTTCAGACTCTTGCTTTGGCTCAAACTGCCCCACCCTGCCCCCAGGCGGCAAACATGGACCTGGCCACTTCCACTCTCTAAAGTCTGGCCTACACTCCTCCAGAAGCGACTGTGACCGCTGAGACCTCGGTCCCCCAGAGCTCCAACCCCCCTCCCAGTGAAGGCAAGCGCGGCCTCCGGTCCTTCGTGTCGGCAAAAGGCATTCACCTGCGGCGAACCTGGGCCCGGGTGAGCAGGACCAGGCCCCATGGCAGGAGCCTGGGGAGGCCACTGGAGCCACGGGGGCCGGGGCTGGGGATTTTGCCGGGGGATCTCTCGGGGCCCAGGCCCCCTCTCTCGCCCGGGGAGTGCCCACGCCGTCCCTTGACCCCCGCAGGACACCTGCATCCTGCGATAAGCGGCCCTCTGCCTCCACGGGGCTGGGACACAAGGGGCCGTGGGGCGAGCAACGGGCCTACGTGGCGGCAAACCCACAGACCCCTCCGTCACGTCCCCACCACTGCGAAGATCACCCTGTTCTTCCATCCGTAAAGGGGTCCCCCTTTACGGATGGAAGAACAGGGGGGAGCCCCCCAGGAGATGGCTTTTGTCCGAGCCGCGGCTGGTTAGTTTCGGGCCCAGACGCGGGGCCGCGCACGCGCAGGCTGGCCCCCCCACCACATGCCTCCCTCCGGGCAACGGGCCCCACCCTTGAGACATCAGGCCAGGTTCACAGGATCCCTGGGGTCGTGTCCGGGGAAACGGAAGCCTTCCCTGCCACCCAGAGGACCCCGCGTTTTCCCGTGGACCACACTATCCAGCAGCTCTGCCACCCCCGCACAGGCAGAGTGCCCAGGGAAGACCTGCGGACGTAGGGCCTGGGCGGGGGGCCTGCCAAGGTTCCTCGCCAGGTGGAGCGGGTCTGGGCAGGCAGGACCATCGCCCTCGGAACCGTTCTTCTCTGGTGTCTCACGTCTGGGCCCAGCCCTGGCGGCTAAGAGTCTTGCTTTGGCTCAAACAGCCCACCCTGCCCCGAGGTGGCAATCTTGGCCCGGGAGGCTTCCACTCTAACGTCTGTGCTACCTAGGCGAGACGGGACTGTGACCCCTGCAACCTCGGTCTCCCAGAGCTCCAACCCCCCTATCTGTGAATGCCGGGGCGGCCTCTTGCCCTTGGTGTCCGCAAAAGGCATTCACCTGCGGCAAACCTGGGCCCGGGTTGGCAGGACCAGGCCCCATGGCAGGAGCCTGGGGAGGCCATTGGAGCCACGGGGGCCGGGGCTGGGGATTTTGCCGGGGTATCTCTCGGGGCCCAGGTCCCCTCTCTCGCCCGGGGATTGCCCACGCCGTCCCTTGACCCCCGCAGGACACCTGCATCCCGCGATAAGCGGCCCTCTGCCTCCACGGGGCTGGGACACAAGGGGCCGTGGGGCGAGCAACGGGCCTACGTGGCGGCAAACCCGCAGACCCCTCCGTCACGTCCCCACCACTGCGAAGATCCCCCTGTTCTTCCATCCGTAAAGGGGTCCCCCTTTACGGATGGAAGAACAGGGGGGAGCCCCCCAGGAGATGGCTTTTGTCCGAGCCGCGGCGGGTTAGTTTCGGGCCCAGACGCGGGGCCGCGCACGCGCAGGCAGGCCCCCCCACCACATGCCTCCCTCCGGGCAACGGGCCCCACCCTTGAGACATCAGGCCAGGTTCACAGGATCCCTGGGGTCGTGTCCGGGGAAACGGAAGCCTTCCCTGCCACCCAGAGGTCCCCGCGTTTTCCCGTGGACCACACTATCCAGCAGCTCTGCCACCCCCGCACAGGCAGAGTGCCCAGGGAAGACCTGCGGACGTGGGGCCTGGGCGGGGGGCCTGCCAAGGTTCCACGCCAGGTGGAGCGGGTCTGGGCGGGCAGGACCATCGCCCTCGGACCCGTTCTTCTGTGGTGTCTCAGGCCTGGGCCCAGCCCTGGCGGCTAAGAGTCTTGCTTTGGCTCAAACAGCCCACCCTGCCCCGAGGTGGCAATCTTGGCCCGGGAGGCTTCCACTCTAACGTCTGTGCTACCTACGCGAGACGGGACTGTGACCCCTGCAACCTCGGTCCCCCAGAGCTCAAACCCCCTCCCAGTGAAGGCAAGCGCGGCCTCCGGTCCTTCGTGTCGGCAAAAGGCATTCACCTGCGGCGAACCTGGGCCCTGGTGAGCAGGACCCGGCCCCTAGGCAGGAGCCTGGGGAGGCCACTGGAGCCACGGGGGCCGGGGATGGGGATTTTGCCAGGGGATCTCTCGGGGCCCAGGCCCCCACTCTCGCCCGGGGAGTGCCCACGCCGTCCCTTGACCCCCGCAGGACACCTGCATCCTGCGATAAGGGGCCCTCTGCCTCCACGGGGCTGGGACACAAGGGGCCGTGGGGCGAGCAACGGGCCTACGTGGCGGCAAACCCGCAGACCCCTCCGTCACGTCCCCACCACTGCGAAGATCCCCCTGTTCTTCGATCCGTAAAGGGGTCCCCCTTTACGGATGGAAGAACAGGGGGCAGCCCCCCAGGAGATGGCTTTTGTCCGAGCCGCGGCTGGTTAGTTTCGGGCCCAGACGCGGGGCCGCGCATGCGCAGGCAGGCCCCCCCAACACGAGCGCCCCTCCGGGCAAGGGGCCCAACCCTTGATACTTCAGGCCCGGTTCACAGGATCCCTGGGGTCGTGTCCAGGGAAACGGAAGCCTTCCCTGCCACCCAGAGGACCGCGCGTTTTCCCGTGGACCACACTATCCAGCAGCTCTGCCACCCCCGCACAGGCAGAGTGCCCAGGGAAGACCTGCGGACGTGGGGCCTGGGCGGGGGGCCTGCCAAGGTTCCTCGCCAGGTGGAGCGGGTCTGGGCGGGCAGGACCATCGCCCTCGGACCCGTTCTTCTGTGGTGTCTCAGGCCTGGGCCCAGCCCTGGCGGCTAAGAGTCTTGCTTTGGCTCACACAGCCCGCCCTGCCCCGAGGTGGCAATCTTGGCCCGGGAGGCTTCCACTCTAAAGTCTGTGCTACCTACGCGAGACGGGACTGTGACCCCTGCAACCTCGGTCTCCCAGAGCTCCAACCCCCCTATCTGTGAATGCCGGGGCGGCCTCTTGCCCTTGGTGTCCGCAAAAGGCATTCACCTGCGGCAAACCTGGGCCCGGGTTGGCAGGACCAGGCCCCATGGCAGGAGCCTGGGGAGGCCATTGGAGCCACGGGGGCCGGGGCTGGGGATTTTGCCGGGGGATCTCTCGGGGCCCAGGCCCCCTCTCTCGCCCGGGGAGTGCCCACGCCGTCCCTTGACCCCCGCAGGACACCTGCATCCCGCGATAAGCGGCCCTCTGCCTCTACGGGGCTGGGACACAAGGGGCCGTGGGGCGAGCAACGGGCCTACGTGGCGCTAAACCCGCAGACCCCTCCGTCATGTCCCCACCACTGCGAAGATCCCCCTGTTCTTCCATCCGTAAAGGGGTGCCCCTTTACGGATGGAAGAACAGGGGGGAGCCCCCCAGGAGATGGCTTTTGTCCGAGCCGCGGCTGGTTAGTTTCGGGCCCAGACGCGGGGCCGCGCATGCGCAGCCAGTCCCCCCCACCACAAGCGCCCCTCAGGGCAAGGGGCCCCACCCTTGAGACTTCAGGCCAGGTTCACAGGATCCCTGGGGTCGTGTCCGGGGAAACGGAAGCCTTCCCTGCCACCCAGAGGACCGCGCGTTTTCCCGTGGACCACACTTCCCAGCATCTCTGCCACCCCCGCAGAGGCAGAGTGCCCAGGGAACACCTGGGGACCTAGGGCCGGGCGGGGGGCATTCCCCTGTTCAGCGCCAGTGGATCCGGCCCGGGTGGCCGGAACACACGCCCACTGACGGGTTCTGCCGGGGGGACTCAGGCCTGAGCCCTTCCTGGGCTGTTCAGACTCTTGCTTTGGCTCAAACTGCCCCACCCTGCCCCCAGGCGGCAAACATGGACCTGGCCACTTCCACTCTCTAAAGTCTGGCCTACACTCCTCCAGAAGCGACTGTGACCGCTGAGACCTCGGTCCCCCAGAGCTCCAACCCCCCTCCCAGTGAAGGCAAGCGCGGCCTCCGGTCCTTCGTGTCGGCAAAAGGCATTCACCTGCGGCGAACCTGGGCCCGGGTGAGCAGGACCAGGCCCCATGGCAGGAGCCTGGGGAGGCCACTGGAGCCACGGGGGCCGGGGCTGGGGATTTTGCCGGGGGATCTCTCGGGGCCCAGGCCCCCTCTCTCGCCCGGGGAGTGCCCACGCCGTCCCTTGACCCCCGCAGGACACCTGCATCCTGCGATAAGCGGCCCTCTGCCTCCACGGGGCTGGGACACAAGGGGCCGTGGGGCGAGCAACGGGCCTACGTGGCGGCAAACCCACAGACCCCTCCGTCACGTCCCCACCACTGCGAAGATCACCCTGTTCTTCCATCCGTAAAGGGGTCCCCCTTTACGGATGGAAGAACAGGGGGGAGCCCCCCAGGAGATGGCTTTTGTCCGAGCCGCGGCTGGTTAGTTTCGGGCCCAGACGCGGGGCCGCGCACGCGCAGGCTGGCCCCCCCACCACATGCCTCCCTCCGGGCAACGGGCCCCACCCTTGAGACATCAGGCCAGGTTCACAGGATCCCTGGGGTCGTGTCCGGGGAAACGGAAGCCTTCCCTGCCACCCAGAGGACCCCGCGTTTTCCCGTGGACCACACTATCCAGCAGCTCTGCCACCCCCGCACAGGCAGAGTGCCCAGGGAAGACCTGCGGACGTAGGGCCTGGGCGGGGGGCCTGCCAAGGTTCCTCGCCAGGTGGAGCGGGTCTGGGCAGGCAGGACCATCGCCCTCGGAACCGTTCTTCTCTGGTGTCTCACGTCTGGGCCCAGCCCTGGCGGCTAAGAGTCTTGCTTTGGCTCAAACAGCCCACCCTGCCCCGAGGTGGCAATCTTGGCCCGGGAGGCTTCCACTCTAACGTCTGTGCTACCTAGGCGAGACGGGACTGTGACCCCTGCAACCTCGGTCTCCCAGAGCTCCAACCCCCCTATCTGTGAATGCCGGGGCGGCCTCTTGCCCTTGGTGTCCGCAAAAGGCATTCACCTGCGGCAAACCTGGGCCCGGGTTGGCAGGACCAGGCCCCATGGCAGGAGCCTGGGGAGGCCATTGGAGCCACGGGGGCCGGGGCTGGGGATTTTGCCGGGGTATCTCTCGGGGCCCAGGTCCCCTCTCTCGCCCGGGGATTGCCCACGCCGTCCCTTGACCCCCGCAGGACACCTGCATCCCGCGATAAGCGGCCCTCTGCCTCCACGGGGCTGGGACACAAGGGGCCGTGGGGCGAGCAACGGGCCTACGTGGCGGCAAACCCGCAGACCCCTCCGTCACGTCCCCACCACTGCGAAGATCCCCCTGTTCTTCCATCCGTAAAGGGGTCCCCCTTTACGGATGGAAGAACAGGGGGGAGCCCCCCAGGAGATGGCTTTTGTCCGAGCCGCGGCGGGTTAGTTTCGGGCCCAGACGCGGGGCCGCGCACGCGCAGGCAGGCCCCCCCACCACATGCCTCCCTCCGGGCAACGGGCCCCACCCTTGAGACATCAGGCCAGGTTCACAGGATCCCTGGGGTCGTGTCCGGGGAAACGGAAGCCTTCCCTGCCACCCAGAGGTCCCCGCGTTTTCCCGTGGACCACACTATCCAGCAGCTCTGCCACCCCCGCACAGGCAGAGTGCCCAGGGAAGACCTGCGGACGTGGGGCCTGGGCGGGGGGCCTGCCAAGGTTCCACGCCAGGTGGAGCGGGTCTGGGCGGGCAGGACCATCGCCCTCGGACCCGTTCTTCTGTGGTGTCTCAGGCCTGGGCCCAGCCCTGGCGGCTAAGAGTCTTGCTTTGGCTCAAACAGCCCACCCTGCCCCGAGGTGGCAATCTTGGCCCGGGAGGCTTCCACTCTAACGTCTGTGCTACCTACGCGAGACGGGACTGTGACCCCTGCAACCTCGGTCCCCCAGAGCTCAAACCCCCTCCCAGTGAAGGCAAGCGCGGCCTCCGGTCCTTCGTGTCGGCAAAAGGCATTCACCTGCGGCGAACCTGGGCCCTGGTGAGCAGGACCCGGCCCCTAGGCAGGAGCCTGGGGAGGCCACTGGAGCCACGGGGGCCGGGGATGGGGATTTTGCCAGGGGATCTCTCGGGGCCCAGGCCCCCACTCTCGCCCGGGGAGTGCTCACGCCGTCCCTTGACCCCCGCAGGACACCTGCATCCCGCGATAAGCGGCCCTCTGCCTCCACGGGGCTGGGACACAAGGGGCCGTGGGGCGAGCAACGGGCCTACGTGGCGGCAAACCCGCAGACCCCTCCGTCACGTCCCCACCACTGCGAAGATCCCCCTGTTCTTCGATCCGTAAAGGGGTCCCCCTTTACGGATGGAAGAACAGGGGGCAGCCCCCCTGGAGATGGCTTTTGTCCGAGCCGCGGCTGGTTAGTTTCGGGCCCAGACGCGGGGCCGCGCATGCGCAGGCAGGCCCCCCCAACACGAGCGCCCCTCCGGGCAAGGGGCCCCACCCTTGATACTTCAGGCCAGGTTCACAGGATCCCTGGGGTCGTGTCCAGGGAAACGGAAGCCTTCCCTGCCACCCAGAGGACCGCGCGTTTTCCCGTGGACCACACTATCCAGCAGCTCTGCCACCCCCGCACAGGCAGAGTGCCCAGGGAAGACCTGCGGACGTGGGGCCTGGGCGGGGGGCCTGCCAAGGTTCCTCGCCAGGTGGAGCGGGTCTGGGCGGGCAGGACCATCGCCCTCGGACCCGTTCTTCTGTGGTGTCTCAGGCCTGGGCCCAGCCCTGGCGGCTAAGAGTCTTGCTTTGGCTCACACAGCCCGCCCTGCCCCGAGGTGGCAATCTTGGCCCGGGAGGCTTCCACTCTAAAGTCTGTGCTACCTAGGCGAGACGGGACTGTGACCCCTGCAACCTCGGTCTCCCAGAGCTCCAACCCCCCTATCTGTGAATGCCGGGGCGGCCTCTTGCCCTTGGTGTCCGCAAAAGGCATTCACCTGCGGCAAACCTGGGCCCGGGTTGGCAGGACCAGGCCCCATGGCAGGAGCCTGGGGAGGCCATTGGAGCCACGGGGGCCGGGGCTGGGGATTTTGCCGGGGGATCTCTCGGGACCCAGGCACCCTCTCTCGCCCGGGGAGTGTCCACGCCGTCCCTTGACCCCCGCAGGACACCTGCATCCCGCGATAAGCGGCCCTCTGCCTCCACGGGGCTGGGACACAAGGGGCCGTGGGGCGAGCAACGGGCCTACGTGGCGGCAAACCCGCAGACCCCTCCGTCACGTCCCCACCACTGCGAAGATCCCCCTGTTCTTCCATCCGTAAAGGGGTCCCCCTTTACGGATGGAAGAACAGGGGGGAGCCCCCCAGGAGATGGCTTTTGTCCGAGCGGCGCCTGGTTAGTTTCGGGCTCAGACGTGGGGCAGCGCATGCGCAGGCAGGCCCCCACACCACAAGCGTCCCTCCGGCAAGGGGCCCCACCCTTGAGACTTCAGGCCAGGTTCACAGGATCCCTGGGGTCGTGTCCGGGGAAACGGAAGCCTTCCCTGCCACCCAGAGGACCGCGTGTTTTCCCGTGGACCACACTTCCCAGCATCTCTGCCACCCCCGCAGAGGCAGAGTGTCCAGGGAACACCTGGGGACCTAGGGCCGGGCTGGGGGCATTCCCCTGTTCAGCGCCAGTGGATCCGGCCCGGGTGGGCGGAACACACGCCCACTGACGGGTTCTGCCGGGGGGGACTCAGGCCTGAGCCCTGCCTGGGCTGTTAAGACTCTTGCTTTGGCTCAAACTGCCCCACCCTGCCCCCAGGCGGCAAACATGGACCTGGCCACTTCCACTGTCTAAAGTCTGGCCTAAACTCCTCCAGAAGCGACTGTGACCGCTGAGACCTCGGTCCCCCAGAGCTCCAACCCCCCTCCCAGTGAAGGCAAGCGCGGCCTCCGGTCCTTCGTGTCGGCAAAAGGCATTCACCTGCGGCGAACCTGGGCCCGGGTGAGCAGGACCAGGCCCCATGGCAGGAGCCTGGGGAGGCCACTGGAGCCACGGGGGCCGGGGCTGGGGATTTTACCGGGGGATCTCTCGGGGCCCAGGCCCCCTCTCTCGCCCAGGGAGTGCCCACGCCGTCCCTTGAACCCCGCAGGACACCTGCATCCCGCGATAAGCGGCCCTCTGCCTCCACGGGGCTGGGACACAAGGGGCCGTGGGGCGAGCAACGGGCCTACGTGGCGGCAAACCCGCAGACCCCTCCGTCACGTCCCCACCACTGCGAAGATCCCCCTGTTCTTCCATCCGTAAAGGGGTCCCCCTTTACGGATGGAAGAACAGGGGGGAGCCCCCCAGGAGATGGCTTTTGTCCGAGCCGCGGCGGGTTCGTTTCGGGCCCCGACGCGGGGCCGCGCACGCGCAGGCAGGCCCCCCCACCACATGCCTCCCTCCGGGCAACGGGCCCCACCCTTGAGACATCAGGCCAGGTTCACAGGATCCCTGGGGTCGTGTCCGGGGAAACGGAAGCCTTCCCTGCCACCCAGAGGACCGCGCGTTTTCCCGTGGACCACACTATCCAGCAGCTCTGCCACCCCCGCACAGGCAGAGTGCCCAGGGAAGACCTGCGGACGTGGGGCCTGGGCGGGGGGCCTGCCAAGGTTCCACGCCAGGTGGAGCGGGTCTGGGCGGGCAGGACCATCGCCCTCGGACCCGTTCTTCTGTGGTGTCTCAGGCCTGGGCCCAGCCCTGGCGGCTAAGAGTCTTGCTTTGGCTCACACAGCCCGCCCTGCCCCGAGGTGGCAATCTTGGCCCGGGAGGCTTCCACTCTAAAGTCTGTGCTACCTAGGCGAGACGGGACTGTGACCCCTGCAACCTCGGTCTCCCAGAGCTCCAACCCCCCTATCTGTGAATGCCGGGGCGGCCTCTTGCCCTTGGTGTCCGCAAAAGGCATTCACCTGCGGCAAACCTGGGCCCGGGTTGGCAGGACCAGGACCCATGGCAGGAGCCTGGGGAGGCCACTGGAGCCACGGGGGCCGGGGCTGGGGATTTTGCCGGGGGATCTCTCGGGGCCCAGGCCCCCTCTCTCGCCCGGGGAGTGCCCATGCCGTCCCTTGACCCCCGCAGGACACCTGCATCCCGCGATAAGCGGCCCTCTGCCTCCACGGGGCTGGGACACAAGGGGCCGTGGGGCGAGCAACGGGCCTACGTGGCGGCAAACCCGCAGACCCCTCCGTCACGTCCCCACCACTGCGAAGATCCCCCTGTTCTTCCATCCGTAAAGGGGTCCCCCTTTACGGATGGAAGAACAGGGGGGAGCCCCCCAGGAGATGGCTTTTGTCCGAGCCGCGGCTGGTTAGTTTCGGGCCCAGACGCGGGGCCGCGCACGCGCAGGCAGGCCCCCCCACCACATGCCTCCCTCCGGGCAACGGGCCCCACCCTTGAGACATCAGGCCAGGTTCACAGGATCCCTGGGGTCGTGTCCGGGGAAACGGGAGCCTTCCCTGCCACCCAGAGGACCCCGCGTTTTCCCGTGGACCACACTATCCAGCAGCTCTGCCACCCCCGCACAGGCAGAGTGCCCAGGGAAGACCGGCGGACGTAGGGCCTGGGCGGGGGGCCTGCCAAGGTTCCTCGCCAGGTGGAGCGGGTCTGGGCAGGCAGGACCATCGCCCTCGGACCCGTTCTTCTCTGGTGTCTCAGGTCTGGGCCCAGCCCTGGCGGCTAAGAGTCTTGCTTTGGCTCAAACAGCCCGCCCTGCCCCGAGGTGGCAATCTTGGCCCGGGAGGCTTCCACTCTAACGTCTGTGCTACCTACGCGAGACGGGACTGTGACCCCTGCAACCTCGGTCTCCCAGAGCTCCAACCCCCCTATCTGTGAATGCCGGGGCGGCCTCTTGCCCTTGGTGTCCGCAAAAGGCATTCACCTGCGGCAAACCTGGGCCCGGGTTGGCAGGACCAGGCCCCATGGCAGGAGCCTGGGGAGGCCATTGGAGCCACGGGGGCCGGGGCTGGGGATTTTGCCGGGGGATCTCTCGGGGCCCAGGTCCCCTCTCTCGCCCGGGGGTTGCCCACGCCGTCCCTTGACCCCCGCAGGACACCTGCATCCCGCGATAAGCGGCCCTCTGCCTCCACGGGGCTGGGACACAAGGGGCCGTGGGGCGAGCAACGGGCCTACGTGGCGGCAAACCCGCAGACCCCTCCGTCACGTCCCCACCACTGCGAAGATCCCCCTGTTCTTCCATCCGTAAAGGGGTCCCCCTTTACGGATGGAAGAACAGGGGGGAGCCCCCCAGGAGATGGCTTTTGTCCGAGCCGCGCCTGGTTAGTTTCGGGCCCAGACGGAGGGGCCGCGCATGCGCAGGCAGTCCCCCCCACCACAAGCGCCCCTCCGGGCAAGGGGCCCCACCCTTGAGACTTCAGGCCAGGTTCACAGGATCCCTGGGGTCGTGTCCGGGGAAACGGAAGCCTTCCCTGCCACCCAGAGGACCGCGCGTTTTCCCGTGGACCACACTTCCCAGCATCTCTGCCACCCCCGCAGAGGCAGAGTGCCCAGGGAACACCTGGGGACCTAGGGCCGGGCGGGGGGCATTCCCCTGTTCAGCGCCAGTGGATCCGGCCCGGGTGGGCGGAACACACGCCCACTGACGGGTTCTGCCGGGGGGACTCAGGCCTGAGCCCTACCTGGGCTGTTAAGACTCTTGCTTTGGCTCAAACTGCCCCACCCTGCCCCCAGGCGGCAAACATGGACCTGGCCACTTCCACTCTCTAAAGTCTGGCCTACACTCCTCCAGAAGCGACTGTGACCGCTGAGACCTCGGTCCCCCAGAGCTCCAACCCCCCTCCCAGTGAAGGCAAGCGCGGCCTCCGGTCCTTCGTGTCGGCAAAAGGCATTCACCTGCGGCGAACCTGGGCCCGGGTGAGCAGGACAAGGCCCCATGGCAGGAGCCTGGGGAGGCCACTGGAGCCACGGGGGCCGGGGCTGGGGATTTTGCCGGGGGATCTCTCGGGGCCCAGGCCCCCTCTCTCGCCCGGGGAGTGCCCACGCCGTCCCTTGACCCCCGCAGGACACCTGCATCCCGCGATAAGCGGCCCTCTGCCTCCACGGGGCTGGGACACAAGGGGCCGTGGGGCGAGCAACGGGCCTACGTGGCGGCAAACCCGCAGACCCCTCCGTCACGTCCCCACCACTGCGAAGATCCCCCTGTTCTTCGATCCGTAAAGGGGTCCCCCTTTACGGATGGAAGAACAGGGGGGAGCCCCCCAGGAGATGGCTTTTGTCCGAGCCGCGGCTGGTTAGTTTCGGGCCCAGACGCGGGGCCGCGCATGCGCACGCAGGCCCCCCCACCACAAGCCCCCTCCGGGCAACGGGCCCCACCCTTGAGACTTCAGGCCAGGTTCACAGGATCCCTGGGGTCGTGTTCGGGGAAACGGAAGTCTTCCCTGCCACCCAGAGGACCGTGCGTTTTCCCGTGGACCACACTATCCAGCAGCTCTGCCACCCCCGCACAGGCAGAGTGCCCAGGGAAGACCTGCGGACGTGGGGCCTGGGCGGGGGGCCTGCCAAGGTTCCACGCCAGGTGGAGCGGGTCTGGGCGGGCAGGACCATCGCCCTCGGACCCGTTCTTCTGTGGTGTCTCAGGCCTGGGCCCAGCCCTGGCGGCTAAGAGTCTTGCTTTGGCTCACACAGCCCGCCCTGCCCCGAGGTGGCAATCTTGGCCCGGGAGGCTTCCACTCTAACGTCTGTGCTACCTACGCGAGACGGGACTGTGACCCCTGCAACCTCGGTCTCCCAGAGCTCCAACCCCCCTATCTGTGAATGCCGGGGCGGCCTCTTGCCCTTGGTGTCCGCAAAAGGCATTCACCTGCGGCAAACCTGGGCCCGGGTTGGCAGGACCAGGCCCCATGGCAGGAGCCTGGGGAGGCCATTGGAGCCACGGGGGCCGGGGCTGGGGATTTTGCCGGGGGATCTCTCGGGGCCCAGGTCCCCTCTCTCGCCCGGGGGTTGCCCACGCCGTCCCTTGACCCCCGCAGGACACCTGCATCCCGCGATAAGCGGCCCTCTGCCTCCACGGGGCTGGGACACAAGGGGCCGTGGGGCGAGCAACGGGCCTACGTGGCGGCAAACCCGCAGACCCCTCCGTCACGTCCCCACCACTGCGAAGATCCCCCTGTTCTTCCATCCGTAAAGGGGTCCCCCTTTACGGATGGAAGAACAGGGGGGAGCCCCCCAGGAGATGGCTTTTGTCCGAGCCGCGCCTGGTTAGTTTCGGGCCCAGACGGAGGGGCCGCGCATGCGCAGGCAGTCCCCCCCACCACAAGCGCCCCTCCGGGCAAGGGGCCCCACCCTTGAGACTTCAGGCCAGGTTCACAGGATCCCTGGGGTCGTGTCCGGGGAAACGGAAGCCTTCCCTGCCACCCAGAGGACCGCGCGTTTTCCCGTGGACCACACTTCCCAGCATCTCTGCCACCCCCGCAGAGGCAGAGTGCCCAGGGAACACCTGGGGACCTAGGGCCGGGCGGGGGGCATTCCCCTGTTCAGCGCCAGTGGATCCGGCCCGGGTGGGCGGAACACACGCCCACTGACGGGTTCTGCCGGGGGGACTCAGGCCTGAGCCCTACCTGGGCTGTTAAGACTCTTGCTTTGGCTCAAACTGCCCCACCCTGCCCCCAGGCGGCAAACATGGACCTGGCCACTTCCACTCTCTAAAGTCTGGCCTACACTCCTCCAGAAGCGACTGTGACCGCTGAGACCTCGGTCCCCCAGAGCTCCAACCCCCCTCCCAGTGAAGGCAAGCGCGGCCTCCGGTCCTTCGTGTCGGCAAAAGGCATTCACCTGCGGCGAACCTGGGCCCGGGTGAGCAGGACAAGGCCCCATGGCAGGAGCCTGGGGAGGCCACTGGAGCCACGGGGGCCGGGGCTGGGGATTTTGCCGGGGGATCTCTCGGGGCCCAGGCCCCCTCTCTCGCCCGGGGAGTGCCCACGCCGTCCCTTGACCCCCGCAGGACACCTGCATCCCGCGATAAGCGGCCCTCTGCCTCCACGGGGCTGGGACACAAGGGGCCGTGGGGCGAGCAACGGGCCTACGTGGCGGCAAACCCGCAGACCCCTCCGTCACGTCCCCACCACTGCGAAGATCCCCCTGTTCTTCGATCCGTAAAGGGGTCCCCCTTTACGGATGGAAGAACAGGGGGGAGCCCCCCAGGAGATGGCTTTTGTCCGAGCCGCGGCTGGTTAGTTTCGGGCCCAGACGCGGGGCCGCGCATGCGCACGCAGGCCCCCCCACCACAAGCCCCCTCCGGGCAACGGGCCCCACCCTTGAGACTTCAGGCCAGGTTCACAGGATCCCTGGGGTCGTGTTCGGGGAAACGGAAGTCTTCCCTGCCACCCAGAGGACCGTGCGTTTTCCCGTGGACCACACTATCCAGCAGCTCTGCCACCCCCGCACAGGCAGAGTGCCCAGGGAAGACCTGCGGACGTGGGGCCTGGGCGGGGGGCCTGCCAAGGTTCCACGCCAGGTGGAGCGGGTCTGGGCGGGCAGGACCATCGCCCTCGGACCCGTTCTTCTGTGGTGTCTCAGGCCTGGGCCCAGCCCTGGCGGCTCAGAGTCTTGCTTTGGCTCACACAGCCCGCCCTGCCCCGAGGTGGCAATCTTGGCCCGGGAGGCTTCCACTCTAACGTCTGTGCTACCTACGCGAGACGGGACTGTGACCCCTGCAACCTCGGTCTCCCAGAGCTCCAACCCCCCTATCTGTGAATGCCGGGGCGGCCTCTTGCCCTTGGTGTCCGCAAAAGGCATTCACCTGCGGCAAACCTGGGCCCGGGTTGGCAGGACCAGGCCCCATGGCAGGAGCCTGGGGAGGCCATTGGAGCCACGGGGGCCGGGGCTGGGGATTTTGCCGGGGGATCTCTCGGGGCCCAGGTCCCCTCTCTCGCCCGGGGGTTGCCCACGCCGTCCCTTGACCCCCGCAGGACACCTGCATCCCGCGATAAGCGGCCCTCTGCCTCCACGGGGCTGGGACACAAGGGGCCGTGGGGCGAGCAACGGGCCTACGTGGCGGCAAACCCGCAGACCCCTCCGTCACGTCCCCACCACTGCGAAGATCCCCCTGTTCTTCCATCCGTAAAGGGGTCCCCCTTTACGGATGGAAGAACAGGGGGGAGCCCCCCAGGAGATGGCTTTTGTCCGAGCCGCGCCTGGTTAGTTTCGGGCTCAGACGCGGGGCCGCGCATGCGCAGGCAGGCCCCCCCACCACAAGCGTCCCTCCGGCAAGGGGCCCCACCCTTGAGACTTCAGGCCAGGTCACAGGATCCCTGGGGTCGTGTCCGGGGAAACGGAAGCCTTCCCTGCCACCCAGAGGACCGCGCGTTTTCCCGTGGACCACACTTCCCAGCATCTCTGCCACCCCCGCAGAGGCAGAGTGCCCAGGGAACACCTGGGGACCTAGGGCCGGGCGGGGGGCATTCCCTGTTCAGCGCCAGTGGATCCGGCCCGGGTGGGCGGAACACACGCCCACTGACAGGTTCTGCCGGGGGGACTCAGGCCTGAGCCCTGCCTGGGCTGTTAAGACTCTTGCTTTGGCTCAAACTGCCCCACCCTGCCCCCAGGCGGCAAACATGGACCTGGCCACTTCCACTCTCTAAAGTCTGGCCTAAACTCCGCCAGAAGCGACTGTGACCGCTGAGACCTCGGTCCCCCAGAGCTCCAACCCCCCTCGCAGTGAAGGCAAGCGCGGCCTCCGGTCCTTCGTGTCGGCAAAAGGCATTCACCTGCGGCGAACCTGGGCCCGGGTGAGCAGGACCAGGCCCCATGGCAGGAGCCTGGGGAGGCCACTGGAGCCACGGGGGCCGGGGATGGGGATTTTGCCGGGGGATCTCTCGGGGCCCAGGCCCCCTCTCTCGCCCGGGGAGTGCCCACGCCGTCCCTTGACCCCCGCAGGACACCTGCATCCCGCGATAAGCGGCCCTCTGCCTCCACGGGGCTGGGACACAAGGGGCCGTGGGGCGAGCAACGGGCCTACGTGGCGGCAAACCCGCAGACCCCTCCGTCAAGTCCCCACCACTGCGAAGATCCCCCTGTTATTCCATCCGTAAAGGGGTCCCCCTTTACGGATGGAAGAACAGGGGGGAGCCCCCCAGGAGATGGCTTTTGTCCGAGCCGCGGCTGGTTAGTATCGGGTCCAGACGCGGGGCCGCGCACGCGCACGCAGGCCCCCCCACCACAAGCCCCCTCCGGGCAACGGGCCCCACCCTTGAGACTTCAGGCCAGGTTCACAGGATCCCTGGGGTCGTGTTCGGGGAAACGGAAGTCTTCCCTGCCACCCAGAGGACCGTGCGTTTTCCCGTGGACCACACTATCCAGCAGCTCTGCCACCCCCGCACAGGCAGAGTGCCCAGGGAAGACCTGCGGACGTGGGGCCTGGGCGGGGGGCCTGCCAAGGTTCCACGCCAGGTGGAGCGGGTCTGGGCGGGCAGGACCATCGCCCTCGGACCCGTTCTTCTGTGGTGTCTCAGGCCTGGGCCCAGCCCTGGCGGCTAAGAGTCTTGCTTTGGCTCACACAGCCCGCCCTGCCCCGAGGTGGCAATCTTGGCCCGGGAGGCTTCCACTCTATCGTCTGTGCTACCTACGCGAGACGGGACTGTGACCCCTGCAACCTCGGTCTCCCAGAGCTCCAACCCCCCTATCTGTGAATGCCGGGGCGGCCTCTTGCCCTTGGTGTCCGCAAAAGGCATTCACCTGCGGCAAACCTGGGCCCGGGTTGGCAGGACCAGGCCCCATGGCAGGAGCCTGGGGAGGCCACTGGAGCCACGGGGGCCGGGGCTGGGGATTTTGCCGGGGATCTCTCGGGGCCCAGGCCCCCTCTCTCGCCCGGGGAGTGCCCACGCCGTCCCTTGACCCCCGCAGGACACCTGCATCCCGCGATAAGCGGCCCTCTGCCTCCATGGGGCTCAGACCCCAGCGGCCGCGGTGTGAGCAACTGGCGTAAGTGGCGGCAAACCCACAGACCCCTCCGTCCCGTCAAGCCCACTACGAAGATCCCCCTGTTCTTTCATCCATAAAGGGGACCCCCTTTACGGATGGAAGAAGAGGGTGGAGCCCCCCAGTAGATGGCTTTTGTCCGAGCCGCGGCTGGCTGCTTTCGGGCTAAGACCGGGGGCCCGGTAGGGGCCGGGTCGGCCCCCCCCCCACCAGAAGTCTCCCTCGGGGCAACTTGCCCCACTCTTGAGATCTGAGACCAGGTTCATATGGTCCCTACGGTCCTCTCCGTGGAACATGAGGCTTTCCCCACAGTCCAGAGGACGGTGTGTTTTCCCGGAGACCACACATCCGAGCATGTGTCCCATCCCTGCACAGGCAGTGTGCCCAGGGTTGAACTAGATACCTGTAGCCGGACGGGGTCCGGCCAGTGTTGGCACCTGGTGGAGTTGATTTGGTTGGGCGGGACCCAAGCCTATGGTTGGGTTCTCCCATGGGGAGTCAGGCCGGCCCTATGCCTAGGCGGCCAACTCTCTGACTTTGGCTGAAACTCCGGTACCCTGTCCTGAGACGGTGAACGTTGACTGAGCGACTTCAAATCCCTAAAGTCTGTGCTAAGCCATCCTAAAATATAGTGTGACTGCTTTGCCCTCATCACCTATTGCTCGCGCCCCCTTCTCCGTGAGGGAATCGGCGGCCTCCTGTCCTTGGTATCTGTGAAAGGCATTCATCTTTGGTGAACCTGGGCTGGAGCCAGCAAGTCCAGGCCCCAGGGCAGGAGCCAGGGGCAGCCACTGGAGCCTCTGTGGCCAGGGCTCAGTCTCTCCCGGGGGCTCTCTCTTGGCCCAGCGCCCTCTCTCGGAGTGTGGGGGTGGCATTCTGCGGAGCTGCTGCTTTCTGCAGCAGTGGCATCCCCACAGCAACATGTGTGCAGACACAGCTAACCTTTGAATAAGGAAAAAAATGTTCTGGGGATAAGAGTGTCCCTGGCCCTTTCATTTTCACTGAGCACTGTGTGGTGCTGCTTCAATGGGGCTACCTTGTTTCCATTTTCTATCCTAAGGTGAACCAACAGCAGGGTCGAGGCAGACAAGGTGACCAAAGGAACCACGTGGGTAGGTGGTAGTCCCGAAAGGCTGCGGCAAAGTGTCGTCAGTTGTTAATGACGGGTCCCACTTGTTGAATGAATGAATTTCCAACGGCCTGTCCTAACCACAAACGGGTTGGTCCTCGTTATAATCCAGCGCCCGGCACAATCCGAAATCTCCGAGAAGGAGATGGACGGTCTGGATTCCCAGCTAGAGACAATGCCTGACACCGTCTCCACTACATGACAGGCAGTATCCAAACACCTCCTGGGAGGAGAAGACTTTCTTAAATGCGCCATTGTTTGCATGCTTATTCCCTTCCTTGCTCCAAAAATTACTTAAGATAACTTTTGAAATATTAGAGTATTAGAAGGGATCTAACGTGGATTCAGACTGTCTCTGTTGACAAATCACAGGATTACTTCACTCAGATTAATCAATAAAAATTTCCCTCAAGCTTGTTCCCTCAAGCATTCTTTTGAGTTTAAAACTTCAAAAATAAGTTAAATTCTCCAGAAGATTTTTAAACCTCATCACATTAATGAAAATCGAAGAATTAAGTGGAAGGAAGGGTGGATTTCAATGAATGAAAATCGAAGAATTAAGTGGAAGGAAGGGTGGATTTCAATGAGGAGGTCAACCTGCGGAGGTAGTTCCCAGACCGTGGGAAGTGAGGCCCGGGGACACCCTGGGCCGTCCAGACTAGATGCAGAGTTTCCGTCTCACTACGGACCCCACGGCCTAGGAACGACGGCTGAAAGACAAAATGTCAAAGTCTTGGCTATGCTTTCTAGTTTAACACAGAACAAGCGTCCTCTGCCACAACATGAGGTCCCTCCACAAAGTTTAGTTTCACAAATACTGAATATGCCACAACTGCACTAGACCCTGGAAAGCACAAAAGGGCAACAAACCTAGACAGAATCCTTATTTGGATGTTTCTATCTCAAAATATTTATGATGACCTACGCCACAAGAGGGCGCTGTTAGAACATACTGCAACCTGCTGATAGTGCCACCAGTAATTCTTGGGAGCAAATAGCAATAGGTTCCCAAGGGTTTCCTTGTGGTCTTTATCCTGGCCTTCTGTTTTGGTACCTTCTCAATGAGTCATATCTGAGAGTCTTGGTCTAGGCAGAAATAATGCTAACCTCCCATTTTACCCCCCTTTGATGAAAGTTCTAAAGCAGATGTTATAATAACACACTTACTATTCCTAATACTGTAACAAGACTCTCCTCCTTTGAGTAAGAATCAGTGCTTGTGTGGCAATCTGCATCCCACTGATTTACAAGCTGAGGTGTTCCAAAAACAATAAATCCTGCTCGGGCCCAAACCTCAGTCTTTGCTAAAGAAATGCATCTACAGACATGACAGAGGAATCACGCTGTTGTGGAGTTTACGTAAGCCCAGTTCTGCAAGTGCCTGCACATCTGACATCTTGATTTAGGCATTTCAAAGCAAAAAAAGAAGCAGGGAATATGTGGTAAGGCAAGAAACGTATCTAACACATTCCGACCCTGACTGGAGCTACGTTTCTCTCCTTCTTGCTTTCTCCGAAAGCACCTAACCCCTCCCAGGTGAAGGCACAGCACTGAGGATGACACCAGTCTTTTCCTAGAGATAGCAGGGAGGAAGAACTGCTACAGGGCAGCCACACCTTACCTCTGAGACCCAAAGGGAGGGGGTACTTTGCCAGACAGAATTTTCTTCTCCCAGTTGGTTGAAAGTCAGCCAGCTTGGCCAACCTGCAGTCAAGACATCAGCAGGCCTGCAGTACTGCTGCCTGCCCCCATCCTCAGAGCCACCTGCTCCCCCATCCTCAGAGCTGCCTGCCCAGTGCTACAGCAGGGACCTGGCAGCACCCCAAACTATAAGGAAGATGGAGCCAGGCTCCAGCAGCTGGATGGGAAAGGCAAGGACCCCCAAAGATGTTGTGACAAAATGCAGGCCCCAGGGAATCTGTTCAGGGTTCATAGTAGCAGGGAAAACTGGGGATGATCAGAGGAGTCCCCACACAAATGCATGTCAGGAACCTGTGACCTACCATACTGTACTTGGGAGCAGGAACTGGGAGTGCTGGCTGCTTTCGTAAATCCTGCTGATGGCAATGTTCCTAAACACTTTAAAGAATCAAGGATGCTCTCCTGCAATGGGAACATAATAAATAACCTTATAAGGCAAGAGGTTGGTGATTTTGGAATACTGGATTTTGCTGATCTCATGCCTCTGCTGTCTGCATTGGCCTAATGGGGTGAATTCAGACTGCAAATCCCCCACGCGACTTATACTGCAGACAACAGGGGTTTGGCTGGTATGTGCGGCCTGATTGCACATAATGAGTGCGCTCAGCAGAGAGAGCACTTTGGACTTCACCCGGGGCCCTGACTGACTTCAGTGGAGAGGTGTGAGGGAGCTGGGAGGCACAGCAGGGGAAGGCAGGCCTTGCCTCAGCCAGGCCCCTCACCACAGCCCAGCATCTTCTAGACCAAATTAACAGCAGAGGCCGGGGCTTTCCTTTCCTTCTGAATCTCTCCATGAAAGACACGGGCAATAAAAGGCAGGACCAGCTACAAACTCAGACATTTGAGGGACTCCAGGAGTGGGACACCGAGAAGTTGCTGCCACACAGGTAGACACAGGCCCTGCGAGGTGCTGTGACTTGGCTGAGGTCACACAGTAAGTTAGTGGTGCAGAGGGACGGCAGCCCAGGCACTTCCTGGGCTGAAGAGAAACTCCCACTGTCTTCCCAGGTCTGTGCGTCCCCTCCTGAAGAGGTCTCCACCCAGAGATGACTCCCCGTCAGCCCTTTGTAAAAGCCCTGGACCAGCACAGGGGAAAGATAAGAAACTAATCCAAAACTGAAGGTTAGTTTATATGGGGGTAATTAAACAGCATTTTTTTAAAAAAGGTTTAGCTATATGAGCTAATATTTTCTTGTACTAAAAAGAAAATCAAGAAATAAAGCTTTCCAATCACTCTACCTATTTAAAAAACTTTTATCTCCCAATGCTGAACCCAAACCTTTCCTTGACCAGCCTGTGGCGGAAAGCCTACAGTATTCTTACTCTATTCACTTGCCAAACAGCATATGGAGCCCTAGAATGTTCACAATCGTCTTCACAGACCTTCCCAACCATACTACCGCTCTTTGAGAGCAGTCTTGTTTCACACTGCTTTCCATCTCTCAGTGAAAATACGTGACTGATAATTCTGCCTCCGGCAGGGTGCTTAGGGCAAAGAAGGAGGGTGGGACCAGTGTTGCTCAGAGAAATGCGGGAATTCCTTTTCGACACTGGACAAGCAGAGCGAAGCTCTGAGAAAACTAAGGCCTTAGCAACAAAATTGTAGACACAGAGTAGTCACTGAACCTGAACATATATAAAATAGCATCTATTTGAACAGGAAATAAGAAGAAGGTGTTTATGACACTATGTATCCTGTGCACACTTTGGGCAGTTGGCAAATATCAAAGTTCCTTCATTGTATTAGGGAAATGAATACATTTTATGTCCAAACAGAATTTGAATTCTAATTCCACATTCTATTTCTGCAAAAACAACCCTGGCTGATAAACAATAGCCCCCTACTTTCTCTGCAGCTACATGGGAATGTCTCATTTAAGGGTTATTCTGAATGAATTAGCTGGGAGATTGTTTTTTTAAGTATCCAAAATACCAAGAGGTATAACCCATATACTAATTAAAGTGTAGAATTTCACACACCTTCTGTATCAGAAAGTTCTTAATTCTTCTTTGTCATGATATTTAACTCCAACATTTTAAAAAGAATTCAGTAACATCTAGAACCTTCAAATGTATAAATTCCTATTATCAAGTCTAGCTCAGAAAAAGATGGAATCAAAACAAATGATTCCATGCCTACTCCAGCTCTCATATTTCACTACCATTTCTTTCAAATCATTAAGTTCACAAAGAATTTTTCAATATCAGAGAAATGTAGGCCTTACCTAAAAATCTGGCCCTTAGTTCATGCCCAAATACGTACACTCCCTGTGCCAAGCAGTGGTAATTTGCCACTAGTTGGTATTTTCTGTGAAATGAATTGGTATCTTCAGGACAATTACCTAGTGGAAAATGTCCACATGAACAAAATTGCACTGTGATCAAATCCCCTTGTTGACCATCTCAGGGAAGCCCTCAATGTCCATGGCAGCAGAGTGACAACTGTGACCCCAACCTTGGCCTGACGGAACAATTTCTGAGGCTCTAATAATGTGCAGCATGGTGACAATAATTAGTACTGAGTTACATACTTGAAAGTTGATAAGAGAGTACTTCTTAAGTGTTATAACCACAGAAAAAAGTTGTAACTATGTGAGGTGAAGGGTATGTTAACTAACCTCATTGTGGTAATCACTTCACATGTATCAAATAAAACATTTCCGTCAGAATATAAGTCACATGCAGGGCCTTTGCCTTGTTCACTTCATCATCACCAGCATTTGGAATAACACCTGGCACATGGTAGGTGCTCAATAAATATTAGTGGGATGTGTGAACGGATGAGTAAACTGTAATCTGTTCAGCCCACCCCTCTTCTAGGCGAACCTCACCGCAACACAGGGCTGGAATGGGCCAAGTCCTGCTTCTGAAGCAGTATTCTGTCCCCAGCACCCAGGGCCAGGGCAATGACTTTCTAAGGGCCAAGCTCCCAGAAGCTCCAAACTACTTGCTGCTACAATGGTAAGAATGCCTTTTTGGGTCGTCCTACCACCTAATCTGGGGTCACCAGCACAGTCTCAAGTAGCAGCACCCTGCTCCTGTTCCCTTCTGACCCTGGGAATGCTGTCCAATTTCATTTCCTTTCCTCTACCTGCTCCCTTCCCAGGCCCTATTCTCATCTGTCTGTGGCTGTCCAGTGCATTGGATTGGACTGTATTTCTCAGGCTCCTGATGAAGAAGAGGCCTGGACCTCTCAAGCCTCTGAGGTTTCCTGAGTGAGACCCACAGACTAGACTTACTCTTCAAAGTCCGGCTGATATCCAAGGAGCTAGACTGGCAGTACCATTGGCCAGAAACACCAGCTAAATTTACTACATTATTTACTGCTCCTATTGTGTGGCCATCTGCTAATAGCAGCTAATCATTACAAGATGATTAAGGGAAAGGAAAATGGTATATCTTAGGTTTTCCCTTTTGGCTGAAAGTATTAATGTTTTTTACCTTTACACTTAGAATTAAAAGAGAGAGAGAATATACATAAACATATACATACGAGGTCTGTCTGAAAGGTATCCAGCCATCTAATATTAAAAAAATAGAGACAACTATTTAAAAAGATGCAAAGTACAAGAAATATTGTACATAGGACAATGACACCTCAGTCCCCTTCATAGTGGGCACCTTGGGACTTCACACAGTTCTCCCAGTTGCCATCATCTACCATGATATGTTTTCCTGAATCTCATCAAACAGTCTGAAATCTCTTCCCTTTCAAAGGTAATTTAGTTTTGGGAAAAGCCAGAAGTCACAGGGCACCAAATCTGGGCTGTAGTGGGGCTGAGTCACCTGGGTGATTTGATGTTTTGCCAAAAAACTCTGCACGAGACGTGATACATGAGCTGGTGTGTTGTCATGATAAAGATGCCAATCAGCAGTTGCCCAGAGCTGCGGCCTTCTGAATCATCTGAATAGTTTCTGTGGAGGAATGTTTAAGCTGTTCAAGCTTAATGCAAAATTTGATGCAGATTTATTGCTCTACTCGCTCAGTCATTTCGAATGTGACAGTCACACAGTACTCCAGTACTCACAGTAGATACCACAGTACTCACACACTCACTCAAGGGTGTCTACTGGCCCCACTGACTAGTACAGTGAAGTCGCCGTTGTTCACACATGTGCGTTCCAGTCCACTCTCCTTGGCTGCCAGGTTACATAGTTGTTGCACAAACCATTCTCATTATATTAGCAACTGCTGGACGTTTTCCAGACAGACCACATATACACATACCTCTGTAAAGTCACATACTTGAGTTTTTTATGAATTTGTGGAAAAATATCTAGAATTCATTTCTTTTGTTAAATAAATCAACATAAATGCCTTCTTTCTCCAAATATAAACCATTCAACTGAGCAACACCCATTCTTCAAATATTCAACTAAATTGAGAGGCTTCGCAAACATTTGATTCAATCAGATGAATTTAATAAAAAATAAAATTATCTGAAAAAAGTCAAAATAAATGACCGATGTAAAATATACTAAAAACATGACTCGCTCCTCAACTGGAACCATGGAGAGTGTCTGTTAAGATTATATCAAACAAACACACCAAAGCACTTCTTTCAAAACAAAATTATGAATGAGAAACTCCCCACATAAAATCTACCGTACAGAGTTTAGAAATCACTATTGCTCCCAGGTAGAGTAATGAAAGACGTTTAAAGAAAAGTTTCAAGTAGATTACCAAGAAAACCCACGTAAAACGAAACATTCCCAGCATTTCCCACTGCTCGGCCTCCACCAGGGTCACTTCCTCTGGCCGAAACGCGTTTCCCCATCTCTGCCGTCCCTCAGAAAGCCCCGCGTTGCGGCAGGTTCATGCCACTGGTATCACGGGTCTAGTCTCCAACCAGAGACTATAAACAACTCAACTCAAGGACAGTTGTTTTTTAATTCTCACCTGAAGATATTACCTTGTTTTGTTTTTATTTTTCTAGAGGGAGAGGAAGGGAGAGAGAGCGAGAGAGAGAGAAGTATCAACCGGTTCCCTCCCATATGTGCCCACAACCTAGGAATGACCAGGAAGCAAACCTGCAACGTTTTGGTGTATGGGACGACACTCCGACCACCTGAGCCGCCAGGCCAGGAGAACTCAAGGGCAATTTTATTCTTCGAAATTCCCAGAGCACCTTGTACCCAAAAAGTTTTCAACAATAAAAGGATGCTGATTAAATTAAATTGAACTGAGAGAAAGGAGAGTTAGGAAAGAGGCGGTAATAGTGAGTGGGAGAAGGAGACACAGACAGGGTGACATGAAGGGAGACACAAAGCAAGAGTATGAAAGGATACTGTTCTGGTTCAGGACTTCAGGCCAGAAAATCCATTTCCACTATGTAACTCTTCCCCGACATACGTATGGATAAATACACAAATATAGGTGTTATATGTATAGATCTGGGAAGACGGCTATCATTACAGCGCTTTAACAAGGCAGGTGAGTTCTGAATATGCTTTAAAAGAAAAGGATTGGGAGTACAACTATGTTCACAGCAGCATTATTCGCAGGGCCCAAAAGGTGGAAACAGCCCAAATGCCCATCCGCAGATGAATGAATAAACTAAACGTGATCCTACATACGTGGAATACTGCTCAGCCTGAAAAGGGGATGAAATCCTGATATATGTTACAACAGGGGTGAACGCGAAAACATTACACTAAGTGAAATAAGCCAGGCACAAAAGGACACATACTGGGTAATTCCACTGACATAAAGCACCTAGCACAGTCAATTCACAAAGACAGAAACCAAGCAGAGGTTACCGGCGGCCGGAGGCAGGTGTCGGGAGCTGCTGTTTCACGGACACAGAATGTGGAATGAAGCATGCGTTCTGGGGACGGATGGTGGGGATGGTTGCACAAACGTGTGAATGCACTTAACACCACTTTACAATACACCATTGTACTTTACCATTGAAAAATGGTTTCAACGGTACATTTCTATCAATTTAAAAAAAGGATTGGGAGAGGATGCAGTGTACAGTCTACAGGTTTACAAGTAGCCTCCCCTCCCATCCTTCCAACACGGGCTGCCCCCCCCCCCCCGGCCTTGCCCCGTGAGCTCACACCCATGGGCAGGAAAAGCCCATTCCTGTGAATTCCCTCTCCTGGTTCCGTAACTGTAGAGCCCACAACTCCAAACAGACTTGAAGCGAGCAGGGATTTGTTAAAATTTTGCAGATTCGTTGAAGAGGAAAAAAATCCCACCGGTAATGAACAATTAAAAGAATTCTTTTTCCCTTTTTTTTGGAACAGAGACTGGAATAGAGGGATTAAAACATTCAACGAAAGATTAAAAATCAGCAAGTCTTCAGAGTAACCGAGAGCCACTGAAAAGGTGGGACACATTTTCTGTAACAACAACTATAATAATGGGGAAAGAAGAAATCAAGTCACAGGTGGTCAACCTGAGTTAGCTTTTTTAATAAAATAGAGAAATGAGTTATCAGAAGAAAATGGCAACTTTTCAACTGGAAACTCTGATTACACAAGAGTATATATAGTTTTATATTCTGTGGACTGTCCATTGAGCAGAGACTAGAACGTCCCAAAGCACAGAGTACCCACTTTCTCAGATGCAACCACAGGAAGAAACAACTTTTCCCTGGGGAAAGAAGGTATGGTAGGGATACAAACACACTCTGGGGCTCAACAAGGTAAAACGAGGTTAAGTTATAAGTGTGTTAAATCAAACACCTTTGGCCTAGAACAAGCCCTAAGATGATGAAATTCCCCGCAGCAGTGGCTGGTTTCAACTTGCCTGCAGCGAACAGCACAATCTACCGGTACTTTAAAAACCAGCTTTGCTTGTTTTTGATCACTTCAAAGCTCCTGTTAGACAAAGTGCAAAAGCAATCACAGCGGACTTGAAAACCCAACTTGCTGTGATACCTGGTGGGCTAACCAGCCAACTGCAACCTCTTGACATGTCAGTAAACAAGCCTGTTAAGGCCCTAATGAAGAGTGGATGTCGTGGATCCAGTCAGCTGGTAATGATTTCACACCTACAGGCAGGACCAAGAAAGCATCCATCACCCAGATTTGTGATCGAATCCTAAGATCATGGAACGGTGTCAAGAAGGAAGTGGTTGTGAAATTGTTTGAAAACTGCGGCTTCAGCAACGCTATGGATGGAACTGCGGACGATGAAATTTACGGGATGAGGAAAGTGACTTCAGAAGACATAGGTTATGTAGAAATTGAAGAAGACGATACTTCTGATACTGACAGTGACAAAGAGTTCTTGGTCTTCTATGATGCATAAATATCGTAAATTTGCTACCAGTACATACAATTTCTTGTATCTGTTCCTGTGTTTTGCAATTATTTGTTACATAAAATTTCTTGTACCATAATATGTTCAAAAATAAATGCTAAAATTCCTTTATAATACAAAAAACCAAATATCTAAAGATTAATTAATTAATTAAAAAATTGAAACAAAAGATTTTTTTCCTGAAAGATTGAACCAAAAATGTGGGCGTGCATTACACATGGCAAAATACGGGTATTTTGCCCTTTTTAAAATCTGTCCCTCACCCTTCGGTCTCACGTTCACTTCCTTTCCCATTTAATTCTCCAAGACTGGCAGTTAAATCTCTTCAACGCCACACTTGGACCACTGGAGGCTACATCTGAGAGAGCCCTTATTTCTGCCTTTTTAAGATGTCACCCTGGGCAAGAGGCCTTCGATGAGAGCAGCTGAGCTATGCCTGCTGGGCTGTAAGCATCTCAAAAGGAGATGAGAATTCTGCCTGCTTTTCATCAAACCTCAGCTTTTTTAATTAAGTTAATTAACCCAGAAATTCTAGTCAGCTTATCATCTCAAGCAGCTTGCCTGAGCCCCAGGTATCTGGACTAAACTGTCCCCAGGTACTTCCACCCAGTTAGGAAAAAGAGTCTCTGTCCTGGGCCGTGGGCACCACTGAGCTTCTGTTATGCAGAGATTAGGTCAGCCCTAGCTGGGTGGCTCAGTTGATTAAAGTGTCATCCATACACTGAAAACTTGTGGGTTTGATCCCGTCAGGGCACATACCCGGATTTCAGGTTCGAATGTCACATTTGGGTGCGTGTGGGGGTGAGGCGACCAGTCAGTGCTTCTTCCTCTGTCTCTCTCTCTCTACGCACCCCCCGCAACCCTCTCGCTCTCGCTGTCATTACTCGACCTTCATTGCATCCCTGGTCTCTAACCATTACAAGAAAGGGCAACCAAAAATGTCTCCAGGATGTCCCCAGGCATTGCTAAAAGTCTTCCTGGGGGCAAAACCACCCCAACTGAGAACCACTGGGGTAAAATGAGATTCCATCCTACTGCCCCACTCCCACTACCATCACAGATTTCAAAGTGAATGCTCCTCCCCACTTCCACTCCCCACCCACTTCCACTCTCCACCCCTCCAGAGACCAAGGGATAGATCTGGGAAGGCACATCTCCAGGCAGCCCAGCTAGACCCAGGTTAGAAAGGATGACAATTTGTCCAAGTGGAAACCAACTGGCCTCCACCTCAATCCCCAAGCTAAATGAAGTGAAGAAGAAAATAAGAAGTACCCACCCACCCTCCAACTATAAAAGAAGCTGACAAGGCTAGCACTTCACTGGCTGGCCCTCTCTCCCACCCTCCCCTCTGACACCAGATCTATCCATGACATCATCACTGCAGGGCTTGAGCCAAATGGAGACACCTGGATCTGCCAGGTGTCCTTGGAGTGAAAGCTAGTCCAGCTTTGCAACCCGCTGGTTATAAGACCTTGGGCAAGTTATTTAACTTTTCTGGATTTCTTGTTCTGTTAAGTGAAAGAGCTAAATCTCTTAGACTTTCCTTGAGGTGACTTCTAGATTTAAAGTGCTACTATTTTAGGGGCCAAGTGCTTGGGGAAGGTACAGGAAAGAAGTAGAGAGAAGAGGAGGCAAAGGAACCAAAGAAATGATGGAAAACTCGGAGGTGGCTGTATGGTGTGCACGAGGGGGCATTGAGCTAAGGTTTTCAGAGTCGGAGAATTAAGGCCAGGAACAATTGAATGCAATTTCTAGAACATAAAGAAGGAAGAATCAATAATAAGTAGCACTTTACTTATATATTTTTCAGCACTGCCTGCAGCTTTACCCTTCCTAAGTCATTCTTTGGTCTAGTTCATGTTCTGATACCACTCTCCTCCACGTGCATTCTTCCCTCTTGTCTCACAAGCTCACACCTCCTCCTTTCTCCCCGTTTACTCAGATCCCTTCACATCTTTTCCTTCTGTGATTCTCTGTGGCGCTCTTGCTTGCTCTCTCCCTCTCTTCCCCTCTGCCTTCGGTTCCTTCCACTCCCTCCCTCTTTCATTCTTTCTCCCTTTCTCCCTGACCTTCATCATAAGAGGGAAGTAGGTTACCAGCCACAGCCCTACATTCCACCTCCTCAAAAGATTTAGATCTACAGAAAGAAAGCCAAATTGCATCCTGAAGGATGAGGTTTCCACATGCTAAGTTCCTGCTGTAACACATGAATGATAAACAGGGAAGCATTTTATTCTTTTGTAGGACTCCAGTTAAGGCTATGTTTGCAAATGACCATCATTAACCTCAGGCGAGGAACTCCTAGTGAAGGCCAAATGTGTCGACCTGCTTAAAACAACCAGGCCACAAGATAGAGTGGGGTACCCAAACGTCGTACTTTGCCTGGAGTGCCCCAGTGTGAGCCCGCCTGTGCCATGTGGACATATCTTGGCGGAGCTGCTGCTGCTCCAGGAGGCAACAAGGTGGGGGAGGGCCACAGGTTCCCCAGTGAAATGCTGTGAGCCAGGGAAAGGGCTTCCCAAAGTAATGCCCTGTGCTGAGCCTGCTGCCTGTCCTTTAGAGAGACCAGGGAAGAGAGTGTCTGGGCTCTCCCACACACAGCTCCAACCCTCACTGTCCCCTCAATCCTTTTCTCACACTGGCTGGTGAGAAATATCATCACTTTCTATTTACGAAAAGAACACAGTCTCTAAATGAAGGCTTTTGGGAATATTGGGCAAAGGGAGGAGGGCAAATCACAAACTAGACTTACTCTAAATGAGCCAAATCAGCACATGAAACATGAACAAACCGCCTAATCAGTCCGTCACAATAAAATAAAAAGACACTTCCTGGAGAGTACCAGCCAGATGGAAAGTTTATGTAGTTCAGACCATTAACATTCCAACAATGTTCACTGCTTTTTTAACAAGCAAATGGGGCCAGGCCTAATCTAGGGTGGGAAAGAAAATGTAGGTATATCCATTTTTTCTAAAAACAAAACAAAAACAACAAACACACACACACACACACAGAATGACGACGTAAAGACAGGTGACTGCTGAAGTTTGTCTAATAAAGTCCTTTTTCTTGACCTTCCCCCATTCCTACTGAGGTACCCAGCTTCCCTTCTGGCCTTCTACTATTAACTTCTTTTTTTTTTATTTTTTGTTACAGCTTTTTTGAAATACAATTCATATATCACTCAAGTTAGCCATTTCAGTGTCCAATTCAATGTTTTTTTAGTATAATCACAGACCCGTGCAACTGTCACAATTTCAGAATACTTCCATCACCCCAGAAAGAAGTCCCTTCCCCTCAGCAGTCACTCCCCAGGCTCCCCGCCCCTTCTAGCCCTGGGCGACCACTAATCTCCTTTGTGTCTGTGGAGATTTGCCTATTCTGGACTTTTTATGTAAAGGGCTCGGATAATATGTGGAGGTTTATTTTTTGGTCTGGCTTCTTTCATTTAGCATAATGTTTTCAAGATTCATTCATATTATAGCAGATATCAGTAGTTAATTCCTTTTAATTGCCAAATAATATTCCACTGTATGGCTATACCGTATTTTACTTCCTCATTTCCCCAGCCTCTCTCTCCCTCTTCTCTGATGGATACTTGGGTTGTTTCCACATTTGGGCTATTTTGAATAATGCTGCAATAAACATTCTTTATAGAATTTCTTTATGTGGACATAGCCTTTTATTTCTCTTGGGTATATACTGAGGAATGGAATTGCTAAGGTAACTCATTATGTTTAACCTTTGAAGGACTACCAAACTATTTCCCAAGGCCTCCTGGCCATTTTACATTCCTACCAGCACAGTTCACATTCTCACACGACATTATTTCCACATCCTTAGAAAAAATTTTCTGTCTTCTGATTATAACCATTCCAGTGGGCATAAAGAAGCATCTCATTTTGGTTTTGATTTGCGTTTTCCTGACGACTAACAACATTGAGCATCTTTTCATGTGATCACTGGCCACTGGTATATCTTCTTTGGAGAAATGTTTTTCAGACATTTTTTGGCATATTTTTTAATTGAGTTATTTGGGGTTTTTTTTAGTTGTAAGAGTTCTTTATATATTTTAGAGACAAGTCCCTTATCAGATATATAATTTGCAAATATTTTCTTCCATTCTTTGGAGTGTCTTCTCACTTTCTTGGTAGTGTCCTTTGAAGCACAAAAGTTTTAAAAAATTGTAGTGAAATCCAAATCATCTGTTTTTTATGGGTTATTTGTACTTTGGTGTCATATGTTAAGATGAACTTCTTTCTAACAAGCTTTTTTCAGTTTGTGTCTCTCGGCCTCAGGCAGTGATTCCACTCCATTTTAGCAGCAGGGCCTCCCCTCGGCCTGACTCCCTCACACAGGCAGACCCAGCAGACCGCACAGCCCGCAGGTGGCGTGAAACGTGAGTGGATTCCACACCCACCGAGTCCTGCTGCTCTCTGATTGTGACTGTGATTATTACTGAGCCCTCACACATCCACATTAGGCTTTCGGCTTCTAGAGGCTTTCGGAATTAATTAATACTTATAGCTGTGATTCTCCCACCACCCCATTCAAAGAGAAGATAATTAAGAAGTTGTTACAAAGACAAGTAACTTTCTTCAGAGAAACTCTAACCTCTGAAATTCTCTAACTCTGACTAGAAAGGAGGAGGGAAAGAGAAACCGGGCAAGATGTGACCATGAAGTCAAGGAGCTCTGCAAGTCAGGGCACTCGGAGCTTCCTCTTCTGTGTCCCCACTCACTCCCACCACCGCGCACTTGACCGCCCACCACGCCCCAGCCAGAGGAAGCTTATCTGAAATCTGATCGTATCAATCGGCACATCATACCTGAGAGATTTTTCTGACATCAGAAATTCTCAGAAATCAGAAATTTCAGGTCCACACATGCTTCTCTGTCTTATTTGACACGATTATCTCCCATGTTTCCCACACTCAAGGCTTCTCAAATTTCTCTGTTTATCCAAAAACCACTGGACACCTAAAATTGCCTTTGCTCTCAAATGTGCTCTCCTTCTGCACAGAGCAGACTCCTACGCATGCATGAAGACCCAGAAGTGTTGCTTCCTGGTGAAGTCTGCCTAACTCCGCCAGGTAATTAATATATTCTACCTTTTCGACATCCTCAGCATTTTCTCCATAGTTCTGTTATTATTATAACAGAAGGGAGCAACTGGAATCACCCTGCCCTTTCTGTTCTAGCTATGACTAGCCTATCCTATAATTCCATCCTGGGGAAAATTCAATACCCATCTAAGATTTCTGAAATTCCTAGAGGATGAAGGGGAAATGGTGCTCCATCCTTGTGGCTACCGTTGCCTCTGATTTTCTACCTCCACCCAGTTCTTGTTTTCTGCTCTGTGCCTTGTGGCTAAACCTTGCTTCAGCATAAGGAGTTCATCAATTCCTTATTCTGAATTCTACTGAAAACAATGGTTAGCATCCTGTAAGATGGCCCCTAATGATCCCGACCTCCTGGTATTCCTGGTCTTGTACAATTCCCTCCCCCTGAGTAACTTCCTTCTAACCAATAGAATCTGGCAGCACTGAGCAATGCTACTTTCATGATCAGATGACAAAAGATGATTCTTGCCTTCTTAGCAGACTCCCTTTCATGGATTGGAGAGGCCCACGTAGCAAGGAACGGAGGGTGGTCCCCGGTCAACAGCCAGCCAAGCACTGAGACCCTCAGTACAACAGACCTTAAGGAACTGAATCCGGCCACCATCATGTAGGTGAGTTCAGAAGCGGACACTTCAGATGAGACCCCAGCCTGTCTGACACCTTGACTGCAGCCTTGAGACTGCAGGTGAGGCCCCAGCTAAGCCAGGCTCAGATTCCTGACCCACAGATACTGTGAGATAATAAATGGGGTTCGTTCATGCAACAATGGATGACTAATACAAAAACCTAACAAATAAACAAAGATCCCCATTCACTTGGGAATTCTGTGTGTACAGGAGACTTTATGCATGGTTTAGGAAACAGAGAGGCTTTATAGCACAAAAATCCTAAAAACATAAAGCTGAATACTGGACATTTAGTCTGTAAGAACCCCTTGGCTACTCCACTGTGTTATTCAGCCTCTCTCGCTCTTCTCTCCTTCCTCCTGCATGACACCTTCTATCTTAGGGTAAAACTCTGAAAAAATGTATAATATATAAAATATATAAAAATATGTATTAATATATATTATATATAAAATATAGAGACAGAAGGGGGACCATTCTTCTCTCTAATCTCTGTCTAGGGCAGGCAGCGGGGAGATGGACTTTTATTTTTCCAAGGACTTAGCATAAATATAATACAACTTATGATGTTTATTTGTTTAGATGTCTGTCTCCCCCACTAGACTGAGTTTTTCAAGAAAAGTAACTGGAATTCATTCAACTTTATATCCCCAGTGTGTGACAAAAAGTTAATTAAACACTCAGGAATCAGTAAATGTTTGCTAAATGTGTATGCATTACACATCGTTACACTAAAATAACTACTTTTAAAAATAATTATTAATACATTATGAATGCACAGGAGAACCACTGTACTGGGCTACAAGTAAAGCTATCCTATAATAAGATCCTCAGCTACTTCGAATAGCTGCTGTGTGACTCCTTTAAACACGTGAAAGACAAACTACTGCTCTGATAAATCTGACTCTGGAGCACGCTGTGAGACCCAAACTGTACTAAACACTGTTTTAAAGGCGAGTGTTCCATGTTACTAGATTTTCTGTAACTCAGGGTGGCGGTATGTTAGATTTTGGGGCTTAGAAAACAACTGCTTGGGAATTCCCATTCTAGGAATTTATCATAAAAGAATAAAACATCAGCATTATTTTTTAAAGTAAAAAATTGGGAAACCAAATATCCGGCAATAGAGGTAAGTTAAGTAAATCATGGTATATGCACCCAAGGCAATAAACTAGCTCTCACTTATTAACTGAGAGAGAGGTCTACGATACAGTCTTACATGAAAAGAGCAAGTAACAAAGCAATGTGTAAATGTTGGTAACAGTGCACTTGCCTGTATCTCTGCATACAGATGCACGGAAAAACGTAGAAGGCTGCACACCAAAATGCTAACAGATAGCAGTTATCACATTATAGGTGATCTTTATATTTTTCTATATTTCTCTGATGTTTTGCAATGACCATGTGCTTCTTTTTAATCGAAAATGTTAAAACTGTTTAAAAATAGAGAAAAGAATTAATTAGTTTTATTACTACTAGTTAGAATTAATTAGTATTAAATTAGCAAACATGGACTGCCCACTGAAGATGTACTAAATTACTATCTGGAATGTGAAAGCACCTAACATTATCACATTTTACTTTTAAAAGCAACTTTAAATAAGTAGGCTTATCGGGGCCTCCCAAAACTGTGAAGTAGAAAGAGCTTATTAAGTATATTTACAGGTAGTAAATGACTTGCTCAAGTCACACATGGAAAAGTAAAAAAGCCAGATGCACAGGCTATGGCTTCTGACTCCCAAAGCAGGGAAGACAATGTTAGGAATGTTTCCAGATGCAGCTGGTCATTTCAAATAGCAAAATAAAAATAGTTATAAAAATAATGATTAAGAATAGTTTATGGATACTTTAATATCCTGAGTAATTCTTTTTTAGCAAATACTGAAGATTAATGGATACATTCATTTTTCAAGTTGTCTTATTTGGAAAAGTTTCTGAAAATTTTGGTTCACTATTCTTTTATCAGTCCTACAAATAAGCACAGGCCCATCAACGTATAGAACTCCTAATGCACCAAAACAAGTAGACCTAAAAAGAACAGACGGAGAGTTTAAGAAAAACGATTCAGGGAGTGGAAACGCCGCACAGCACACACCAAAGTCCCCGCTCCCCCAGCCCGGGGTCTTGACCACTCTGCAGAGTTGAGACAGACACTGACGGGACGTTTCATTGGCCACTCTCCTAAGTCACTTCATTCTAGCCTTGATTCACTCCTTTCACATCCGTGCATTTGTATAGGTGAGTTTGCTTTAAACACCGCAATAAAGAACTCACAAAACAGCATTCTTGAAAGACACATGCATCCCTAAAGCAAACGAAAGTGGCATACTCCCGGTATGGGCATGAAATTCAAACAGGAAACCCTTGTGTCTGAGCCAGACTGGAAGTGCCACAGAAGCGGTCATCTCTTCATCTCTGAGCAGTGAAGGAGGCTGGTCAAGGAGCACTGAGCTTGAAGCAGCACGGCAAAGCAGATTGCAGGCATGTGGCAGACGACACAGGAGAGGAGAGAACTTCCCTGAAGTCTAACTTTCCTCAGACCTGTGTAATGACGAATTAGAAAGGAAACGAGCAGAAGGCAGGATATGAGGTGTGAACTATGAGCAGTTTTAGACAGAAAGGCTGGCACTTCTCTGAAATTAGCGTTTCTGCTTTGGGGATGAAAAGTGTCCCTGTGAACAAACTCCAGTGGGCCTTAGGGATTGGGCCAGTAAGCCACAAAGGAGAGGAGCAGCAGATGAGTTGAGAAGTATCCATATGGACCAGGTCACAGACAATGCCCATGGCTGCCTCACACTAAGGAATTTACTAATTCCTTAGTGGAGACTATTGGATTTAATATCAGACATATCAGAATGCTAATGGGAATCTATTGTACGAATATTTATGTTCAATAAACTGCATGTAGATCATTCCACATTGTGGGTTTACTTTATTCTCATCCAGTTACAGATTGTGAAATATCATCATTAAATACTAAATTAAAGGAATTGGTAAATTCAAGATAAGATAACAGCCAACGCTTGCTTACTACATGCTAAGCAATGTTATTTGACAGTTATTTTATATCTCTCCATTTGTTATTATCTCCATTTTGCAGATGAGGAAACTGAGGCAGGACTTGGCTAAGTAATATGCCTGAGGTCCCAGTTAGGAAACGGCAGACAGAATCTGGACCTGGTAATCTCGGTCTAGAGGCTGTGCTGTTACCACTAGACTATAATAACCACACTATACCGAGCAAACTCCAACCTGCCTACGTAATGTAGATTCTGGGGCTTTGAGTGAATAAACTAGGCAAACAGTTTTCCTTGCAGAATAAGGCTTGAATAGATTTTCTGCACACTCCATAATTTCAAGAAACGTTTTTAAACATTAATCATTTTCAAAATTTGGATCAAAGGAGACAGCTCAGATTCCACAGAAGACACACAGATAGCATGACTGAGGGAAGCATGCTGGGTAGGAGACGATGAGAGGCGGGGGATGGGAGCCAGTAAGGACAGAGAGAGGAAATGCCTATCTAAAGCATTTATCTCCAGACAATTGTCTCCGTAGACGAATGCGGAACTAAGTTTTGTAACTTCTGTTTTTAAAGACAAGGTAAAAATTCAGTACCTTGTGCAAAACTCCCCCCATCTTCAAGTCTTGGCACTCACTCAAAATTATTTTTCTGTGAATGACGAGCCAACAAAATCTATCTGCAAACACAGGCTGCCCCCTCTGCTCTAGATTCTAGCAGACAATGCAATATGGCCTTCCAAATGGCAGAGAACTGGAAATTGGTAAAAATTCTGAAATGTTAGGAAGACGGTCTTCAATATGCAAGTATCAGAGAGGTTGGCTTAGGTCTGGATGGCAAGTACATGAGTTTTAACATCTTCCAAGGTTCACCCCTGTTGTCATATATGGAAGTAGTCGTGGCCATCTGAGTCAAGCCCCTCCAAAGTGGATGTCAGGCACTCCAAGTGGTGGGCGAGAACATCCACTAGGGTGCAGAAAGAAAATAGTCAAAGTTATATTTCTATTTTTTATTCTTTTAAATTTGTATTTTTATATGTGCATCATAATGTCTATATATTTTCAAGAACCCCATGCATACATTCTTCAAATGACAGATATACATTAAAAAGAAAACAAACTTCTTCAAAATGGTTGGCTATGATAATTACACCCACACCGGCATCAAAATGTACTCAGGCAGAGAAATTAGATCATAAAATCCGAAACATCCTATCTATATAGTCATGAAATCCAAGATATCCTCTCTCTGCAAGTCACATAGAGAATTCACCAACAATTCAGCATTAAACCAAAACACATCAGTCCCCAGTTGACTGCTACTCAGTAGTGCTCCTGTGAAATCAGGAATAGCAGAAGGAATGGCTCTTAAGAGCAAGGGATGATTCTTATTTACATTCTTGTGCCAGGTGCCTAGCACAGAGTGTTGGTGTAGGTACTTAGCTAGTTATTAATAAAGGCAGGGACCAAAGGAAATCAGACATTATTAAACATAATACAATAGGGAGCATAAGCCTGCTTGCTTCCCTGGGAAGTTACAACTTCCCACCAGTCCACTTCCCACAGATCACAATGGGAAGGGATGGAACAATAAAGGGGGAGGGAAGCACATGTGTAATAGGAACCAAGGTGGTGATCATAGAGGCCTGTTAGTCTAACCTGAGAAAAGAATCAAATCAGGTAAGAGACACAACCCTGGAAGATTTAGGAAATAGATTGGTTAGGGGATGGACCCATCAGAAGCCCATGAAATCTTGGGAAATTGATTGGTTAGTTTGAAAAGGGAGACTGGCCAAGATAATATAATTACAGCTAGCAAAGACCTTGTACCTTCTCTCTCTCTCACTGAGTAACACGTGCTCACCCTGTTCACTCAGTGCGGTCTGTCTCCTTAGCAACCATGTGGCCTTAGCAGTCACACAGACTCCAAATGCAAGCCCCATGGGGGAGCCTGGGTACAGCAGCACAGCAATCAATCACAGCCAGGAACAGCGCTAAGCAGCCCGGATGACAAAGGAGACTGCTGATGCCGGACTAATGGCACAGAATCTTTGGACACTGGCCTTTGTTTTGGTCTTGATGAAGACGAGGCTGGACTTTTTCCATGACAGGATGGATGGAGATGAAACACTGGGCACCCAGGGGCAGCCTTCTATTCTTACCACACCACAACCCCACTGGTGGGTCTCTCAGAATGCTTTCCTCGAGAGCCTGTAAAAGAACATAATTTCCACCAGCAGCAAGAGCAGGCACTTAATGTATATCCTTGCTTGAGTAGTAGATTTTATTTACTTGCGTATGTGTCGTCCTCCAACCCTGACCCATAGGATAGTGCCAATTTGAAGAGAAGTAATGAGCTTTCTTCCATGGAGTTTCACTTCTGGCAAGTTCACTAGCTGGTAACATCTATTTTGAAGACTTAGTTATTAGATCTGCTAACGACGCACAGATAATCCTCCTAAGAGGTAAGGGAAGTACTAGAAAGAGGAGTTCTTAGCAACGAGCCATTCTGACCAGCAGTTCAAGGACTTCACACAGTGTAAGTGCAGGCTCTTTGCTATCGTGTGTAACTTCCCCACACTCCACTGGCAAAGCAACAGCAAGCAGTAATCTAATTTCCCAAGTTATTTGCTTCTCTACATTCTTCACTTGTCCTTTCCCCCAGGCAGTCCTACATAACCTCACTTTAAGACTACACTATTTATTTTTTTTAAGGAATGGGATAATATTTTTAATAACATTATTCTTTTTTTTTTGCCTATAAAGAATGTGTCCTTATTTTTATTTGTTTTTATTTTTTTTATTGTTGTTCAATTACAATTGTCTGCATTTTCTCCCCACCCCTCCACCTCACCCCAGCCAAGCCCACCTCCCTCCCCTGCCCCCACCCTCCTCCTTGGTTTTCTCCCTGTGTCCTTTATAGTAGTTCCTGAAAACCCCTCTCCCCACTCCCCTAACATTATTCTTGATTACAAAAGTTAACTATTTTCACATTAGAAAAAGAGAATCAAGAGAAAATGCATACCATTAGTGAGTATAACAAATGAATCCAATTAACCAATGAAGCCTTGTTAGACATCCCTCACCCATCACTTCGCAACCTCTGAGCCCCACATCCCACTCCAGCCCTGCGGAGGCAAGGCTATCCAAACAGGCTTCAACCAGATTCGTGCAGGTATAATCTGACAGCACCTCACCTCTGACTCTCTTTTTCCCCTCTACATATCCTTTACCTCCTGCTCCAGTTTCCTCATGCCAACTAAGGCTTAGGCACCCACAGGTATCCACTCCAACCCATAAGTGCAGGGAAGTCATCACCTGTGGGTCACTCTTGACCAGCAGGGACAGGAGCCAAAGGTACAGGGATACCCACTGCCCTCAGCAGTGGTCAGTTTGATAATGTATGCATGTTTTGGCTTTCCCTCCTCCCCTTTTCTCTTCCTAGGTCCTCTGCTCCAACTGGGGTCACATTGCAAATAAACTACCTGCATGCAAGTGTTTATCTCAGGCTCTGCTTCCTTGTGGACCCAAGCTAAGGAAGTGGGCTTGAAAAGCAGACCCTCTGGATAATGGAGCTGAATCGCTCACCCCTTTGCTGGTAGTAATAGGATGGTGACTCCCCGCCATGCAGTATCATCACACTTAGTACTGCTCTTAACTTCGGTGGATTAGGATGAGGCGCAATTGGAACATGAAATACTGAATTAAGTGGTAGCTGTGGTACTTGAATGACATGGGGGTCAACGGTGATTGTAAGAATCACAGAGTCGTCTGGCTTTTGTTAACTGCTTTGGGAGGCTTGAAGAGGTAACATTAAAATTACACGTCCAGGTCCGTCAGCTAGTAACACAAGGCACATTGTGAAAGGCCTCTCTGACAGCCATCAGGCTGACCTTCATCTCCTGCAGCCACCAGGCAGAGTGCGGAAAATCAGGCTCAGGAGCTAACTGTACCGCCAAAAGGCCTGCAAAGAGGCTGACTGCAGTCTCAACCTGTCTCCTTGGCTGAAGTCAGGGCCCTGATAGGAAATCACCCAGTCAGGTGATTATTTGACCTGCAATCTGGACGTTTGGGTGGATGGGCCTAAGAATGTTAAATCCCTGAATCCTCCCAGCCAGTAACAGCGGCTCTCTCCTTCTTGCTGGAGGAGAGCAGCCTCCCCTTTCCCAGAGACCCTGCAAAGTCTTCACACAAGGTAGGTGCCTAACAAGGTAATTCCTGTCCTTTTAAAATCTGCTGCTACCTCATCTCATTGCTTCTGAGCTGATAACTAGAGTCAAATATTGGCACAGCCCAAACAGGGAAATACAGTTCCTTCTTCAGAAGCAAACTGCTTATTCAGACGTAAACTTCTTTTCAGCTCAGTTTGTTAGCGTGTCATCCCCACACACCAAAGTTGTGAGTTTGACCCCTAGTCAGGGCACATATAAGAGGCAACCAGTGAATGCGTAAATGGATGGAACAGCAAATTGATGTCTCTCTCTCAAATCAATCAATAAAAAACTTTTTAAATGGAAATAAACTGTTTATTCATCGAAGCATCAAAGGAATGTATATCAGCAAGAGCCAGAAGAAGATTGTTTGAACGGATCCCAAGGGCTTCAGACTGGAAGGTGGAAAATACAAATCTGGGTAAAGAGTAACATTGCCATGGGAGCGTTCTCCTGTGACTCTGGTTTCAAAGTCCTGTCAAGGACACCTGAGACTGTCCTAACATCCAGCTGGAATGGCTCCATGAAGCTTGGACATGATGATGGTTTCCTCTCACTGAGGTGGAGGTGCCAGGCTGAGGAAGGGATCAGAAGGATCCGGCACTGGGACTGTAAGCACGGATCTGTCACATGTGACTGAAGAATCCACCACCTTTGTTTCCTGGAAGGATGCAGAGAATTCTCCCTCCACAAGGTAATGAGCCATGAACTGATGAGGGAGGCACTGGTGTCTTTGAGATGCACACTTGTACCTTTCAGGAGCCACTCCACGTCTTCTAGATTCCACCTCTTACTGCTGTCACTACTGCAGTGATCAGTGCCACCCAGCCTTCCGCCAGCTCCACACGAGTGTGATCCGACAGCGCCCGGCCTTGCCTGCGCCCTGGGCCTTTGGCTTCCAGTCCCGGCTTCTCTGACCAGGAGGGGCAGGATACTTGATACTCACGCATGCGCAACCTGGTAGTGTGAGGGAGCCAACCCTGTGGGGCCACCCTTGACCAGTGGGGGACAGATGTCCATGGAGAAATGCTTCCCCCTTTTGTGGTCCAGGTGGACAGTTCTGACATGCAGTTCATAAGGCTCCTTAGGGAGGGGTGGGGTCATCAACCACTAGTTGCTCCCAGTACCAGCCAACTTGTTAACACATTCTGGTCTTGGCCTTGCACTCTCTCCACTCCTGCTCTCTGAGATCACTTCCCCAAAAAACCACCTTCACAAAAGTGTAAAGAGGAACCCTGGATAAAACAAAGACCAATCATTGCAGGCAGGGAGTAGAGGAGGCCCTCAGGCTCCTAGGAGATTGGTCCCACAACAGGAGTTGCAATGATGACAACAGCCTCATCAGCAGACACCAACCCCAAACAAAGCTCAGTCACAAGCATATAAGCAACACCTTTTTCTTTTTTTAGCAGAATCAGATGCTACTTTCACACATGCCCTCCACACTCAGTCCTACACAGCTCTACCTGATCAGGTGACTACCTGGAGGTATGACAGTGGAAAGAGAGGCAGAAATAGTGTTAGTGGCTTTATAGGTATGAATCTCAAACAATCTTGTAACAGGATTTTAGCTCCAATAACATTTTTAAAAGCCCTTCAAAATGTCAGGAAGTCCAGATATTCTTAATAAATTTCCACTGTTTTAAAGAAAAATGTATCCTTTACTCTAGATCTTTGATGGAATAACAATGTATGTCAATGTTTACAGCTAACAAGCAAGAATATGTTATGACTTCTCAAAAATAAATATTTAGAAGTAGGCCCAAAAATAAAAATCAGGTTTTTTTTCTGTGTGATGCCCAGCTCATGCTGTATCAAAAATAGGGTACTTCTGGGGGGAAAAAAACAAAATTTGAAGAAACTAAATACAACCCTCTTTCAAAATATCTTGTCATGATTTGCTAGGGTACTAGGCTTAGAGAATCATTTATGCACAAGCTGGGCTTGAGGTTGAAATTTTTTATGGGTGTCAAAGAACCCAAACAAGTCAACAGAGTCTGCAGCCCCAAGAAATCATCCTTGCTTTTTCTTTATTTAGCACAAACACCACACTTACGCCTAACATAAATGGGTGCTCACAGAAATTGCATAGCAACAAAAGAGCCCTGTTTTTGTCTTTCACATAGATGTTAAAGTAACTTAAAGCATTATTACTATGCTATTCTCTCCTAAATGGAGGACAGCACCCAATCTGACTTGACTAGCGAAAAGGAAGTTGGGAAGTGAAGGCTAATTTAAACCGGTTGCCCACAGTTAATCATTTCAGCAAACCAACATCCTAATCTGCATGAGTATTAAAATTACATTCATATATGCTTAGTCATAGTTGCTATATATCATGATAATTCTGGATCAAGAAATAAATAATCAAAAGCTGCATATTTAATAACTGTTGTTCATGCTGAAATTTCATAGGCTATTAATATCTAAGTTCCCTTCTGTGACTTTAGGCTATTTTAAAAAGAGTTGGGGGAGATGCAGAAACCTTGTTACCATGGAGACTATAAGTCGGTCAGCTCATCTGCTGAAAAGGATATAAAATTTTGTAAGTATAATTCTAAAAACCTTACTATGAGAAAGACTTCCTCAAACACAGTAGGGGGGAGGAAGTTACAAAAAATCTGGCAAGTGCCCATCTGCAAAAATCTGGCTCTTATTATTTTGATACTAACTATGAATTTGCAATAATTCTTATTTAGAGGCAACTATTATTATCTGTATATTAGGATACTAAAGATTGAAAACATATTTTGGTATGTTCTATGCTAATGATGTTTACATTATTTTTAGGGGAAAAATTAAAAAATTTTATTAAAAACAAGTCCAGGGAAGCCTAACTATTCAGTTTGTTTGGTTTTAAAAACTGCTCCAGATGTTTATCACAGATTCTTATAAAAATAGCAGTAATGTCATTGATAAGCTAAAAACATTTTAAACAACTATGGAGTGAAAGTACAATGACATTTTTAGCACCTTGTAATATTTAGCCTTTCTCTTCTGTTTTTTAGATATATGAGTCCCTAATCCAGAAATTTCTTCATTCAACAAATACGCCAACTTAGTTGGCACTAAACCCTGACTAAGATGAAGGCACAAAAAACATCTGTGTAAGCCAGTTCGTGCCCTTAAGAAACTGAAGGCTTGACTTATCTGCTTCAGTCACCCATCTGTTCATTCCGTACAGGTTCACTATGCACCCACGCTGTGAGCCAGGCACGTTTGTAGGCACTGGGAGGTGCACAGGTATCAAAAGCAACAAAAATCCCTGACCTCCTGGAGCTTACATTCAGGTGTCATCTACAATTAGATGACAGGAACTGAGAGGGGCAGTTTATGGGGAGCCCTAAAATGACAAAAATGACTCCTGCCAAGAGCAGTTACATTCCAGAAGGGTGACTTTTGAGCTGGGCCTTGAAAGAAGAGTAGGCACACGACAGGCAGGAATGGGGACAGTCATTCCAGGCTATGAGAGCACAGTGTGGAGGCAAAAATCTGGAGAATGTCTGCCTCCAGTGTCTTAGTTCACAGCTCTAAGACAACTTGAGAAAGTCAACATGGCTAGAACGGCTTAATAAATGTTAAATGTTAGGATAATTTTATATGCAAAGTGGTTTTAAAGTGTAATGATTTTCACAAATATCTGTGCTATTTGTATTAATTTTCCTAAGCAGCAAACTTCCCAGTTAAAGAGCATTCCTTCCTCAAGGTAAGTGTTGTAAGTTAAATATAAAAGTAAAATAGTAAACTCTTAATATTATAAACCTTTTCCACAGATGATATCTCAGTCAGGCTTATAAAAATCTTACAATAAAGGCAGTACAGTTATTAGCTCCATATTACAAAGATGCAACTAAACTCAAAGAAGTGATGCAACTTACTCCAGGTGTAGGAAATGGTAAAGCTACACCTTGAACTTGAGTTTTTGCTGTAACTATTATGCTCTTTCCAATAGACCAGAATTTAGTGCCAATTTAATGTGGTTTTTTTAATGCAACAACAGAGACATGCTCTCACAGGGCGATTTATCACAAACGCTATTGGTCTTTGGAAGAAATCTATACATACCTGCTTTGTGCAACTGGCAAAGAATCAATAAGGTCCAGAGAGCTGAGAGGATAGTCAGCTGTCAGAAAATGCAAATGTCACAATGTCAAAACAGTGATTTCCTTAAGGAAGAGACCTTCTTCCTCATTATCAAAGGCCCAAAAAAGTCTCCTATCCCACCTTCCACCCCTCAGCCTTGCACCAAATTCAGCACACCTGGAAGTGTCCTCCCCCTTGAAGTGGCTGCTTCGTAGCTCAATGCTGTTTCCCCTGTGTAGTAAGCTGGCAATCATGTTTTCACTATGTTTACATGAGAATGTAGCCACCGCCCTCAGATTCCAGTGCCATCACCAAGCCTGGTGTAAGTTGGCAGGAGAATGGAATTATTATGAATTTTGAAGAAGCTGAGATAGAAATGTAAACAAATGAGGTGCTAAATATACAAATAAACAAACAAATAATGAGGTGATGTTAAGAGATTGGAACACAGTGTAGGATAACAAAAACTGTATGAAAATAAGGATAGATTTTGAAAACAAAAAACAGATCATTGTGGGCATTTATGTCAATCTGCTGTCATTGCTGAAAAGAAAGCCCGATCTCCATTACTCCCAGCTGTTTCCCTCAAGAAAACAGCTTGAAGAAACACAGCTTCAAAACAGCTTCCAGAGTGGGGCTCTCAGAACTTGGAGCACTCCCTTCAGCAAGAAATGCCTTCCTCTCGCATTAAAATCTCTCACTTGACAAGCAACTCAAAGGACAAGTTTACTGGGGACATGTCCCTGGCTCCCAGGTGACGAGCAGGGACCTGGGACCAGAAGAGGCAGGGCTCTAGGACTACAGGGTGGGCACAGATTGCCTAGAAGTCTATGCTAGATTCAGGAAACTGCCTCCAAAACTAGCATCCAGGTAGAGTCAAGGGCCGGGAGCCAGGTGAAGAGCCCCAGGTAAGCCCATGTAGAGGGCATTGAGTTCAGAATAAAGCAAATAGACAGAGGACAAAAAAAAAAAAAAAAAAAAAAAAAAAACCACAAAGCTGCATGGTCATCACTCCAAGGGCTGGATCATGAATTCCAATTGGCAGGCTGAGCAACAGGCGAAGAACCCAGAATAAGTGTCAGAAACCACCTTTTCCCCAAAACATTCAGAACTACCAATGCTACCACCGCCAGATCTACCACAGCTGTCATCCCCACCTTCTGTCCTCACTGTCACCATCACCAACATGACTATCATCTCCACCACCACCGCCACCACCATCACCATCAGCACCATCATCTCCACCCCCACAGCACCACCCTGTCGTCTCACCACCACTTCCAGCCACCTTCAGCATCGCCACCCCGTCCACACCCCCACCGTCACTAGCACCACCACTGGTACTGCGAACATTCCCACCCCACCATCAGCACAGCCACCATCATTATCACCAATTTGACCAGCATCCCTCTAGAATGTCCCCTTCACAAGCACAGAGGAACTGGCAGAGGCTTTGAGATGTCAGCCTTCCCCACCAGTCTCTAAAAATGGAAGGCAGCAGTCCCGATACGATTTGTGGCCACTGACCTGCTTAAAAAGCAGAACAGCAACAGCAGGTTATGGTTTTAAATAAAATAACTTTCATCCAGGAAGTACATATCTTATTTCTCAAAATTCCCATAGCACTCCATGAGGCAGGTATTGTTACCCCCACTCTGTGGGGGAGGAGAATGGGACTCAGGGATGATGTTACTCGCCCAAGGTCACACAAGTAGAGAGCGATGGAGCCGGTCCTCACACTCCTGTCCACCCGAGTCAGAGCTGATTCCATTAACAGCTCTGCTGCATGGCCTCTCTGAAGAAGATTAAGAGTGAGCCAAGTGCTTGAGGTGTCCACTGGTAATGGGAGAGACCTGTCAACAGATAATTTCTAAACAATGTGAAAGTGCTCCAAATATACTAAGGGAGGAGGAGACTACTTCTGCCCACCAGTGCTGGAGAAGACTTTACAGAGGATATGACGTTTATGCAGTCGTGAGGAAAAGGAGTAGGAGTTCTCCAGAAAAAGCAGTGGAGGGAGAAGCACTGCGGTGGAGTGTGAGAAGAGAAGATGAGGAGGACACAGGCGGTGTTTACTTACTTCCACTGGCTGTGCTGATTTTCCCAATTTGGCCTCTGGCCTGACTGTGACAGCTCCCCTCTGATCTGGTCAAACTATCTGCTTGTTTCTTTACTCCTAGGGGGCTGTACACACCTCAGCCATACACACAGACATTCATCTCACCCTGTCTTAACTCTGGCTCAAGTTCCAGAGTCCAAGAGTCCTGCTGCCTCCAAAGGGAATCTGGGACAAAAGGTTCTCATCTGCAGGAATTCAGGTGCCCAACACTGGGCACCAGACCAAAGCATCAGCTACAAGGAGATTAAGAGCTGAGGCTGAGTGCTGGTTAGTTGCTGATGACCAAGAGGCCCCTCAGATGACCTCCATTAAGGCAGAAACTGTCCTGATGCAAATCCAGAATGGAACACCCAAATGAAACAGAGTGCTCACCTGTACTTTACCAAATTGTAGCTCATGTCCCTAACGTCAACCCTGTAAGGCCATGCTGTGGTATATAGTTTGTCATGAGGTCTTTTTGGAAAGTAGGAAGGGAATTGCTTAAACCTAGATGTGCCATGGTAGGGGCTAAGGTGTCATGTGACCACAGCTGCTTTAATAGTCTTCCCAAGCCAAAATCACTGCAGCTATGTCTTTGAGCTTGAAACTATGGGTCCATGAACATCTATTCGTGTGTTTTTTGAGTAAACTCCAAACTTACTTTCAAGGAGGTGCCTCAGGGCTTGGATCACCTCTAAGCCTTCTTTTCAGGAAACTTTCCTTCTTAGATACCTCAGTTCTTAAAGGAGAACATCAAGTCTATCCTTAGCATGATTTCTCACTTAAGTGACAACAAAGTCTAGATCATACCCAGACTCTTAGCCAGCTACTGAATCACAAAATCGCTGTCATTTCTATTCATTTATCAATCAATATTAAACACTCATTAAGGTGTCAGATGCCTATTCTGTTCTCCTGGAATGTTCAGTGACAAGGATATACCAGTTCATTGCCTTTTTGAAGCTTACATGCCAGTGAGGATTGATAAGATGAATAAGTAAAAAGAAAACTACATAAATAAGATGACTTCTCACAGTAAAGGAATGTACTAGCAATATGGGAAGAGAGAAGTCTACCTTAAATGGGCAGCTGGAGGAGGTCTCTCTAAGAAAGAGATGTTTGGGCTAAGATAAGAAGAATGAGAAGGAGCCCAGCCATGTAAAGAGCTGGGAAAAGAGCATTCCAGGATGAGAGAAGAGAAGTACAAAGGCCTGGAGACCAAATTAATCTTGGCTGATTCAAAGAACATAAAGAAGGCCAGAGATATAGGGATGGGGTGGGAGAAAGACCACAGAGCAGTAAACAGAAGAGTTAAAGAAGAAATATAAGAGTTTGGCAGTAGCTGGATCATTACAGAGCCTTGTAGACCACAATAAGAAATTAAGATTTATTGGAGGGTTCTAAACAGAAAAATGACATACGATTTCCTTTGTAAAAAGGTAACTCCACTACAACCAAGGCTACTTTATCCAGCAAGGCTATCATTTAAAATTGAAGGGGAAATAAGGAGCTTCCAGATGAGAAAAAGCCAAAGGAGTTCATTACCACCAAGAAATGTTAAAGACTCTTAGAAGACAGAGAAGATGAAGATGAAGATGAAGACAATGATGACAATGATGACAAAGAAAAATAAACAGCAGCAGAACATAGTTATAAAGAATAAAATGGCAGTAAACATGTACCTATTACTAATCATGTTAAATGTAAATGGCTTAAATGCTCCAATCAAAAGACATAGGGTAGCAGAATGGATAAGAAAACAAGTACCATATATATGCTGTCTGTAAGAGACACACCTCAGAATGAAAGTTACACACAGACTAAAAGTAAACAGATGAAAAAAAGATATTTCATGCAAATGGAAATGAAAAGAGAAGCTAGGGTAGCAATACTTATATCAGACAAAACAGACTTCAGAACAAAGGCCATAAAAAAGACAAAGAAAGACATTACAAAATGCTAAAGAGATCAATCCAACAAGAGGATACAACCCTTGTACATATTTATTTACTCAAGATAAGACCACCTAAACCATAAAGCAAGTCTTGGGCATAAAGACAGAGATAAACAGTAACATAGTCATAGTAGGAGATTTTAACACCCCACTGACATCAATGGATAGATCTTCCAGACAGAAAATCAACAAGGAAACAGGGGATTAGATGACACACCTGATCAGATGGGTTTAATTGATATCGTCAGAGTATTTCACCTCAAAGCAGCAGACTATATATTCTTTTCAAGAACAGACGGCATGTTAGAACAAAAAACAAGTCTGATAAATTAAGAAGATTGAAATCATATCAGGCATCTTCTCTGACCACAATGCTATAAAAATAGAAATCAATTACATGAAAAAAACTGAAAAACACACAAGAAATGGAGGCTAAACAACATGTTACTAAAAAATGAATAGGTGAACAATGAGACCAAGGAAGAAGTCAAAAGATACCTTGAAACAAATGAAAATGAGAACACAACAACCCAAAATTATAGGACACAGCAAAAGCAGTCCTAAGAGGAAAATTCATAGCATTACAGGCCTACCTCAAGAAATGAGAAAAATCTCAAATGAACAACCTAACTTTTCATTTAAAGGAATTGGAAAAAGAACAATAAACAAAGCCCAAAGTGAGTAGAAGAAAATAAATAATAAAGATCAGAGTAGAAATAAATGAAATGGAGTCTAGAAAGACAAAAGGTCAATTAAACCAAAAGCTGTTTTTTTTTAAAGGTAAACAAGACTGATAAACCCTTAACCAGATTCAAGATCAAAAAGAGAGGACCCAAATAAGTATAACCAGAAATGAAAGAGGAGAAACAACTGATGCCACAGAAATACAAAGGATTGTAACAAAATATTACAAACAACTATATGCCAAAAAATTAGACAATCTGGGCAAAATGGATAAATTCTGAGAAACATACAATCTTTAAAAACTGAATCAGAAAGAATTAGAAAGTCTGAATAAACAGACTGCAACTAATGAAATTGAAGCAGTAAACAAACAACTCCTAACAAACAAAAGTCCTGGACCAGATGGCTTTAGAGGTGAATTTTACCAAAAAATTCAAGAGGAAGGAAGACTCCCAAGCTCATTGTACAAGGTTAGCTGTATCCTAATTCCAAAATCAGATAAAGACACCAGAAAGAAAGAAAAGTATAGGCCAATAACACTGATGAACATTGATGCTGAAATCCTCAACAAAATATTAACAACTTGGATTCAGCAAAACATTAAGATGATCATACATCATGATCAAGTGGGATTTATTCTGGGGATGCAAGGTTGATACAATATCCACAAATCAATGTGATATACCACATAAAATAAAGGATAAAATCACATGATCATATCAATAGATGCAGAAAAAGCATTTAATAAAACCTAGCACTCATTTATGATAAAAACTCTCGGCAAAGTGGAAATAGACAGAACATAATAAAGGCCACATATGACAAGCCCACAGTCAACATCACACTAATGGGCAGAAACTAAAAGTGTTTCCCTTAGATCAGGAACAAGACAGGGATGTCTGCTTTCACCTCTCTTATTCAACATAGTACTGGAAGTCCTAGCCACAGCAATCAGACAAAACGAAGAGATAAAATGTATCCAAATCAAAAAGGAAGAGGTAAAACTGTCATTATTTGCAGATGGCATGATACTGTATTATAAAGAATCTAAAGATTGCATCAAAAAACTCCTAGAACTGATAAATGAATACAGTAAAGTAGCATGATACAAAATAAACATTGGCATTTTTAAATTCCAAGAATGCACTATCAGAAACACTAAAAAAAAAAAAAATCCCACTTACTATTGAATAAAAAAATTACCTACGAATAAATTTAACAAAGGATGTAAAAGACCTACACTCAGAAAATTGTAAGATACTGAAGAAATAAATTGAATAAGATACAAATAAGTGGAAGCATATACTATGTTCATGCATAGGAAGAATTAACATCATTTACATATCCATACAACCCAAATAATTCTATAGATTCAATGTAATTCCTATCAAGATACCAATGGCATATTTCACAGAACTAGAACAAATATTCCAAAAATTTATGTGGAACCATAAAAGACCTGAAATAGTCACAGCAATATTGAGGAAGAAGAACAAAGGAGGAGGAGTCTCACTACTGGATATCAAACTATACAACAAGGCCATAGTAATCAAAACAGCATAGTACCAGCACAAAAATAGACATATAGATCAATGGAACAGGATGGAGAGCCTAGAAATAAACCCATGACTTTACGGTCAATTAACATTTGACACAGGAGTCAAGAACATACAATGGGGTAGAGACAGTCTATTCAATAAGTGGAATTGGGAAAATTGAACTGATACATGCAAAAAAATGAAATTCGACCACCTTCTTCCACCATACACAAGAATAAACTCAAAATGGATGAAAGACTTAAATATAAAACTTGAATCCATAAAAGTCCTAGAAGACATAGGCAATAAAACCTCAGATGTTTCTTGTAGCAATATTTTTTCCTGATTATCTCTTCAGGCAAGAGAAACAAAAGAAAAAATAAACAAATGGAATTATATCAAACTAAAAAGTTTTTGTACAGCAAAGGAAACAAAGGAAACTATCAACAAAATGAAAAGACAACATACCGATTGGGAGAAGATATTTGCCAATGATACCTCTGATAAGTGGTTAGCAGTCAAAATTTAGAAAGAACTTACACAACTTAACACCAATAAAACAAACAATCCAATTTAAAAATGAGTAAACTTAGACACTTCTCCAAAGAAGACACATAGATGGCCAATAGATATATGAAAAGATGCTCAATGTCACTAATCATCAGAGAAACAAACATTAAAACCACAATGAAATATCATCTCACACCTGTCAGAATGGCTGTCATCAACAGATCAACTAACAATGTGTTGTCAAGGATGTAGAGAAAAGGGAGCCCTCATGCACTGTTGGTGGAAATGCAGCCACTTTGGTGCAGTATGGAGTTTCCTCAAAAATTAAAAATGGAAATGCCTTATGACCCAGCAATCCCACTTCTGGGAATATATCTGAAGAAGTTTAAAACACTGATTCAAAAGAACATATGCACCCCTATGTTCACTGCAGTGTTATTTACAATAGCCAAGATTTGGAAGCAGCTTAAATGCCCATCAGTAGATGAGTGGATAAAAAAGCTCTGGTACCTTTACACAATGGAATACTGCTAGGCCCTGAAAAAGAAGGAAATCTTACCTTCTGCAACAGCATGGATGGACCCAGAGAGTATAACAGTAGGTGAAACAAGCCAGTCAGAGAAAGACAAATACCATACGATTTCACTTATACATGGAATCTAATGAACAAAATAAGATAAACAAAATAGAAACAGACTCAAATACAGAAAACAGACTGACAGCATCAGAGGGGAGTGGTTTGGGGGGGTCTGGATGAAAAAGGGTTTAACAAAAAAAATCTTCCTAGACACAGACAACAGTGTGGTGATTACTAAAGGGAAAGGGGGTGTGGGTAGTAGAAGAGGGTAAAGGTAGGATGAAAGGTGATGAAAGGAGACATGACTTGGGGAAGTTAACATGCAATACAATATACAGATGATGTGTTATAGAACTGTACACCTGAAACCTATATAATTCTATTAACCAATGTCACCCCAATAAATTCCATAAAAATTAAGGAAAAAAAAAAAAGAAAATAGAAATAAAAGAAGTTGTGTGGACCTAGTGGTGAATGGAGGCAGGGAAACCCAGTAGACCAAAAGAGAGATGGTGGTGGATCAGAGCAGGAAGTAAGAAGGCAACAGGAGAGATGGAGAGAAATGTGTGGATTTGAGATGGCTTTTTGAGATACAACTAGCTGGAAGAATTATTCAGATCCATCCTTTCAGTACCATTCCAAAGTTCTGCTATGAAGAACAGTATTTGGGGCCCTGGCCAGTGTGGCTCAGTTGGCTGGAGCATCATCCCATAGCCAAAAGGTTGCGGGTTCGATTCCTGGTCAGGGAACATACCTAGGTTGTGGGTTCAATCCCTGGACCAGGTGTGTGTGGAAGGGAACCTATCAATGTTTCTCTCTCACGTCGATGTTTCTTTCTCTCCCATATCGATGTTTCTCTCTCTTCTCCTCCTCCTCCTTTCTCTAAAAGCAATGAGAAAATGTCCTCGGGTGAGGATTTAAAAAAGAAGAAGAACAGTATTTTTGGGGGAGTGGTCTATGAAACCACCAGTTCATCTACATCAATGATTTTCATGATCCTTTAAGATCCCACTAGGGCTGCTGTGGAGAGCAGGAGGAGGAAACTGGGAGGGCTCCAGATGTAGCACCCCTCACCAGTCAGAGTCTCCAAATATGCTGATTACCAAGAATGGTGTCTTCAATTTCATGTGAAGAAGGGGTTTCCATGATAAAACCAAACTTTGAAAACCACTATTGTAATAAGGCAGAATCTGCTTAACTGGCCCCAATATCCATTCTTCCCTTCCTTCCAGAAATAAAGCCCTCACATTTTTCAGCCTTCACATGGCTACTCACCTAGATACCACATTCTCAGGCTCGTCTGAAGCCAGATGTGGCCTCATAACAAAGTTCAGGCCAATAGGTTGTGAGCAGAAGAAACATGGTTAACTTCCAGGTCTTCCCCTTAAAAATGAAGCTACTTATTCTCCTCTTTCCCCCTTGACCTGCCTAGGAAATGGTGACGACTGTAACAGCCACAATGGACTCCAAACTGGAAGCTAAATATCAAGAATGGCAGAGCCTACCCACCTTGGACCACCGAACTCTTGGAACTCAAAGAGCCATCTACCCACTTTGAACTGCCCACCTACCTCTGGGCTGTTAAGTGTCAGAAATACACACTGAATCTTTTACTTTCAGTGTTACAGCAGCTCAGCATATACTCATGCAGCTTCACAGCCAAAGTATGATCCACCATGGGTCTCGCTCCCTTTTCTGCAGCAAGCAGAAATGTTCCAGAGAGCGGCTGATCTATTGGAATGAGGATAACAGAGGACAAGCCCCCAGCTAATTCAGGAGATACTTGAAGTGTGAGTACAAAATAGGCTGTTGTTATTGCTATTGTTTTGAGGAAGTTTGATTCCTAGCCTATCCTAACCATCACCTAACCTATCCTAATTAATATGTCCTGGTTGAAAACAGCTGTTCTAAAATCTCCCTCTGGATTACATGACACCAGAGCACCACATCCATCACCTGGGGAGTTTGGGAAATACTGATGCCTGAGTCTCCCTCATCCCCCATAAATTTTGATTTAATTACGCTGCAATGTGGCCTGGGCGTGGGGACTTTTATATACTGCCCCAGTGATTCTAATATGCAGGCAAGGTTAAGAATCACGGATGTCTGTGGACCATATTGCAATGACTCCCAATAATTGCTTTTATTGCACTGTACTCCACCATGATGATGGATATCATCTATATGCTGAATGATATTGTAAGAAATAACTCCAGAATTATGATAAGGTTTAATTTACTGCCTTACACAGTGTCAACTTTATGAGAACATGAGAGAAACTTCTGTCTAGTCTCAGTGTGGGAAGTATTTGTGATTTTCCTTTTACCACTGGACTTTGCAAAGCCTGTAGATGCTCTCGCTGTCCTCTCTGGGTAGTTCCTCGAAGCTTCAGGGATAAACTTGAGGCCCCCAATGAGCAAGTGGCTAGGATTTCATTGGCACACACTTTGTCCACTCAGTACACTGTCTTACTTACCCTTATTTTCTCCTTGGTTCATTTTATTAATTTGTGATAACACACAAGGTAACTTAAACCATGTCCAGAACAAAGCCGTATATAAATGTGTTTGTAAATAATAAGTAAGGAGCATGTGCCACTGAATGTAAGAGGAGTGTGAAGAAAAACAGTCAAATTGCACCAGCTTACCCAAGACAACCTGAACACACAAGGTCTGTTGTAAACAGACGCCCCAGAGCCCACTACTTAATTTCACTTACAAACAGAAATTCCTGCCTCACTTACTGGAATACAGGAAGCCGTGCTGAAATACCTACGCAAAATATCACGTTCCAAGAAACCAGGGATAAGCAGAAGAGTCAGTACTGAAAGCTTTTAATGCAGTGCTTTCAAATGATGAAAATCAATCTTGTGGGTCTACTCACCTAGAGCAAAGTTTCAATCTGGCAACCTTTGTTATTCTTATTATAGATGTAAAGCCCCATTAGCTCCTTGCTCTTCCTGGTGGCTTTAATAATCTTAACAGCAGGAGCCACACTACTCCTCAGCTGACTTCCTCTTAATAGCTTCCAGGATGCACGTCTGAGAACCGTCTCCTCACATTTCACAAATACTTCATTCTTGACAGCCCACTCTATTCTTTGCATATCCTTTCATTCTGCATGCATATGCTTGAGAGAGTTGTAACTTCACGCTCCATCCAAATTATCTTTCCTCTTGTGAAATTCTCCACATCAGCTCTTGGTTACATTCTTAAAAGAATGCCTTCATCTAATACTTCCAACAATTTTTGATAACTCTGTGTTGTATGAGTTCATTTCAGCAGCTAAGTGTCCCAGGATTTCCACGAAAACTACAGAACAGCATTTTCTAAGACAAATGCGTTGACCACACACAACTGTGGACACAGACATAAAGTTCTGTAATACCAGAACTTGAATGAACCTCAGAGGTCACTGAGCCCACCCCACTCAAACCCCCATTTTGCAGGCAGGTAAACAGAGAAATATTAATTCAGGTAGTCACTCCTGTATTAATACTTGCGTAGAATACCAGAAATCCACTGTTCAGGCAGTTATTTGAGACTTGATACATATTTTCTTACTAAGAAACGATATTACAATAGAAAGTCAGACTCCAGATGAGCCTATAAAATTATACCTAGGATATGTGGTAGTGACGAGAGCACAACATAAATGTGTTTAGTGTCACTGAACTATTCACTAAAAAATGGTTAAAATGGTAAAATTTGTCTTATGTGTATTTTACCACAGTTTTTTGAAAATTCCTACTTAACCCACAAAGCAGTTGAAACATGGTACATGAGGAAGAAAGAGCAAGAGAAGGAAGAAATCCCCACTACCGTGCCTGGCTCTGCTTGTGGGGTCTTCTCCCAGTCAATGTCTGGCTAACTCCCTCTACAATAACCATATTCCCCTCCATCTACCACTAGCTCCCAAAATTCCCTCAGGGAACTGGTCCTCCCCATTCTCAGCCTTGGCAGCACGGACCCCGATCTCTTCTCTAGGGGTGGCCACCTACTGGCTTCAGGCAGTCCCCTGGCTGGCACAGTGTTGATACATGAGCCATTTCAGGCCAATAAGGTTCAAGAAGGATGTGAGTGTGTGTGTGTGTGTGTGTGTGTGTGTGTGTGTGTGTTGCAGAGGGAGGAGAGCATATCTACAAAACGAAAACCCTGTTTGTTCTGCTGGAGCCACCCCGAGACACGGTATCTCCTCCTAAGGACAGGACAATAGATGAATGGGAGATCCTGAACCAGCGTGGCCACTGCTGCCGCCATGACAGGTGCTAACCCGAGGCCTAGCCAGCACACAGAACTGAGCACGGAAGAGCAGGCAATGCTGAAAGAACAGCAGAGAGAGAGAGGTGGGCAGAGAGGGAGAGCAGAAACCCCAATGAAGTCATGAACTCATGGAATAAGCCACATCTGAAGTCAGCCAGACCTGCTCCGGGACTTTTCACTTGCACCAGCCAATAATTCAGTATTTTGCCTTAGCGACTTGGTGTTGAGTTTCTGTTTATTTGCCAGTGAAAGATTCCCAACAAACACAGTCCCAGAACAAAGTCTGAAAAAGACCAAGTTTGACCCTCACCCACCTTTTCTGAAACCAACTCCCACCCGCCACTGTCTTTTGTCCCCGGGCATCCAGTGCCCTCCGTCTGTCCCAAGGTCTCCATTCTGACACCCTCCCCAGGCCCACACTAACTCCCAAAGCGCTTCGGCCCCAACATCGCCTTTCCCTTTCCTCTTCCTTCAACACCATGGACCCCCATGCAAATTCATAAAGCAAAAATCAAAAAAAAAGCATAAATTATTAAGAGTATGTTGCAGCTGAGGCAAAAGGGATTCAAAGTTTGTCTACATCAGCTCGTGTAGGTCAACTTGTATTCGAGTCACTGCTAGAAGCGAGTCTTGTGGACAGTCTCAGGGCAGAGGCAGAATGAGGTCTGTCCCCCAGTGCAACCCTACAAAGAGAGGTGCTGGCTGAAGGCACGCAAGTCTGGCTTATTGAGGGAATCTGCGAGATGCAGGACGCAGGAGGTGCCATTCAAGGGCCTGGGCGACAGAAAGTGACCCAGAGTTGAGAATGTCTGGAATACAGCTTGCACGGAGAAGCTGACAATATGGGGCCCTTTGCCACCTTCTAGGTTTTGACTGAGAAACAGCCCCACAGTTAGAGGGAAGCGGTGTTCTCACGAAGGCAGAGCAACTGGAGTGGGAGAAGCCTTCTCCAAAGGCTTGTGGCAGCAGATGTCAATGGGGGACAGAGTAATGAGCACCCCTTGGACTCACAGAAAGTAGGGAAGGTGTTGCGTTCCTATGACGACAGTGAAGAAAGATGAACAAGCAAACTGTGGATTGTTAACGTCAATCCCTTACCACTTCTTCTGCTCCTCTTTGCTCTTGTCCCACATGATGCGTTAGGGACAATGTCCATGTACACCCACCGGCTGATGAGTCATGGGGACCTCCAGTTACACCAAGGAGAATGTAATAGATTAACAGTCAAAACAGGACGTCAGGGAGTGCCAGAGAAAAAGATTTGGAGCCATATTACAGAGATTCACGGAGGAGAAGATGCTAGAAGGGTTTGACAGATGGAAAGATCGTCATCAGGTGGAAATGGTGAGACCTCTTCAAGGAAGAGTGGCATGACAGAGAGGGCGGGGAGAAGAATGGAGGGGAGGGAGTACGGGCTTGGTTAGAGAAGTGAGGGGAGGACACTGTGTGGAAGGACAAACTGCCCCAGGGACCCGGGGTCTTCATTGCTGGGAAGCACCTCTGCTTTGTTGTGCTGGGCTTTTGTAAGACGATAAGATGAGCATATCTGTGAGCGGTGAGTCAAATGACAGTAATGTATGAATGACTAGCACCCCTGAAGACTCCTGGGAGCGCTCACATTTTAAAAATAGACTGCTCAGTAACCCAAATCATCTTCAAACTGTTCGGATTTCAGACAGTGGAGGAAGAAGAAACGCGTTCAGGGTGGGAAAGCAGGAATTCTGGGGCAGGGCACCACCCTGCGCAGGGTCCCCCCAGCCCTAACTTCCCATGAGGCCCACCCTGAGGGTCTGAGCAGCTTCCACAGTGTGTCCTGGTTCTTCTCAGCTTGGGGGCCCATTGCTTGGAGAACACTCCGAGGCCTGTTTTCTGTCGTTTCTGTTGCTTTAAACAAGGCCACAGTTGGGGTAGGAGGCCTGGATAATGGTGGATATTTTTAGCGTATTTGTAAGACGGATATATTTAAGTTTTGTCTGCTTGTACTTTTTAAATAACCTGCCACACTCATTTAAAAAAATAAAAACATCAGTGAATATACTTAATGTCAGTAAATTATACACTTAAAATGATTAAAATGGTAAAATTAACATGTGTATTTTATCACAATGTAAAAAAGCATAATTTTTAAAAAACACCGTTGTCCTTCCATTTTTTTACAATTAATTCTTTGTATGTAGAAGTGGTAGGTAAACAAAATACTTAGAAACATGAAATTTGCATTTTATTGGGTTAGTTTAAACCTTGAGCATCACTATTCATGTAGAAAGAGCAATAAAATAATAACAATAACCACAGTACACATTATTACTCCTACAATGGATATTTGACACAGTTTTATCAAACTGATAAGAACAGATACTTCACTTGATCTTAGCCAAAAGGCCGAGAAGCAATTTACATAGTTTTAAAAAAGATATTATTTGTTTTAGTTTCTGTACTACAGATCAAAAGAAACACTTACATTATATGAAAGTAAGTGAGCGTAACAACCAAGACCAATGAAACACTGAGCCTTCACTACTGCAAGGTCTCCACACAACACGGGACAAACAGAATAAAACATATCCTGCAAACTAAATCGCTCCTCAATCTTCCTAAAATTAGCGGAGAATGTTTGCAGCTGACCTATTTCTCTGCCACACGCCTGTGTTCATAATTGACTTTTGTCCCCCAGGGAGGTGCTCAAACATAATTGAGCGGCACCTGCCACACAGAGAGTGCAGTTCTATGCGCCCAATAATTCCCATAAATGTTGCACTTGGCTTAAGACTCAAACACTCTGCTTTCTTCTGAACTGTATCTCTCAAGGAAGAAATATTATAATTACCAAAGCTGAGTTATGAAGATCTAGATAAAAGAAAAGAAATATTTTGAATTATGTCTAGGACCCAAGACATTTCTATTACTAAAAGCTACTGAAAATGATGGCAGTAGCCACTCATGTTGCTCTGACAGTTTGCAGGAATCCCGCTGCTCTCGCCCCATAATGTCCTTTCCTATAGATGAGAGCCACTCAGTTCTGTTTTCACAGAGTGGCTCTCTGAGAACAAGGAGGACAACGTCAGGGGCGTGATTTCCATGCAGGTTAAAAAATTCTGCTAAAAACTATCTAAGGCTATAGCTCCAAAATAAATGTAAACATGAGACACCCCATTCAACACGACTCTTGAAAAGCCATCTGGGACGTGGGCTCGATGCAAGTTCCTCTCCACCCACAGGCCAACATCTGCACATCTCGGCCAGGGGCTACAACTGGGAACCCTCGGCTGGTGTAGAGAATATGCTAATGAAAAAATATGAAGGCAGTCACAAAGTACTTAAATTATTGTATGACGCCAGTTACAGGAAATGTCCAGAACAGGCAAATCTATAGTCACAGAGACTAAGTAGATTAAGGGTTGCCTGGGGCTGGGGCAGGGAGGAGGATGGGAAATGACTGCTAATGGGTACCAGCTTTCTTTTGGGGGGATGAAAGTGGTCTAAAATTGGATCACAGTGGTAACAAAATACAGCCTCAGAATTCCTGAATGACTTCCCGCTTTCTGCTACACACACGCACACAATGAGGCCAAATAAGAAGTCGTGCCTGCAGAGCACTCCAACCTCCACAGTGATCGTTTTACCCACCTGTCTGACCTGGAAACACAATCGGCATTTGAGTTGCTAACACTGGCACTGGGCCATTTGAGCAGAAAGTAGGAGAGTATGATAAATTCATCTTCATAAATTACTACGCATTTCCATTACCGCTGGTCTTTCCTGTATTAAAAAAGAAATTCCTAAATATTTTTTCCAAATTTAAAAACAATTAATATAATATTCAAACCCAGTGAACACTGAAAAACTTTACCATTTCTAATGATTCTGATAACCAGGAAAAATGCAGATTCTTTTCAAGATAACTACTATAGCAGGGGTGTCAAACTCATTTTCACCGGGGGCCACATCAGCCTCGCAGTTGCCTTCAAAGGGCCGAATGTAATTTTAGGACGGTATAAATGTAACTGCTCCTTAGCAGTTAAGCGAGAGCTCGGCACTGCCGTCGGGTAGACACAAGGTGCCAGCCAGATAAAACAAGGTGGAGGGCTGGATTCCGCCCGTGGGCCTTGTGTTTGCCACCTGTGTACTATAGCAAGTAAATTGCGACCCTGGACAAAGATACTCCAGCAACAGAAAAAAACATAAAATGAAGAATAAAACAGGAATGGTTTGTCATCCAAACGATTGCAGTGAAATGATCAGAAAGACCCAGTCACGTAGCCTAAGTTTTATAGCCCCTCTCTCGTAATGCTTTTTGTAGCTGAAGTGCCCGTGCTGAATGCCATCCCTTCAGAATCAAGTTGATTTACCTCTGCTCTATGTAATAAGAAAGGATACGTCCAAGAAAATAGGGAAGTTTGCAGAGGGCCATGTTTACGCTGGTTAGAATAAGAACCACCTTCAAGGAATTGCCAATCTCGACCTACGCACAGGCCAGGTGTTGATCGCACACCAGCCTCATGTATTTCGGAAAACTGGCTGCCGTAGCACACAGCTCATCACTATTGTTACTTGAAAGCAATGAAAGTATTTCCTTAAAACTGAATCTCTGATTTAGCCCTTTCATTAATTCAGGCTTCTAGTTCTAATCCTACACTCTCTCCTTGCCCAGTTCACATGGTTACATCCATGTAAACTTCAGGATGTTTTGCTCTGTAGTCTGTAACTTACCTTCTTTCTAGGACAGAGTGCTGAATTCTACCTCAACGTGTTCCTGGTTCATGAAGTACCAGAGCCTGTAACTGTGAAGGCAGGACAATACCGGCTGCTTAAGTCAGAGAATGAGTGTTTAAGTCAGAGAATGAGAATGAGGGGGCTCTTTGGAAATAAAAACCTAACTCTTTTTGAGACTTACTGACTTCATAGTTTGTCATCTGGAGAGTTATTCTAAAGAGCTGATTGCAGATGGTTACGGAAGTGCTCTGCTTAGCCCACAGAGGGAATGCTGGTCAACACCTGGGTTCCAAGCAAGTGAAAATATCCACGGGCTCTGCCTGCAAGGGCTCAGAGGATCTATGTTTCTGAGTAAACACACTGCTCCTGGGAAGGAAGCTCCAGTGAAGAGGGAGCAAGCAGAGAGTGGCACAGCTTGTGGTCCTAGGAAGAACTTCATTTCAAAATGTTGCTTAAAAAGCATGCAGAGGCCAAACACGGAGAGCTACAGAGAGAAATGGGGCCTCATGCCCACTCCCCACATGTCTGTGGATGGTTCCCTCACTTGTCGGTGAATCTGGGTGACTTGCAAGCCTGCTTGCCCTGGTTAGGGTTTATGCTTTCTTCTGAGTCTGAACTGCAGAAATGAGACCAAGAACAGTCCAAGCTCAGAGGACAATGGTGAGCTTGGACGATGTCACGGCCTCAGCCAGAAAAGATGGGTCAGATCTAGATTTGCTGGGCCCAGCTAACCCCACTGAGTTAGTAGACTCACCGGGACTGGGGAGACCAGTTTCTGCAACTACTGCACGCGGTTTGACTAAACTACATTCTCTCAGCTCCATCTTTGCTCTGTCCCTCGACAAGGAGCAGTCTCTGCTCCTTGATGCCCAGGGGCCACACCGTCTGCACATGCAGCATTAAGGGGCGAGCACAGCAAAGCCAAGGGCATTCTCACCTTATGTTTCCACACAGCACCCTATGACTTTCTAGAGAGATCAAGATTTGAATCAGAATTTATCTAAGTTTCAATAAAATGTTACCATCCTAAATGGAAGGAGTCCTTTCTTCTATAAAAATAACATTTAGGGAACTCTGTGTGCCAAAAACAGAGACTTGTAGAAAGGCAAAAATTACTGGTTAACAGGTTCACTGCCCAATAATTAGATTTGTCAATCAGGAGCTTGATCAATTCAGTTCCATTTATTCAAAGCCAACAGCAAGAATTTGCCATGAGAGGCAGAGTTCTTTCTTACTCTGTCAGGTCTCAATTTGGGAAGATGCATTACAGAGAAATTCAGAAACAGGCATAAACTTTTCCTTAAAGTTAGTTGTAATTGGATTATACCACTTAGCTAGAAAGTTCTACTTACAGGTCAAAAAAAACCTTTCAATTTTGCTGATGAAAAATGATTCATTATTGTCTTCCATGCAACTAAAATATAATAAATGGTTGTGCCAGTCCTGGCCTGTTTCCCTTAGATTTATTCCTCACCTTTCCCTGCTGTGCTTTCTATCTCAGGGGGTCCTAGGCCTACGGGCTATTTCCCAGGCTCCCATGTTAGCTGGCTTCCACGTACCTATGCTCAGCCACTGGGAGGCGCTCTGGGGGGCTGGGGGAGTGAGGGTGTGGGTTGAGGGTGGAAAAAAGCAAGAAGCCGGAGCGTCTCCCTCCCATTCTCTCCATCTCAAGTGGCTTCTTTGGCAGAGGCTGCATTTCCTCTGTGTCTCTCTCTCTGTCTTTTAAGTGAGATATAATTGACCAATATCCTTATCAGGTGTACAACATAATGACTTGGTATTTGTATATATTGCAAAATGATCACCACAAGTCTAGTTAACATCCATCAACATTCACAGATACAATTTTTTTCTTGTGGTGAGAACTTTTAAGATGAACTCTATTTGCAAGTTGCAAATATTCGAAACAGTATTATTTACTAACTGTATGTTACATCCTCAGGATTTATTTATTTTATAATTGGCTGAAGTTTGTTCCCTCTGATCCACTTTACCCATTTCGCCCATCCCTGCCTCTGGGAACCACCAATCAGATCTCTGCATCTATGAGCTTGGGGGTGGCGGGGGGAGGGGAGGGGGTGTTTGTTTTTATGTTTAGGTTCCACATAAACGTGAGATCATATGGTATTTGTCTTTCTCTGACTTATTTCACTTAGTGAAATGCCCTCGAGGTCCATCCACATTGTCGTTGCAAATGGCAAGGTTTCCCTCCTCTTACGGCTAATGTACCATAACACATGCACCACGATTTCCTCACCCGCCCATCCATCCATACACACTTTGGTTGTTTCCTTATGTTGGCTATTGTAAATAACGCTGCAGTGAACATAAGCATGCATGGATCTTTTCTTTTTAAAAAGTATTTGATTGATTATACTATTACAGTTGTCCCAATTTTCCCCCTTTTCCCCCCCTGCACCCAGCACCCCCCACTCCCTCAGGCAGTCCCCACACCATTGTTCATGTCCATGGGTCATGGGTAGGTAGGTCCTTTGTCTACTCCATTTCCTATACTGTACTTTATATTCTCACGGCTGTTCTATAACTAGCTATTTGTACTTCTTAATTCCCTGACATCTTTTTGAGTTAGTAGTAGTTTTGTTTCCAGAAGTGTAATTGCTGGATCACATGGCAGTTCTTTTTTTAATTTCCTGAGGCACCTCCACACTGTTTTCCACAATGGCTGTACCAATGTACATTCCCACCAGCGGTGTACAAGGGTTCCCTTTTCTCCACATGCTCACCAACACTTGTTATTTCTTGTCTTTTTGATAACAGCCATCCTGACAGGTGTGAGGTAATACCCTGTGTGTCTCTTGCTGCTGCAAAACAGTACCCCAGTGATTCCAGCATCTGCCAGGTGATTCTGGCCCCTGGGCCCCTATAACAGTTTCCTCTCCTTGTCCTTCCAGCCTAGAGGTGATAGTGGCTTCTCACTATTGCCCACATCTAGGTTTAGCCTCTCTATCCCATCAACTGTTTAACCAAGTCTCTTCAGTCAAGTCCCTCAGCTGTAAAAACTCAAGTAGTTTTGCTTCTTGGTTAGACTCTGGGTAAAACAGTGGCTAGCAAATAAATACACCAGGACAAGCAAACAAAAAAGCCTCCGTGTAACCATGAACAACGCAAACAAAAATTCCCTCCCGTGATAAAATTGTGAAAACAAACTCTTGCCTCCAGATCCTCCAGTTGTTGCTTTGTTCCTCACAGTAACCATATAAATTAAGAATAGCTCTAGGACCTAAGAGGAAGAAGCTCCGTATGTCCTTTCCTGCGTCCACATGGCTGTGTGTTTGTATGTCTGCCTTGATTCTTCAGGGATGAAAGTGTTGTGGTGGAAAAACTGTAACATCTGAGACCGTCTCACCATCAATTGGTGTGACTTTGGTAAGGCCTTCATGTCCTTTGGTTTCTGTTTTATTTTTCTGAAAACAGGAAATTGAAGCACTTTCCCTCTGCAATCTCCTCCTGTTCTAAAATTCTGCGAGTCTAAGTTTATGGACAAATTTTGCATATATATGCCTCTACGCAGATGATTATTCTTAGAGCTAGGCACAAAGTATATCCACCTTGTCTTGATGAATTTGCATTTCATTGGGGAAAACTTTGCATTTCATCAGAAAAAGGTGTCTATAATTGGTGCTCAAATTACAACCCAAAGAATTTTTTTGCCAACCTGTTTTGTTATAGTATCAACTTAGTAGATGTCTAAGTACAGTGTGGGTTCCCTGAATTATTGTAATGATCATTGGATTAGCATACCTTAAAAAAACAAGGTGCCTTGCTCAAGATAGATGGCTCCAAAGATGTCTGCAGCAGTACCTTCCACTCTACATGCTCTTCTGTAAGGTGACCTTTCTCTACCCTATCCAAATATAGAGTCAATTTACCCTCCTTTCGAAACTAGGCGGGCCCTCTGGTCTGTTCTGACTTAGCGATTGGAACAGAAGTAGTGTCGGATAGCTTTTGATGCTAGGTCTTACCAAATCTGCAGCTTCAGCCTTCACTTCTGGGGATGGTCCTTCTAGGAATCCAGCCACCTTGGAACTTAAGCAAACACACAGGTAGAGGAAAACTGAGCCCCCTGCCGAAAGCTGTAGATCAGCTCTCAGCCAGCAGCCAGCACCAGCTGCCCCACCACATGAGCAATTAATATTTTAGACCTATCAGCCATGCCAGTGCCCCGAGAAAATCACATAAAGCAGAACTGTCTAGTCAGCATACAGAAACTTTTTTTTTTAAGTGTTGTTGTTTTAAGCCACTACCAGGGGTGTCCAACCCACGGGCCACATGTGGCCCAGGATGGCCACAAATGTGGCCCAACACAAAATTGTAAATTTACTTAAAACATTACGAGATTTTTTTGTGTGACTACATGGCACAATATATTTAATGTGTGGCCCAAGACAACTCTTCTTCTTCCAGTGTGGCCCAGAGACACCAAAAGGTCGCACACCCCTGCAGACTTTGCAAAGGTTTGTTAGGAAGCCATTTCTCACCATGAAACAAAGAGTTTAATGTGGAAGCATAACTCCATGCCTAAAATATATCACACTAGTTCTCTATCCATCTGTTCCTTCATTCATGCCAATGAATAGAGAGGTGGGCAAAAGTTAGGTTACAGTTGTGAGAATGTAAAACACAGAGTTTATTCTTGTATTATTATGTATTAATTATTGTATTATTTTTCCAGACGACCGTGGCTACCCCTGTATTTATTGAATATCTACTACGCTAAATGCTGCGGATGCAAAGGAGACCAAACACAAAAATGTCCCTGCCCAAGTGGAAGTTATTATCTGGACAGGGAGGATGACATTAACAGAGACATCTAAGTACATGTTAAATTATAATAGTGGTGGGACTACTGAGCACAGGCGTAATGCACTCTCGGATGAGGTGCATGATTAGGGAGCTGACCTCATCAAAGAGGTCAGAACAGGGTGATGACTGAAGTTACACCGCAAGGAAGACGAAAAGTTAAGTAGGCAGAGGGAAGAGCAAGAACCCTCCACAGAGAGGTCTCAGCATGTGCAAAAGGCCTGGGGCAGGTGGGAGGGTGGTGTGTTCAGAACTGAGAGCTCTGGGCTCAAGATGAGGCCGGTAGGGGTCAGGTTTTCTGAAACTTTGCAGTCCCCATAAGGGCAGACTTAACAAGGAGAGGTCACCAAACCAATCCCACTCTGACCAGATTTTCTCTTTAAACCCCAGTGGGGAGAAAACTGGCAGTAACCCCAGTGAGAGCAACCTGGACTGCTCCACCATACAAACTGTATGTGCAGTGAGTGACATCCGCGGGCGCCTCAAGAGTCAGCGCACAGAGGCATTTTGGACACGCCCTCATTCCTCGCAATATCGCTGCTATACACTACGCTACACATAGTTTCTTTCTATACATCTGTGTCTCCATAACTAGTTTATAAAATCCTTTGAGTATGGGGGCTATGTCTCATTCATCTTTTTCATTCCTCCTTCATAGTATCTAGCAGACTGCTGGGCACATAGCAAATGTTTACTAAGTGTTTCCTTAAACCGTAAAACATGAATAAACAATCCATTCTTAAACAGCCTGTCAGAAGTAACCTCCTGGGAGAAAATTTTACAGCCTCCCTTGGGAAGCCATTCCAATGACAGCAGCACTCTTAGAGAGTCTTACTGTAAAACCTCATTTCTTTCTAATTGGAGCCCGTTCCTGAGTTCCATCCTCAGTGAGCACGGAGAGCAACCCACATCACTTCCAAAGAAGGCCTTGGTTTGAGGATCATTACTGGGTCACCTGCACCTCTCTCCTTTCACTGGCAAAATACTAAATCTTCTCACCTTTCCTCAAAGAAACCACTTAGTTGCTTCTGGATTCATTCCAAAACCTCCATCTCTCCTAAATTGTGGAGGCCAGCAATCTAGTAAATCAGGAAACAAGGTCAAGAATGCCTGAGGGACTTTGAGGACAGTCCTCGGAGGCAGGCTCTCCTTCTCACTCTGCTTGTTTTCAGGCCAACTCACATGTGTGCATGTGTAGGTATGTGCACCGACACACAGCTGTGCATGTATACACACAAAACAGACATTTTCACCAGCTCAAAGAATAGACATTGTTTTACTAAGTGAGTTTGCCAACTGTCCTCTGCTCTTTACCACCAGCCCAGTCTTACCAGCCTGATTTGACAAATCAATTTTTTTCTTGTGGTGAAAGTTTCCTTCCCATATATTTGTAAATAATATGACAGAGAAATTAGCAGCACTATTTTTATTGGTATTGTCACTATCTTCTTCACGTGCAAAAGCATCGCACAGCCTGGGATATATCACCAAGAAATTCCAGCACTCCAATGCATCAAGAATTCAAAAATAATAAATCACTGGTCATTTCACAAATAATGAAGCTCTAATAACATAAAGAGCTGTTGTGCTTTAAATTTGTTTTGACATTTGGGTAAAAACTGTTCAATTTTATTTCAAAAATACAGTGTTAAATATTATTTGCAGTCATTTTTAAATCTTCTCAAAGAAATGAAAATCCCTCAGTTATTTTTATTGTAGCCATTATAGAAATCTGTGTTATGCCATTGAGATGAGATCGTGTGTGAGAGATTTATTGAACTGTAAGTACTTAAAAATTATGTATTTTTACAGAAGAAAATATGGGAAGATTGTGTATGTGATATAATTAGAACCAATTCCTCAACTTAAATGGGACCATTTTATCAAACTAACAAATCCCAGTATCAGAAAGACTTATGAAATAATGTTTGTGCTAAAACTCTGCATTGGTTTAAATTACTCCCAAAATTATTTACTGCACCATGCAATACTTTTCATATTTTTATGGCAACACATACCAGCATATTAAGCAAGAACGTATACATGTATTATCTCAATCATTTATTGGAGCAAATTGAGGACAGAATAAGATTAGAAAGAATATTGATTATTTTGTTTGTACTCAGTAAAATAAAGCATCAGTGAAGTGATGGTGTAGATGAATTCAAAAGCATTTAGTCAAACGCTGCTGTATAATTGGTATTTCTAAGGATTTTGCAACAATAAAACACTACCAAAAATAGGTACCTACCAAATAAACAAGAATAAGATCTGTCACATAACTAAAAAAATCTTTTTTAAAGATGAAGAGTATCTTTGCCTCATCAAACACATGAGAAATCTAAGCACAGCAAAGGGAATGGAGAGTAGTACTTTTAGAATTAATTCAGAACCCAAAATATATTTATTTTAATAATGTACATCTTATTGCTCAATGAATTAAAGAGAAGTAGTAACAATTTTTGTCAATGTAGAAAATTAATGTCTACATACTATCTAATTACGCTTTATGGACCGTTTAGGAAGGGTTCGAGTCCAATTTGAGTCTAACGCCCATTCGTCGTGCATAACCTATTCAAGTTGATGAGATAATCTCTAAGGAAACACAGCAAAGCTGTCATCATAGGTTAGAAGCAGATTACACAATGCTCGGTGCTCCGAGTGACCTAGACCTAGAGAAAAAAAAACTTGCCAAGGTCACTCCAGCAGTCCACAGTGGAGCCTGGGACAATAGCATCTTGGTGCAATGACCAACGTCCTCCCCAGGTCACCCCTAACACACACACCTTGACCGTTTCTGTTCCAAAAAGAGACCAAGGTGACTCACTTTTTTTTTTTTTTTTTTGGCATGATGTTCCCAGCACCCAGCAGCTTTGTAGGGGCAGTGTCATTTACAACACATGGACGGAACGACAATTAAGGACTAATTTCCTGGGTCAGGATAAATGCACCTAAGTATCCCGCATAACCTGCGATCTTCAGCACACACAGCGCGCCCAGGAACCATGCAGAAGAAAAACAACCACTAAGGAGCAAACACTAAGTGTATCACCACCCAGACCCCGGGAACTGAGTACCAACCTTTGCTTATTTCGACTTAAACTGATCTCGCGCTCCTTCCCTAATTTAGAGAACCAAGGAAGCGGTCCCAAAGGGAGACCAAACTTTCTGCTCAAAGTGTCCTTCTTTTCACTAGGGCTCGCAGATCTCCTCGCAAGACCTAGACAAAGAAGAGTATTCAAAATAGAAGAGACCCCAACTCTCCGCCGAATCAAGCCAGGTGCCGGGCCCCACGAGCTTTGGTTATCCAAAGTCAAGTGACACTACTTAAAAACGTTTCCCCACGCACGGAAAACGCAACCAGAAACACTCCAGTCTTAAATTCAGAGTCCCAGCGCTAAACCGGGTCCCCGCTGACTTGCGCCCACACGCACAAACTAACTTCCTTGGGCGGATCTGAGGCGCCGGGACCGAAGACTCCGCGAGCGGAGGGCAGAGCGAAAAGCACGCAGCCGAGGCGCCTGCCCGGGTGGGAAAGAGGCGCGCGCGGAGACACGACCCGCGGATCCCGCACGTGGAGGCTGCGCTCGGCCTCCCGCCGACACTGCTCCCCCGCTTCTGTCCCGCACCTGCCTCCTACCTGTCTGAGGATGAAGCTGGTCGAAGTGGTGCTGCCATCGGATCTTTTCAACCTGCTCCTCCGGGTCGTGGTGCCTCGGGCCACCTGCACTCGATACACGGGGGCCAAAGGGAGTCGGGTGAGGACCGCAGCGTGGACCCGGGCGGCCACCCCCGGCTACCGTCCGCTCCCCGACCAGCTCCCGGGGGTCCCCCAGATCCAGCCCCCACCCCCACCCACCCACTCCAATCCTCGACAGCTGAAAAGATGCCCGAAAGGAGCAGCCCGCGAGCACCCACCACATCCATTAACAAAGACTCTCGGGGCGCGCGGTCCGAGTCCCTGGCTTCTGCTGGGGAAGGCTGCGGGCTCCGGAGCGGGAGCGCAGAGACCGGACGAGGTGAGGAGGAGGGAAAAGAGGAGGAGGAGAAGGAGGAGGAGCGGGAGGAGAAAGGGCCGCGGAGGAGGGTGCGGGAGAGAGGCCCCCGACTCCCGGGACTGGCGGCCCCGAGCGCCGGGCACGAGGGCGGGGCGCTCCGGGGCTGCTGAGGAGGCGGGAGGCGGAGGAGGGGCGGTACCTGCGAGGTGGGCGAGTGCGGCCCGTCCGCGGTCCCGTTCTTGCCGTAGGAGGAGGACATGGTTCACAGGTGCATGGCCTGTCCGGCGCGGGGGGGCGCGGGGCCCACGGGCCCCCGAGGGCTCGGAAGCGGGGGCGGGGAGGGCGGCAGGACTTCCCCACCCGGCCGCTCCCTGCCTGCACTTCTCGGAGCGCGACCCCTTAAAGGGCCCGAGGCGCTTCCTCCGCGCCCGCAGCGGCTCGGGGCCGCGGCCCCGCAGGCGGAGTCCTGCGGAGGGGCTTCTCCGGAGGTCGCCCACCGGAGCCGATGGGGAGAAGCGCGCTCTCACCTAGCGAGCGCCTTGCGGCAGAGCTTTCCAGAGGATGAAGGGAGGGGGAAATCTGCGGTGGGGGTGGAAGGATTAAAATAGTCTGCACAGTTTAAAATGAGACAAAGGTGGCACGGTTCATGAATCAGGACTTGGGGAGGGCCGCTGGTGCAGCGTGGCAGAGAGTGGGGCGAGCCGACCGGCGAGTGTGTGTGTGTGTGTGTGTGTGCACGCGCGCGCGCGTGTGTTTGCTGCACTGGAATTTTAAAAGGGCAAGAGCAGAACCTTCCGCGACTTCACTCAGCAGCCAGCTGTGGTAAGGCAAGGGGTTTTGTGGTTTGGTTTTTTGTCCGTGTTTTTGTATTGTTTTTGCCAACTCTGGCCTCAGAACCACGAGCCACAGACATCCAGGCGGCACCGGAGACAGTGCCAGCCCGAGTCTGATGGGAGATGCAGCCCCGCAGGAGAGCAGCTTGTCCTAAGGAGTTTTGAAGGTCACGTTAGACCTGCTAAAAAAGCAAGAGTTGGCCACGTGCCTCCCATTTCTACGTGGATAGCTGTTTTCAAGGAAGGAAACTCATCCATGAAACCTTTGCCGTTTTTGTAATTCTGGGTTTCCTTCTGCAAATACATACAAGAGATTAATTTGGGATCAAATTAAGCAAATTGTGGAGTGGTGGAATTTAAAGTAATAAAAGAGAATAAAAATACATTCTAATTGAAAAAATAAAAAGAACCGTTAACTATAGTTACTGCATGAGAAATCCATCTTTAAAATATGCATAGTATCTTAAAACGCTAACCTTAAGTCTCTAAATCACATTGCATTCCAGGATTTTTTTTTAATGGAAACTGCCCTGTTTGTTTTAAAAATTGGTTGGCATTATCGAAGTCCTGACTATACCATACCATTCACCACTCATTTCCATTCCTACCCCGTTCACTTAACCCAGACCTTCATTTCTTTCTAACAGGCTGATAACTGGTCTCTTCGTTCGCCTCCAGGCACAAGCATGCCTGCGTGTGTGCTTGTGCCTGCACAGACCCACCACACACACTTCATTCCTACAGGCAAAGCTATTTTCCTAAAACTTCTCTAAGTCACTCTTCTCTAAAAAGCACTTATTGCTCTTAACAGCCCACACGATAGGGACCAAACTCCGCGGTCCCAGCACCCAAGCCCTCCTCTCCTCTGCTTTTCTGGTCACCACCTCATTTCTCCAACTTGATCTCTAGTCTACACAGACCTTTTGGCAAGCAGGCAGGTCTGCACATCATTGCTCCAGGGTACCAAACACCATCCCGTTTCAGCAGCTCTGCCCTGGAATACACCCACTACCAGGACACACACACACGCACAGCTGGATCCTCCTCCTCCTCCAAACCTGGCTGAACTCATTCTTCCTCCAAGACTGACCCCTCTAGTCCTGGAGAGCTTCTTGTGCCCCTGAAAACCAGACGCATTTATTTTCTGGGCATTAAATATAGGCTGCCTTGGTTTGTTCCCTTTTTGTAAAAATCTCCTAGTTTCTAAAATGGATTTTTAGCTTTTCATCGTCTATTCTTCTACCTCACATATAGTAGATATATCATGAAGTTTATGGCTAATGGTGTGTCTGCCAATACAGAACTCTGCTTTGGTTATGGTCAGCTCAATCCATTTTTAGTTCTGAGCCATTTTCATAGGTCAATATCTATATTTCTTAATCAATATCTATAGAATGAATTGTTATGTGGGCACTGGAAGTTGCGTTTTCTGGGTTTCCACTGCCCACAGTCTCACTGACTTGAAGTTATCAAAAAAGAGTCTATAGCAGCATGACAGTGAGGCCCTCTCTGTACCCACCCTATGGCAAAATTGCTGAAAATTATTATTTTTAATTGTTTAAATCTCCGAAGTGGTCCAAAGGATACTCAGCAAATGAAGAAACGTTTATTCTAGGCTGTTCACTAAAGGTCAATAAGATAAGTGAGAGTCTGTGGTATTTGAGACAAATACCTCCCTCCCTGCTTCCAAAGTCAGCTCAGCGAGAAGGAAATGCCACACCACACTGCTGCAGCCTACAGCACAGGCCTCCCTCTGCCCTCAGCTCCCATTGGGAGGGTCATCTTCCTGGGAGGTAAAGGACATCAGCACTGAGCATCCTGCTCCAACACCCCTGTTGCTGAGGCTAAGTTCCCATCAAATGAGCAGAGAGGTGGGGGCTGCCTTCTTTAGCCCAGCCCCACCCACTCATGGGATGGAGGCACTAGAGTGGGCACAGCGCCTCTGAGAATACCGGGGTCCCATCTGCCCCTAGAGAGGCATGGCAGAGGACCTTGAGACTCCTGCCCCTCTCTACCAAGCACTCAGCTCCTGCATTAGGGCTGGCACTCAGAGAGAGCTGTCACTGCATCCAGCACCAGAACTCAAAGAATGAACTGGGATCCATACAAAAGTTAAAATAGACCAAAGATCTAAGTGAACAAGCTAACAATGTAAAACTATTAGAGGAAAACATTGGCAATGGATTCTTAGATATGACACCAAAAGTATAAGCAACAAAAAAAACCCCATATTGGACTTTATCAAAATTATAAACTTTGTACTTCAAAGGGCACTATCAAGAAAGTGAAAACACAACCCACAGAAAGGGAGAAGATATTTGCAAAGCATATATATATATATATCTAATAAGGAAGTCCTAGCTACAATGTATGTATGTGTATATATATAGAAATCTTACAGCTCAGTAATAATAAAAAGACAACCCAATTTTAAAGTTAGACAAGGAGCCCTGGCCAGTGTGCCTTGGTGGATTGAGTGCCCACCTGCAAACTGAGAGGTCGGGCAGGTTTGATTCCCAGTTGGGACACATGCCTGGGTTGTGGTCCAGGCCCCAAGTTGGGGCGTGCCAGAATCTGATGTTTCTCTCTCTCTCTTTCTCCCTCCATTCCTCTCTCTAAAAATAAATAAATAAAACCCTTAAAAGATTTTTAAAAATAAAGTTAGACAAAGAGTCTAAATAGACATTTCTCAAAAAAAAAAAGATACACAAATGGTCAATAAATCTATGAAAAAGATGTTTGACATCATTAGTCATCAGAGGAATGCAAATCAAAACCGCAATGAGATAGCTATACTCAAAAAGTCGGATAAGAACAAGTGTTGATAAGGATGTGGAGAAATTGGAACCATGATACACTGCTGACGGGACTGTAAAACCATACAGCTGATGTAGAAAACATTTTGGCAGTTCCTCAAGTTAAACACAGAGTTACCATATGACCCAGCAATTCCATTCCTAGGTATATAAACAAGATAAATGAAAGCATATGTCCATGTAAAAATGTGTACAAGAATGTGCATAGCAGGCAAAGTGGAAACCACCTCAGTGTCCATCGACTGAAGAATGGGTGAATAAAATGTGGTATATCTGTACAGTGGAACACCCTACTGCATTAAATATGAATGAGGTACTGATATTGCAATGCTACAGCATGGATGAGCCTTGAAAATATTATGCTAAGTTAAAGAAATTAATCATGGAAGGTCACATATTGTATGATTCCGTTTAGATGAAATGTCCTGAATAGGGAAATCTATAAAGACTAACAACAGATGAGTGGTTGCCCAGGGCTGGGAGGCTGGGGTGGTCCGGTGACAGCGAACAGGGCAGGGCTGCTTTGGGAGGTGAAGGAAATGTTTTAAAATTGATGGTAGTGATTGTTGTATGTTCCTGTGAACACAGTAAAAACCACTGAATTCTGCACTTTAAATATTATAGATGAATTGCATGGTATGTGAATTATCTCAGTAAAGCTGTTATTTTAAAACAATCTTCAGACCTCATAAAATTTAACTCAAAATGGATTATAGATCCTAGTGTGAAATGCAAAATTACAAAACTTCTAGGAGCAAATATTCAAGACTTTGGGTTTGGTAATGGAGTTTTAGATAAACACCACCATGAACAGCATGATCCAAGAAAGTAAAAATCGATATATTGGACTTTATTAAAATTAAAAATTTCTGTTCTGTAAAAGACTCTGTTAAATGATTGAAAAGACAGGTTATAGACTGAGAGAAAATATTGGCAAGACACAATGTTTTCATAGAAATGAAACAAATATCATAAAGAACTCATAAACAAAATATTTAAATAACTCAGTCCTGGTTGGAGTGGCTCAGTGGACTGAGCACCAGCCTGTGAACCAAAGAGTTGCTGGTTCGATTCCCAGTCAGGGCACATGCCTGGGTTGCGGGCTGGGTCCCCAGTTGTGGGGGTGTGAGAGGCAACCACACACTGATGTTTCTCTCCCTCTCTTTCTCCCTCCCTTCCCCTCTGTCTAAAGATAAATAAATAAAATCTTTAAAAAAATGTATATATAAAAATAACTGTCAAAACTCAACAATAAGAAAACAACCCAATGTTTAAAATAGACCAAAATTGTGCAGACACCTTACCAAAGAAGATCCATAGGTAGCAAATAAGCATATGAAAAGATGCTCAACATCACTTGTCATTAGGGAAATGCAATTTAAAGTGATAATGTAATACCATTATACACCTATCACAATGGCTACCTTTTTTCCTAACTGAGGAATTAGTATTCATCGGTGATGGGAATGCTATATGGTACAGCCCCTCTAGGAGATAGTTCACTGGCTTCTTAGTAAGTTAAGCACAGTCTTACCATCCAATACAGCAATCAGGCTGCTCCTAGGTATCTAAGCAGTTGATTTGAAAACTCGAGTCCACTCAAAAACAGCACACAAATATTTATAATAGCTTTATTCATAATTGCCCCAACCTGGAAGCAACCAAGATGTCCTACAATAAGTAAGTGGAGAAACAAATGGTAAAAGCATACAATGGAATACTATTCATTGATAAAAGGGAATGAGCTAAAAGCTGTAAAAAGACATGGATAAACCTTAAAGCATATTGCTAAGTGAAGGAAAGCCAGTCTGCGGATATATACTATACAATTACATGAGTTTCTGGAAGAGGCAAAGCTATAAAGACTGTACAAAGTCGATTCAGGAGGAGGGTTGACTAGGTGAAGCACAGGGGATTACTTAATCCTCCAAACTGTGAAAGTCATCAAAAACGAGGAAAGTCTGGGAAACCGTCCCAGGCAAAAGGAGCCTAAGGGAACCTGACAATTAAACATGTGGTATCCTGGATGGGATCCTGGAACAGAAAAAGGGCATGAGGTAAAAACTAAGGAAGTTGAATAAAGTATGGACTTTAGTAAAATATTAAAATTGGTTTAAAAATTGTGACAAATGGCCCTGACTGATGTCAAAATATTGACAAATGGCTCAGTTGGCTGGGCACCATTGAGCAAAACGAGAAGTTGCCAGTTCAATTCCCAGTCAGGACACATCCCTGGGTTGTGGTTCTGCCACTGGGTTGGGCAACGTGCCAGAGGCAACCGATCCCAATCCCTGTTTCCCTCCTGCTCCTTCTCCCTCTCTTCCCCTCCCTGTAAAACTAAGTAAATAAAATCTTTTAAAATCTGTGGCAAATGTACCAAAAATATTTACAATAGGGGAAACTAAATGTACACTTCTGTACTATCTTCACAATTTTTTTGTAAATCTAAAAGTACCCCCAAATAAAATTTTATTTTATATTTTTATTTTTAAACATTTAAAAAATTTTATACCTGGAAGGGAATTCAGTAACCATCTAGACCTAGAACAAACCCCACATTTAGCAAATTAGGACTCTGCTCTCAAGAGACTGAACTGCTCAGGAGCAGGTGACCACTATTATACTCCGCTTTCTTCCCCAAAACAGTGAACAGTGTTGGATCACGTTGCCGGCAACAAATGCTCTCTTCATACACTTTATTCTGTCGCTTAATAAACATTTTGTTAAGTGCTTCCTACAGATGAAGTCCTGTCCAAGGTGCTGTTTAAAAAAAAAAAAAGACGTGATTTACAGAACTCTCAGAGCTCATGATCGTAAGATGGCAGTGCATTTCATATTTAAAAGTCAAATCATAATACACTTTGTCTGGAGTCTATGCATCTAGGAGAACACTGTTTGTACTTTTCAGCTAGGAGCATACAAAATCACCACAGTGGCATGTGTGCGCAACTGCACATTACGGGTTTGTGGAAGCAACCTTTTGCATTTATGCTCAGACAACCCTGGTACAAGTTTATGAGTTATTTTCTTGGGGGATCTACTTTCTCCATTTCTAAAGAGTTTTTCCAGAATTATCTCTCCCCCTTCCGTTGTCTCCCAATGCTCTGGTTCAAGTATTGATTGAAAATCTGTTCAAAAGGCACATAAACCATGCACCTTTGGGATATTAAAGACTATTGTAATATTTTTAGAAATCAGATTCAAAAAGTGTTTACTTTCTGAGCCTAAAAAACATGTGTATTCTATAGCCCTGGCTGGTGTAGCTCGGTGGATGGAGTGCTGGCCTGCAAACCAAAGGGTCGCTGGTTCGATTGCCAGTCAGGGCACAGGCCTGGGTTGTGGGCCAGGTCCCCATTGGAGGGCGTGTGAAAGACAACCACACATTGATGTTTCTCTCCCTTTCTCCCTCCCTTCCCCTCTCTAAGAATAAATAAGTCTTTAAGAAATTTTTAAAAAATTATATAATATAAAACCTAGTGAAAAGGGTACAATTTTAAAGGGTACCAATGATTCAGATGGCGATGGAAGTAAATTTTAAAAATCTAAGTATTAGGCACGATCACTATTAAGACGACTCATACACATATTGTAAATAGAGAATTGTATTGAGATGCTACCTAGTAACTAATTTAAATTTTTTATACTTTCTTTCTTTTATCTGGCATATTTGTCATCTTTGGCAACAAACAATCCTAAAATCTTAGTGGATTACAGCATCAGCTAAGCCCTTGGTTCTGGTCCAGGCTGTTGCTCAGTTCTTTCCACTCCCAGGCCTAGGTTGAAACAGCAGCCCTGGTCTGAGACATGCCATCTCTGGAGAGGAAGAAACCAAATTGCTCAGGATTTCATGCGGCCTCTTTAAGCCTCTGCTTAGCTGTGGGCCTCTCTGTTGCATCTGCTCATATCCATCGGCAATGCATGACGTGCAACCAGTACCAAAATCCCTGAATGGGAGCATGCCACTCCAGGGTCAGGGGCACGGGCAGATGTGTATAATCCTCTCAGAGGAAAGGAGAGTAAAAAAATACAATACAGTCCTGCACATGAAGGATAGCTTTCCTATGTAGGCAGTTATACAATCTGATCACCTCTGTCCTTCACCTTCGCTCTGCCATTTTTCGTGGTTGTCATAAATTATGTTAATGCTTCCTACAAAGTTTAAAGTATTCTTCTAAAAGTTCACATTAAGATGCCAAATGATGTAAATAAACTCCAAGTAATGTTCAAATTCTAGTTTTTCTCTTCCTCTGTGCCCAGTGAAGAACACAGGCTTATACAAATGCAAAGTTGGAGGACTTGAATTAATCCATACTAGTGGTTTGCAACCAGAATAATAAACAGGTGGGATGTCAAAGTTGAGCTATCTATCCAGCATTGTCAGGACCATTGTATAGAATTTGCTTTGCCCTTAATCCCCATGTCCTCTTTCAATGCCTCTTGCTAACATCACCTGCCTGAGTATCTATGACCTTTCAACCTTCTAGGTGACTCCTTTTTGAGTGTTTTTCAAATCCCCCAGCCCACAGCAAGGGTCGGTGTAGTTTCCTGCCACGAGTCAGAAAGAAATGTTCAGTGTGCTTCTGCTTCTGCGGCAACCCTGGCCTCAGAGTGGAGAAGTGGCACCCTGTTCTGGAAAGCATCCAGGAATATCATTTGGTGAGCACTGGAGACACTAAGATTTTTTTTTTAACCAGAGCCATTGGCCTTTTTGACACTTAGACTGGACCTTAGTTCCCTTGTCTCTTGTTAGTTAAAATAATGCCATATTCCCTGAGTTCTAAGACAACTTTAAGTTTAAGATGCATCATTGATTGAATAGCTTTAAGGGAATAAAATGAAATCTCACAATACATGCCGATCCACTGTAAAATACACCCTGATGTTACGCATTACAATGGAATGACGATGATAAACAACAAGTGCAAGGATAAAAACGGGTCAAACAAAACTTACATTTATTGAACGCCGGGCACTGTAAGGGGCTATGCAGCTTTCTGCTAAATCCATTTTTATTTTTCATCTCACAAACATTTCATGTGCCTAAGCTGGGCCCTAGGGACACACCAATGAATAAGCACAGCTCCAAATTCTAAACAATTTTACAGACCTAGTGGGGGTAGGAATGCTTTCAGATACAAATAGCAGAACCCTACCAACAGTAGTCTAGACAAACAGGGGTAACAGATCAAGGGTTTGTTTTTTTTTCACATAAGAAGTCCAGAGGAAGATAGTCTACAACTGACCATCAACTATCAAAATTGTCACCAAGGAGCCAAACCATGGTACATTTACATGATGGAATACTATGCAGCAGAAAGAAAGGAGCTCCTACCCTTTGCAACAGTGTGGATGGAACTGGAGAGAAATAAGCCAGGTGGTGAAAGACAAATACCATATGATCTCACCTTTAACTGGAACCTAATCAACAAAACAAACAAGCAAACAAAATATAACCAGAGACATTGAAGTTAAGAACAATCTGACAGTAACCAGAGGGGAGAGGGGAGGGGATAATGGGGGTGAAAGAGGGAAAGGGTTTCAGGAACAACTGTAAAGGACACATGGACAAAACCAAGGGGGGTTGGAATCAGGGGAGGGAGCAGGGGATGGCTGGGTTGCGGGGGCAGTGGTGGGGGGGAAATGCAGACAACTGTACTTGAACAACAATAAAATTTTTTAAAATAATAAATAAATAAATAAGCTAGTTCTAACCCTCCCCCAAAAGTAGCCAGGTACTTTTAATCTTCCTGAGCCATCATAACTTTCTTCCTCATGGTCACAAAACAATTGCTTTATTTCCTAATATTGCACCTGCCTTCTAAGCCAGGAGAAGGGGAAAGCACCAAATGCCTTTTCCTGCAAAGTTTTAGTCAAAAGATGCCACAGAAGTGCAGCATGGTTACTAGGAGCCAGAATCAGGGAAATTTGGGCTGACACTTAAAAAGACAATTTGTTTGATGGACGAAAGAATTTCAGGCAGGGAAAAATAACAGGGCCAAGCATAGGTGTGAAAAAGCAAAATTGGCACCTGAGGAATTTTAGGTTTGTGGACTGGAATCTAGCTGTATGCAGGAAACTGGAGGGGTTAGAAGGGCTGCCAATGGTGGGATCATGAAGATCCTAACTAATACGTGATTCTGAAGAGTTTGGATCCAATCCAGAGCCTAACAGAACCCCGAGCTCAGGCTGGGTGCTTTTCTCAGCAACTCTGATGCAGGAGAAACCGGGCTGTGTGTGTCAGCCCGGGTCCCATCGCTTCAAGTCAGAACACTCTCCTTTTCAAAACAGCCTCATGTAGTTATCACTGGGTTTTTCTTCAGAGCAATTCCTCGAAGTTTGCTCTTTTCTATTCACCAAATACAGAACTCTCTAAGCTTCCTTTAGTTGCTTTCTCTGATGTTTGACCCCCTCCTCCTCACAGACTCGCAGAGCCCGTCTGTTTACATCAAGCTCTGGTCCCGTCAGCCCACGTGTGTGACAGCTATTTGCACTGCACTACACATTAAGCAGTGCCAGCCACCGTTGTGCTCTTCCTACAGGAGTCCGCTCACCACTGCGGGCATTTTCCACCCCGGGGAGCCCGTCGGGACCCCGTTCGCCTCAGGGTTTTGTGGGGAAGGAAGCTGTTACAGACATTACTTGACAGCTTATTACACAAGTATTTCTACGTAATAGTCACACTGGTATAGTGAGTCAAAGCACATACTAGCACATCAGACAGAGCCTGGTGTCGAACCCCAGCTTTGCCACTTACAGTTTGTGACGATTCCTCTCTTTGTGGGCCTCTCTCCCTAACAAGTGCTATGAGAATGCAATGACAGGGTGCATGAAAGTGGTTTTCCATCAAGTCAAAGTGCAGTTGCTACCGTTATCCAAATACAACTCAGGCTTGGAAACTCAAGTTCTTGGTATTCCCAGCATATAATAGTGTTGTTGAATGAATTAATGACTGCTAATAAATCTTTAACTTCTTCATCTGTTTCAAAATAGGAGAGACAGCAGTTTGAAACTTTTATCCCCATCTCCACTTATAGGGCCTACTTTGTGTCTCTCTTGAGAAGGTTTTTTAAAAATAGGTCTGTTTTAGGGAGGCGACGTGCCAGAGAAAAGATGGGAGACTTCCAGGCTGCGGAAGAGACTGCTTTTGTTGTTGATGAAGTGAGCCACGTTGTAAAAGAGGCTACAGAAAGGGACATGGATGGTGATACCATACCTATCAGCACAGCTAAGTCAATCAGTGGACCACAAATCTGGTAGAACAGACTTTAAGCCAACTCACGAAGCTGGGAAAACCATTTAAGTACATTGTGACCTGTGTAATTATGCAGAAGAACAAGGTTACACAGGCCAGTTCTTGCTTCTGGGACAGCTGTGCTGCGGGAGCTGCACCGGTGCTGGCAGGAGGCGGCCATGCGCTGCACCCTCAGCGCCTGTGGACTGTCCACCTGACCTCCCTATCTGCCCAGGCTCCTCCTCCTTTTGTCTCAGCATTTCTCTTCCATCTTTGTTAGCCACCAGCCCTGAACTCAGTGAACACCTTCCTATTCTCTTTGTGTTTTATGTGGCACTAAAACTGTAGAGAAGAAACCCAAATGACCACACATTTCTGCGATCAGCACACCCTCCGTCGGAGGACTCGTTGTCCTTGGGCCGCCGAAGGCCTGGACCGCCACTTGTCTCGACTCTGAGTCTCCCCGCTCAAAGGTGCTGAAAGTCCAGTCTGCTGGCGTGAAATTTTCTCTACTCTCTGAAGTGATTCAAACACACTAATTTTCCATACTTTGTACTTTTGTTAGAATAAATTAATCCAATTTTTAAAAATGCCCCTGTTGTAACAATCAGGTCATATGCAATTATATTAATTCTAGTCTTTATTGACTAAAAGCGATGGTATGCTTATGCTACAGAGAATCTTAACAAGAGCTTATTTGACTGTGGAATAGCAACAGAGCAACCTGACTTTGTATTGACCACACTGGAAACATGCTTGGACAGGACAGATGCTACCTAATGGAACTCTGTTTTCCTTCCCAATCTTCTCCTCTGCCTTCTGTTCACAGGCTGGTAAGCAAAATACTCACTTTCCCAGACTCACTTGCCACTAAGTAAGTAGCCTTTTGGCCTGGTTCTGACCAATGACATGCAGGTAAAAATCCCTGGGGGGGTTCCCAGGAAAGAAATATGATTATTTGGGGCTGGGGTTTTCAGTCTGATTTTTCTTTTTAAACAATGCATTTTTCAAAATATTTGTCTGAAGTTCCTTGGAGGGACAAAAAACAGCTAAAAACCATCTCTATATTGATACCTAAGGCATCTATTCATGAGATTTTCACCACTGCGAGCTACATCCTAACAAGATAGTACTGACCCCCACTTTAGATATGTGACTGAAATGATCGGATGAGGACAAGACTGTCTAAAGCTGCAAACTATACAGCTACGGGGCTGATCCACCGCAGCTGTAAAACTCAGAACGGACTACCATTCGGGTATATTATAGCAGTGTCCAAAAGTGGCAGGTGGAAAAACAGTCTCTTCAACAAATGCTGTTGGTTCTGCAGGGCTAAAGAAAACAGCACCAAATTACAAAGAGAACCAACAGTATGGGAAAACATATTTGCTAATGATACCTCAGACAAGGGCCCAATCTCCAAAATATATAAAGAACTCACACGACTCCACTCCAGGAAGACAAACAACCCAATTAAAAAATGGGCAAAGGACTTGAACAAACACTTCTCCAAGGAAGACATACAGAGGGTCCAAAGACATAAGAAAAGATGCTCAGCATCACTAGCCATCAGGGAGATGCAAATGAAAACCACAATGAGGTACCATCTCACACCAGTCAGAGTGGCCAACATAAACAAATCCACAAACAAATGTTGGAGAGGATGCGGAGAAAAGGGAACCCTAGTGCACTGTTGGTGGGAATGCAGACTGGTGAGGCCACTGTGGAAAACAGTATGGGATTTCCTCAGAAAACTAAAAATGGAACTGCCCTTTGACCCAGCAATTCTGCTGCTGGGATTATACCCTAAGAACCCTGAAACACCAATTCAAAAGAGCCTGTGCACCCCAATGTTCATAGCAGCACAATTTACAATAGCCAAGTACTGGAAGCAACCGAAGTGCCCATCAGCAAACGAGTGGATCCAAAAACTATGGTATATTTACACAATGGAATTCTACGCAGCAGAGAGAAAGAAGGAGCTTATACCCTTTGCAACAGCATGGATGAAACTGGAGAGCATTATGCTAAGTGAAATAAGCCAGGCGGTGAGGGACAAATACCATATGATCTCACCTTTACCTGGAACATAAGCAATAGAAGAAAAAAGCAAACAAAATATAACCAGAGACATTGAAGTTAAGAACAATCTAACAATAGCCAGGGGGGAGTGGGGTGGGGACAGTGGGAAGAGGGGATTACAGGAACTACTATAAAGGACACATGGACAAAATCAAGGGGGAGGGTGGAGGTGGGGGAGGGAGGTGGGTTCAGCTGGGGTTGGGGGGGAGGGATGGGGAGAAAAGGCATACAACTGTAATTGAATAACAAAAAAAATTTTTTTAAAAACAAAAAAACAAAAAAAAAACAAATGCTGTTGGGATAACTATCTCCTGCAAAAGAATGCAGCTGGATTCCTCCCTCATACCATGTATAAAAATGAACTCAAAATGGATCAAAGACCTAATTATAAGAGCTAAAGCCATAAAACTCTTAGAAGAAAATGAGAAAATCTTCATGACCCTGGATTTGACAATGGACTCTTAGATATACCAAAAACATAAGCAACAAAAGAAAAAAATAGATGGACTTCATCAAAATCAACAACTTGTGTGTATAAAAGAACATCATCAAGAAAAAGACAACCTGCAGAATGGAAGAAAATATTTGCAAATCATGTATCTAGTCCAGGTCTAGTATTCCGAATATATAAAGAACAAAGACAACAACAAAAAGACAAACAACTGCAAAGGACCTTACAGAGATATTTCTCCAAAGATACAAGGGGGGACCCCAAAAAACTGGAATGTATTTATTAAAAATTCTGTATTTATTCTTACATGTTTAAACTTCTGTCACCTTCAAAGTACTCTCCGTTTGACTCAGGACACCTATCTAGATGTTTTGTCCATTGCTGAAAACAGTTTTTGAACTCGTCGATTTTGATGCCTTTTAGTGCTTCTGTTTTTGGTTTCACCTCTTCCACATTGGCAAAGTTTCCCTTTGAGGACTTTTTTCATCCAGGGAAACAAAAGTCACTCGGGGTGAGATCAGGTGAATAGGGAGGCTGGGGCACGGGCAGGGGGTGGTCATGCTGGTTTTGGTCAAAAACTGCTGAACACTCAGTGCAGTGTGGGCAGGTACACTTGTAAATCACCCATCATGTAACAGGCAAGCACACGGAAAGTCTTCCAAAAAAATTCACTGAAGCTAAACTCAGCCTCTCACAACAACGCCAGCTGGTGCACTGATATAGATGGGTTCCTAGTACACTCAACTAATGGGAGAAGCCTAACTACAATGGGCCTGCCCTCCAAAAGATAGTTCAGGTAATTTTTAGGTCCCCCCTCATATACAAATTGCCAAACAAATATGGGAAAAGATGGTCAACATTACTAGTCATTAGGAAAATGCAAATTAAAATGACAATGAAGTACCACTTCAACATCTACTAGGATGGCTATAATTTTAAAACATAGAAAATAACACCCTGGCCAGTGTGGCTCACTTGGTTGGAGCATTGTCTTGTAGACTGAAAAGTTGCAGGGTTGATTCCTGGTCAGGGTGCATGCCCAGGTTGCAGGTTCAACCCCCAATTGGGACATGTACAAGAGGGCAACCAGTCATGTTTCTCTCACATTCTCTCTCCCCCTGCCCCCTTCCTATCTCTCTAAAAGCAATGAAAAAATGTCCTCAGATGAGGATTAAAAAAAAAAAAAAAAGGAAGACTCACAGGATCCTAGAACATACATAAACCCACCAACACAGGACTCAGCACCAGAAAGGCCCCATTTTATTGTGGTTAGCAGGGAAAGTGACTGAAAACCGGCAGAGAGCAGAGCAAGTGGCATTGTTCCCTCTTGGACCCCTCCCCCACATACAGCATCACAACAAAGCAATGAAGCAATGTGAGCTGCCCCACCCTGGTGAACACCTAAGGCTCCACCCCTTACTACATAACAGATGCACTGAGACAAAAATAAATAAATAAATAAATAAATAAATAAAATGCCCCAAATGAAAGAACAGTTCAAGGCTCCAGAAAAAATACAACTAAGCAACAAAGAGATAGCCAACCTATCAGATGCAGAGTTCAAAACACTGGTTATCAGGATGCTCCAGGAACTCACTGGGTCCTTCAACAGCATAAAAAAGACCCAGGCAGCAATGAAGGTTGCATTATGTGAAATAAAGAAAAATCTACAGGGAACCAACAGTGACAGGAAGGAAACCAGGACTCAAATCAATGGTTTGGAGTAGAATGAACAAAGAAACATCCAACCAGAACAGAATGAGGAAACAAGAATTCAAAAAATCTAGGAGAGGCTTAGGAACCTCCGGGACATCTTGACATCTTTAAACATTCCAACATCTGAATCATAGGGGTGCCAGAAGGAGAATAGGAAGACCAAGAAATTGAAAACTCATTTGAAAAAATAATGAAGAACTTCCCCAATATGGCAAGGTAAATAGACTTTCAGGAAGTCCAGGAAGCTCAGAAGAGTCCCAAAGAGGTTGGACCCAAGGGGGAACAAACCAAGGCACATAGTAATTACCCAAGATTAGCCAAGATTAAAGATAAGGAGAGAATTTGAAAAGCAGCAAAAGAAGACAGTTACCTACAAAGGAGTGCCCATTAGGCTATCAGTTTATTTCTCAAAAGAAACCTTACAGGCAAGAAGGGGCTAGAAAGAAGTATTCCAAGTCATGAAAGGAAAGGACCTACATCCAAGATTGCTCTATCCAGCAAAGCTATCATTTAGAATGGAAGGGCAGATAAAGTGCTTCCCAGATAAGGTTAAGTTAGAGTTCATCATCACCAAACCATTATTATATGAAATGTTAAAGGGACTTATCTAAGAAAAAGAAGATAAAAAATATGAACAGTAAAAGGACAGCAAACTCACAGCTATTAACAACCAAACCTTAAAAAAAAAAAAAAAAAAGCAAACAACTAGAACAGGAACAGATTCACAGAAATGGACATCACATAGAGGGTTATCAGTGGGTGAGCAGAAGAGGGAGAGAGGGGGAAAAAGCTACCGAGAATAAGAAGCATAAATGGTAGGTGGAAAATAGGGGGAGGATAAGAATAGTATAGGAAATGTAGAAGCCAAAGATCTTATATGTACGACCCATGGACATGAACTAAAGGGGGGGAATGTGGGTGGAAGGGAGTATGCAGGGCAGAGGGTAATAAAGAGGGGGGAAGTAAGAAAAAAAAGAAAAAAGGAAGTCTTGGTGAGGATGTAGAGAAATCAGAACATTCGTCATTGCTGGTAGAAATGTAAAATGGTTCAGCTGTGCAAGTTTGGCAGTTCCTCAAAAAATTAAACAGAATTACTATATGACCCAGTAATTCCACTTAAGCACATATCCCAAAGAACTGAAAAGTGGTATTCAAATACATGTACACACACTCATAGCAGCACTATGCACAACAGCCAAATCACAGAAACTGCCCCAGTAGCCACCACCCTATGAATGGATATACAAACTGTGGTATGCAAACCTCATCTAATGTGGTCTATGTGGAGATGAACATCAAAGACATTAGGCTAAGTGAAAAAAAGACACACGCAGATCTAATTCTGGAACTAGAGGTGGTGGTTACACAACACTGCGAATGTACTAAACGCCTGAATCATGCTCACTTTAAAATGGCTACTTTTATGTCATATGATGTCACCTCAATTTTTAAAAAAAGTTAGCTGGCTCTCTTGACCAAAATGTAATCAGTAGTGGTCACTGACTTGCTGTTAAGATACTGAAAGGCCTTTATTTCCCTCTTTATATCAAATGGTGTAAAATTAAAACAAAGTCAACTCCGTTCTTCAATAGGCTTTCTGAGGAACATTCATCCAGTCCTTCTGTTCCTCTGCTTGCCCTCGAACGCCTCCCTGCAACACCCACTACTCAAGATGGGCAAAAGAGTGGGTAGTAAATGTGTAAATTGTAATTTGTTAACACCTCTGGCATAAGGAAATCAATTACTGAAATGCAGATGAGATATTAAAAAATTAGTAAAAATGGGATTATGGGAGTAACCCAGGGTTTGGTTTCATTTATCCATGCAATTTGATTATAGTTTACAAAACATAGTAACTGTTACTGGACATTTCTCAGAACTCTTGTGACGATTTTAACCAATCTTATAAAGGGTTGGAAAGCTTGGTACTCAGATTTTGCTGTACACTTTTATCTATGTTTATTAGTTTCCTAGGGCTGCCATGACAAAGCACCTCAAGTGCAGCTTCAAATGACATAAATTTCTTATCTTAGTTCCAGAGGCTACAAATCAGAGCTGAAGGTGTCAGGAGGACCGCACCCCCTCTAGGGCCCTAGGGAAGACTCCTACTTCCTCTTCCCCAGATTGCTGGTCTCCCCAGGCAGTCCTTGGCTTGTGGCGGCATAACTCCACTTTCCGCCACCCTCTTCATTGCCTTACTCGTTGTGTCTGCGTGTCCTCTTTTTATAAGGACATCAGTATGTAGGGGCCACCATAAATCCAGGATGATGTCAACTCGAGATCCTTGACTAATTACACCTACAAAGACTCTTTTTTCCAAATAAGGTCCCATTCTGACATTCTAGGTAAACATGAATTTTGGAGGGACACTGTTCATCCCATTAGACTACGTAATAAGCAACATGATTTCTTTCTGACACAGTAATGTTTTTTAAAAGGTCTAATTCAAATTTAGCTTCGTAAAATTTGAGTAGTTCTTCTGGAAAAACTTTAAAAAATAAATCTGTAATATTCAAAAGAAGCTAAATCAAACTAATCAGAAAAAAATCAAATCCTTAGAATTGAGTCCTCCCTTTATTTGTTCACTAAAACTGATGTAAGCAAATAAGAAAAATGTCTTTTGACAGAAACTAAGCATCACAGACAAATTGGTACTATATTCTTTATAACCTGTTACCTACAAAAATAACTTCAGCTTTGTCATTGTAACAATTCAATAAATTCATCCTCTCTTAGAAGTTAGGAGCCTTGGCATACAATTTTTATTGTACTAGGAAAGACTTTTTAAAAAATCTCTATGCCATAATATTTTAAACATTTAAAATCAAGTATTTTACAATCTTGAAGGCAAAGTTTTACAAGTAATCATCAAATCTTCAAAATGTAAGTGAAATTTATGTGGTCAAAAATCAACTATTGAAGTAGCATATGATGACAATGTATCTGCAAATAATTTCAAATCCTAACTGATTAATGTTATAATTATTTCATGTTCAGGTAAATTTATAAATAAGTCACCAAACCCCAAGAAAGTGCTGGTAGACTGCATTTCCACTCTGTGAGCGCACATCCCACCCACCTCACATACTTTAACACCAGGGGAATTTCTACATTAATGAAAACTTTATTTTAATTTTCAGGAATTCCTTCTCATGTACCAAGATTTCATGTGAAAAAGCAGAAGTTATTTTTATTTTTATATAAAAACAGTAAGTATGAACCCAGTGTAGAAATCGGATGTTAGACAGTTCCTTTGGCAGAAAACATTTAATTATAAACAGGTTTGAAAATAAATACAATCCATTAGATTATGGAAAAGAAGGAAAAATAACAACCCTGTATTTCTTAACACTAAAAATATCTCACTACACTGATTTAATAACATTTTTATACTATCAACAGCCTGCAACACAAACTTCATTACAGTATGACAAAAATAAAATTATTTTTAATTTAAGAGGGAGAAGAAACTTCTGAATATATAAAATTTCACAGATAAATGCCAATATATACTATTTATATACATGTTGCATATTACATTATTCCAAAACTACATTAGGTGAACTCAACGGACTGATCCCGATTTAGTGAGTGTGCAGTATCCATACTAGCTCAAGACTTATGCAAAATTAAGCTTTTACAATTCCAACCAAAATTATACATGAAATATTTACACAAATATTAAAATAACTGTTTATTAAATATTGTTTGGGAGAAAAAGGATTTTCCATATATATGCAAACATTATTATCAAGAGCAGCTTTGTAAGTGTTTTTTATGCTTTGTAGTCTTTAAAAAAGCATAGACTTGTTTCCAAAAAGTAAGGTGCCATTTTAGAATTTTTTGTAAGTATATAATTGAATTCACATAGAAGGAAAAGAAATATGGGATGAAAAACAGGAACACGAAGCATTAAAGGTTAAAACTTTCTTTCCTGTTCCCTGTACCTGAAATAAGAATGACAGAAATTGGGCTTCCCAATACTGCTTGTTTTTCCCTTTAAATGTAGACCAAGTAGTATATAGACTATCTTCTTCTAGGATACAGTTTCTTTGAGAAAAAAACAATATATTCAGAATCAAATTTCTTTAAATAGTAAATGACAAAAGATTAAGGGTAATCTTTCTAATACAGAGTTCGATAAAAAAAACATACAAAAATCTTGTTTCCATATAATTATCATTAAAAAAAATAAACTTATGTCCATGGTTATTTCCAGTTATATATTTGTAAGCATATGTATTTGCATTTTTTTTCAGATGTAAATTTAATAGTCTTCTATATCAAGAAAGTTAGAACTCTTGATGCTGCCTCTTTTATACAAAGAAACTTGGGTAGTTTGAATACATCCCAAAAATTCTTAAATCGTAATCTGAATATAGTTTTACCATCAACTGTTCCTGCAATAACATCGGGGGGCCTGTTGGTGTCTCTGTAACGTACAGCTACTGCTCCACTACGGCGTGTTTTCTATTCTGGGTTATTTAGAAAGTGCCAGATGATACAGTAGTGTGCAAATGTTTAGGAGAGAAGATAGTCCCTACTGAGTTACTGACTTCTGGAGTGGAATCTATTAGCACTATGAACTAATTTAACATGTAGGCTTCAGAAAATCTGTCTGGATAGCTTCCCTGTCAATCCATTGCCGGCTGTTATTCCACACTCAGAATTACTCCTGAAAAGAATGGCCAATTTTTTTTGACAGCCTGGCAGAGCAATGGTACTCGAATCACCTCTGTAAAGAAGCAATGCATCAATAAAAACACACTTTACATCCACACTTGGCCTACATCACGTCAAATCATTAGGCTTGTCTCATGGCTCAAATTCCCATGTCATCCGTAAAAAGGAAATGCAGCATCTCTGCACACCACACGGCATGAGGGAACACAAACAGACCCTATTTTCATTACAGAATGACCTAAGTCATTTGAAAAGGTCAATGCAGTGGCAATTCTAAATACCAGGGACCCTTGTAGGAAAATAAATGTTGTTCTGCAGGTAATGGAAGTGGTTTACGGCCACTTCTTAGCCCACTGCTGGCATGACTGGGGGACTAGCTAAACGTTTTGTCACACATCTGCACTGACATGGTCTTCACTGTTAATAAAACATTTGTGTTCCTTCCAAATGCTCTTCTGCAGACAACACCACGCTAATTATTACTCAACATACACTGAGAGCAAAACTGAAAGTATTGCAACTATAACTGCAATTTAAGGAGCCATAAGGAAATATGCTGGGAGCTAAATGCACAAAAAAGATGGCCACCTTTTAAAATAATGGTGTGTAGGAAACTGAAAAAAGTTTGCATACAAAATATATTTAAGGGTTTCAGTGCTCTCCACATGAACACGATGTTTGGGGGTACAGGGTGGGTTCTTTATAAAATGTACGTATCTCATGCTGCTTAGTGTCATAAGGCTACCCACAAGTGTCCAGATCTGTGTAGGGAAATTTGAATTAAGACAAAACCAACGGGAAACAACTTGAAGCCGCCTCTGTTCAAAAGTCTGACTTCAAACAAACGAGTGGGAAAAAAACCTTTTGATGGCCTAGTAGAGTAAGAAGATTTTGTGCTTTATTTATTCATGGTCTGTCCTTTTGAATTATGAAAAAAATTTCTTTCAGTATTTTCACATTAGAATCATAATGGTCGAATACACATATGAAGGCTTCGAACGAAATGCTTGGTTCATTTCTAAAGGAGAGGCTGCTGATGGTAATTTGTCTGCTGCTGTGCAACTGCATGAGCTGGAACCGCCACCGGAAAGCCTGCCAGCTGTGGCAGACTGGACGCGGTGTTCGGGTAAGAGGGCAGGCCCACAGCCAGCCCCCTCTGCTGTGTGTAGGCAGCTGCGCCAGCAGCTGCGTGAAGGGTAGAGTTCTGGTCCATGTAAGCAGGATTGGAAAGAGTGTCCTGTCCAGTGCTACAAACAAAATTTTAAAAAGAAAATCACGTTTACTTTGCATTATCTAGGTTATGGTCAGAGATCAAATCATCCTGAGAAAATAAGAAATGCCTTTTCTTTCTTTTTAAGTTTACCAGCTGTGCTATTCTGATAATGATTTACTCCACCTATCCAACACTGTTAATGTAATTTTTACACCTGGTAAGAAGGAAGTGTTAAAAAGTAAAAAATTTAAGACTATAAAACCCATTTAATCTGAAATCATTTAAAAATCTTTTAAGAGATGCTGGTTATTTCTGATAGTGGTATCTTAGGCCAACTTCAATGAGAACAAACCCCAGCTCAAGTACGCCGTCAGCCTATACTCTCCCTGCCCCTCTCAATCCACCTCTTCTCCTCACAGTCCTTACACCTTCCTTTGGCAGGGAACTCTCAAAGCTGCCCTAATAGCCTAATCTAAATACCTACATAAAATCAGTGACGGCAAG